>NC_045761.1:3744375-4073750 GCF_009193385.2 Nasonia vitripennis
AGACGAAGGGAGGGGGCAGGGACCCTTGCAGGATGCGCAGCGTCCCGGCAGAGCCGGCGAACACAAAGGAATACCGCGGGCGACTGAACCACATGTCAATTTAATTTCGAGCTCTACTGCTCGTTTAGCGCTTGTTGCGAGGAATTCGTACGAATCAAATTGTTTGACCCTTTTCCACTCGATCCTTTGCCGTAGCTTTTTCCGCTCTTTCGGAATTTTTATCTATACGGATCATCTGAGCGCAACAGCACTCGACTGCTAATGCACAGTGTAACCTACATATCAACAATCAAAATGAACCCTTTAAAGAATAGAAGTGAGTTGCTAGCTCACGGAAATATAATCAATTACGCCCCTCTGGCCTCGTTTCTCGAGTGCATCATAAACTCCTTCTTCAGCTAAGTTTTTAACAAAGCGCCATAATTATTTTTTACCACTCCAGCGAAGAATAATCCCGAAAATTAGTGCGGCAGCTCGCGATTGCCTTTTGTGCAAGTTATCTTGCTCTAAAAATATTCTTTCAGAAATGTAATCCGCAAAATTATTTTCCTGCTTCCTTCGCCCCCCAAAAAACTTAACACAAAGACCTCTTTGAAACTGTTTCTGCTTTTTTTTTGCTTTTTCTGAGAAAGAACATGCAAACATAACATTGCAAGAATTGTCTTATCTCTAAGCGGATAAATTAATAAAACCAAATGTCAATTATCGTTGTCGCTTTAATTCGAGTTCAGTCCTCGACCCGTTAATGAGTAATTCGATCTGGTTTGATTGTAATTCGATGAACATGTGAAAACAAGAACGGGCTAGCCACATGCAGCATTTGGCGATCCCATAGACGTAATGACAAAGCGTAGAGGTGGAAGAGGGTGGCGCGGATAGCGAGCAAAATTCATACGCATCTATACATACAGAAAGCTGTGTATATGCCGCTGCATTGTTTGGTTAACTCGATAGTGTACGGGGGAGGCATCGAATAAGCAAAGCCATAAAAAGTACTGCAATTAATTGCCGACGAGCAATCAGTCCCTGATCATGTTATTTGCGCTTCATTTTGAAATTGAGTAGGCAAATAGCTCTCGTAACGCGATATATTCAAAGACCAATCAGCGTATAAATTTTTAGTCCCAAAGTAATGTGGTTTCGCTTCGATATTTGCTTCTACTCCAATTATATGCTTAACAAAAGCTATAGCCTAAGTTCTACGTATTCTGGTTGCTGTTATTATGATGCACAATGTCCATACAAGTGCGCAGTGGTTTGCCTATACACTCTTCAGGCATCGCCGTGCCGGCCAGAAAGAGAGCAGGGGACATCGTTACGACGTCAAAAGTTATATGAGGGTTGAGTGCCTGTGGGCTTCCGTGCGATAAAGACGTCAACTGCATTGAAAGCTTTTATGTCAAGCTCCAAGGCTCGCGAACGCCAAAGGGTTCAGGCTTAAGGCAATATCACACGGCAATATCGGTGACGAATTTTTGTTTCAAAACTCGCTAACTACATTAAAACAATCCAGCTCTACTTTTCAAATCCCAGCTTTTTTAAATTGTTTTTTTAATTTCATGGTTAATTTGGTATTATTAATAAATTGCGAAAAGCTATGTATGGATAGGATGAATGAAGCATTATTTTAAGATTCATTCGTGATACCTTTTCTTGGATGCGCAGAAATATTTACGATGATGCATACCGTATTGTTCGGCACTTGTGAGTATGAAAATAGGTCGTAATGTTTTATGAGCAATAGAAAATATGAAAGATAGCGCAGCAAAGCAAGGGAAGAGATGATGTGTTGTATTATTACGTATATTGAATTATGAGTGCATTTTTTAGTAAAGAATATCTACGATGGCTAAAGAAAAATCCCAGAATGTTAAAATTGACTCTGTAGAATAATATTTGCTGTATACAGTGATAGGACCTTTACACACAAAAATAATACTAAGAATTATTAACTCTTTTATACACGCCAGTTGATATTATTGTTGATGAATATTATTATTATTATAAATCGAAACACGTTTCATTAGAAAGGTTTCTTCATTTTAAGCGAAAGACATCATATTTAATTAAATTACATGAAATTAAATCACGAAAAAACAGATTTTGAAAATCATTTACATTACAGGAAGTAGTAGACGTCTCGCGTTTAATTTAATGCTTTGCTTGAGCTGTTACCGAAAAGTTTTTGATTTTGGGCTTGTTCGTATGTACTCAAACACATACGCGCCCGCACACACACACATGGCTACCTGCAGTGGTTTGCGCTAAAGCACGAGGTCGATGGCAGAATACATATCCGATGTTGGGGCCTGCAGCAGCAGCAGCAGTAGCAGAAGAGGAAAGAGAAAACTTGTACTGTGGAACACGAGCACAGGGCTTGCTTTGGCAATCGATCTAGCGTGCGGTAACGTGCACGTTATGCCTCGCCCTCTCACTCTTTCGTTCGCTCTCTCTCTCCTGCTCCTGGCCAGTGGTGCAGGGTCATCAGAGGTATATATACAGTAACGGCGGCACTACTTTCTTTCTCTCTATATACATGAAGAGTGCGGTCATCGCGTGCACGTCGATATAATACAGTCAGTGACCAAACCAGCCCGCTTTGCTTGAGCTGCAGCGGTAGCTGTGCTCGTTCTTTCCTCTCAACGCTTCCTGCTTTTTCATTGCCCGACGCTGTGCCGCACGATGCTGCTGGCGGTCGATGCGCAGACGCTGACCCAGCTGCATCAGCGGTGCTTCATCCTACTGGCATCGCTATCGCTAAACCAATTAAAAATCTGTTCGGGATTGCGGACTGTTCACGGATTATTTCGGTCTCATCAATCCTTTTAGGAACGCTCCTTGAATATTTTATTGTAAATATTAGATGAAGGAAATTCGGAGAAACCGAGTCAACGGGATGGATTTTGAGTGAATCTGATGAAAATTGCTTGTATAGTATTGAAAAAGTTGTGCAATCAAAGTGTCGCATTGTTTTGATCCAATTGGTAGGACCAACATTTTTCCGAAGCGGCATTTTGTGCATCGCGCTGCAGACGGTCGCCGAATTGCGCGCGCGTTACAATGAAATCAAAGCGAATACATTTCTTTTATTGCGGCGCCCATGTTTGCGAATGAAATGAAATCCCCCCAATTGACCGAATTACCGGGTAAATTTAAAAAGTCTCGATGGCCCCGCGTATAAACGAGAAAGGGGAGTCACCCTCCGTGGGTATTTACTGCCGTCGATGTTAAAGTCAATGACAAAACACTCGAACGAGGACGAGAGTGAGAGAGAGAGAGAGAGAGCAGTGGCTGGAGGTAGACACGGCGTGCGCGGCGGAACGAGGCAAAATGAAAAAAAAACTGGCGAAAAAAGAGTAAATATTGTTCGGAAGAGATGAACCGTGAAGCAATATAGTCATTCGCGACGGCATTGATAACTGTAGCTTTGCTCCATACCCAGCTGCAGCCGCCGTGTACAAGGGTACAGCGCAACTGCACGAAACTCGCGCGCGCACAGCCCCAGCTCACCTGCAAAACTACGTTACGCTTGCGGATCGCTCGGCTATATCGTTCGATTTCTCTCTCTCTCCCTCTCCCTCTCTCTCTCCCTCTCCCTCTCTCTCTACCTCTCTCTCTCTCTCTCTCTCTCTCTCTCTCTCTCTCTCTCTCTCTCTCTCGCGCGCGCGGTTCGAGTACCGTCGAGAGAGCGGTAGTTGTAAACCACGGCAATTGTTTCGATGTTTGGTCTGCGCGGAGCTTCGGCTTTTTTGCGCCGCACCACAGCCGAGCCTTATACTCGGAAGCGATGGTTGCGCTTTTGCACGCCCGATTTGCCGCGCCAAGAGAAAGCCTCATTGGCTGCTGGCTTGATCATTGGTTCAAGGCTAACGACTGCGCGTATACCGTGAAACATGAACTTTTACGCCGCGGCGTCAGTGGTACCAGTCGATGCTCGGTCGGACGACGCGAGGATCTAGGTCAGTGCATGCACACAGTCATGCCTCGAATCATAAGAGTAATAATGACTTATAATAAAAACCCGCGGCCCCGCTGATACGTATCCGGGCACGCGCACATTTGCATTCCGTTCTTCAACTCCGATTGCTGCCGTAATCGATGTAGAACCGCGAGTCCGCAATCGTTTCTAAAACACTCACTGCGCTTCTGATGCGGTAGTGAGCGACGTTATTGCCATTGACTTTTTATTATTGATACACCGCGTGTGTAGCATACGTAATAGAGCAAAGTTAAAAGCGAACTTGTTCGAAACGCGAATCCCTGCAGAAGCCCGATTAATCACCAGCTCTACAGGCTGCAGCTTCGGTACACAGTATTTCAAAAAGTTAGCGACGATGTATTACCGGCGGCCGCGGAGCGAAGAATCACCCCCCGATCCATGGTGAAAAATAGCAGTCGAACGGTCCGGGACATCTGGCTTCAGTGACTCGAGACGACGAAAGAGCCCCGCCGCGCCGGCGATAAGACGAGGCGAAGCCGCAGCGTTTCGAAATATAAAGGTATAAATAATCGCGCTCGGTAATATAATGGGCTCGCGCGGCCGTATTATAAAGCAGTCGCGTTACGCTCCAGAGCGCCAGCGGCGCGTGAAATATTTTCACGCGCACACAGCTTATACATATCGAAGCTCGAAGTATATATTAGAAGCGGCGCGGCGCTGCCGGCTGCGGAGCATGCAAGTCGAGGAAAGCCTGGAAGCCTTCCAACTAGCACGCAAAACTAAAGCGCCGCGCGCGAAGTCGACAGAATTATGGGAATTGCGTGCGTATACGTGTGTGCGCGCGCGTGGGTGTGGGTGTGTGTGGTTAAATATCAACCAGCCGAACTCATCAGATCGCCGAAATTTCAAATCGCTGAATTGCCATAAAGCGGTCTGATTATGCGAATATGGGTCAGTGACCATTGACAATCCATGCGATATTCTCGAGCAGAGTATTAAATCCATCCGAATTTAATCACTTATATTTTTTTAGAGTTGGCAGGTCAACTTGATATTTTCTTCACTCTCTCCTTCCCCGTCTATCTGTGGCCATATTTTTCAATTAAATTATATCGACTTAATTATCGGCGTATCGATTATTCAGTCTTTTGCGGCGGAAGGTGCAATAAAAATTAAAATTTACTTTTCGACGGGGATGGAAGAGAAAATGAAATGCGAGATAAATAACTCACGAAATAAGAAAAATTGCAAAATCTTGTCATAATCTAAAATACCAAAGTATGCTCGTTTATAGAAATAGAGAAGAATTTCATAGACCATTCTATACCAAGCATTTATTTTCAGAGCATAAATAATATCGCCCCTTTAAATTCCAGTCCAACTATCGATCGACTCGAGGCGTACGAACGGGCTAACGTAGCTGGCTCGAAACTTTATACTACGGCGTGATGGAAGGCTGCGCTACATACGGAAAGGCGAAATTAAAATTTTCAGCGGGCGCTTTTCGCTTTCGTCGCTGCAGTCGCGCAAATCGACTCGGGCCGTGCGGTATTTCTCATATAAATCGCGTCACCTCCCCGCCGGCGAACCTTCACCGCGACTGGTCGATACGGCATTACAATTTAGAACTCTTGCCTGGCGAAAAACGCCCGTAATTTCCTGACGGTGCCGCCCTTTGCAACAACTACGACGCGCGCAACAATAATTTAGGTTGAAAAAAAAGCAACTATACGCAACAATTTTCCTCGCAAACACGGACGCGCAGATTGCTGCGAGAGCGGGTACCTGGCCGTTTATTGTTTGCATACTTTGAAACATTATAATTCATGTTTAATGAGCGAGGCGTGGGGACAGAAGCTGCAGGCGCGTATGCGTTTCGCAGAATCCGCTATCCAATGCAAATACATAGGCAGCGAGCGGCAGCAGCAGCAAAACCGGGAATCGCGAGTCGCGCGCGCAAAGTTCAAACACACAGGACGAACGATCGGCTCGATGTTCGGGATGGGTGGCAGGGCAATCGATTCGGAAGCGGTACAGCATAGCGGCGGCAAATAAAAATGAATTGCGAGCCCGCCGTCGCCACCGCCTCCCCGGTATATTGTACGAATGCTGCATGTATACACGCGCTGCGCAGCGCGGCGGCCCTGGATATCGTGTCATTTGGCCTCGGCGGCGACGGGCCGTATACGTATATACAGATGCGCGACATATACCTTGTGTCCATAAGGGACAATCGCGGAGGGAGGAGGGCAGACGCGCAGCCGCTCTGCATAGTGTTGATGCGACCGGAGTAACAGCACCAGGTCAGCTGGCTCACAAGCCTCTCGATCGCTCGGTCTACTACGAACTTGCGGAGGAGCAACATCACGCTGCTGGCCAGTGGCCGACCGTTAATCCGCATGCGTAATCAGCCCCGGGACACCAGTGTCTCCGAGAGGACATACTACCTCGACACTGTCTCGATCAACAATGGACTAGCACAGCTGCGCCGGTCCGGCCGCCCGATAACACGGACATTCATTGACCCTCTCCGACGACGACGACGAGTTGGCTCGACTACACGAGGTCAAGGCGCGGGCTATGCTAGTCGAGCCACGGCAGCAGCGGGAAGAAAATTATTTCGTTATCGCGCCGCTCGATCCCGAGGAGGGTCTGTAAAAAATTCGCCGTAAAAATATAGACGGGCATCGCAGAAGTTAAATGACCCGCGGAGATTTCAGCGCGCGGGCCCGATATTTCAGAGAAAAATGAGGCGCCGTATTATTTTGCATGGCGAAACCCATAAAGCACTCAATTCGCGCTCGCGCGCACGCCAGCGGCTCTGATATGCCGCGCGCGGGCGGGAAGCTTGGGTATAAAAAGTACGATTTACGACTTGGGCAGCGCCAATTGCGTGCCCGTACAGTTTACAGATTGCGCGCGACTTGGGCGCGACTTATGGACGTGGAGAAAAGCGCGCGCTTGAATTGTACAATATATCGTTGCGCAGAGTTGCGATCGGCGCGACGAGGGCTCCACGTTGTATTTGTCCCCGAGTATGTCGAGGTGAAGCTTCGCGCTTCAAACTCACTCACCTGATATCCGGACAAACATTACGCCTGACGTGGCTGCTGGTGCGCGCGCTTTCAAACTTACGCGCTTAAAGTTTCCGGAAGCTGCGGGACGAAGTCTGCGCGCAGCCGGCGTTGTGATTGCGAACGCTCTCGTATACGTTTGGGCAGACGTGGAGACCTGCGGTTTTCGCCGACTGTCTAACAGTACTACTTGCTCCCGGGCGACGTCGTATACTCGTTCTCGCATGAGACAATTAATTTGACAGAAAATTAACGCCGGCGGGTTTGTAAGCTAAACTTGTAGCTCTATAAACCTGCACGACTGTCGTGCGATCTTGCTTTTCATTAATGTCGCTGCGCTGACGATTTCAAGTATTTTTACGACAACAAACTCGTATAACTACTGCCAGCTCGACTATCGGTAAGTCCTACTCGTTTCATCCCCAAGAGGCGCTCCGGACGATTTAAAACAATTAATTATCCCGCACAACAATTGATGGACTCTGTCAGAACAATGCAGCCGCGCGTGCCGTAATAAATATAAAAACTTTGTCCATTTCCTCGCGGCCGAATGTACCCAACAAGTGTAAACTAACACTCTTTTCTCTCCCGCGGGAGAACTCGCAAGACCGAGTATGAAGAGACAAATCTTGGGGAGACTTTTTCATCTGGAAACTGCGCAGCCTTTTGTTTTCCGACATCCGCCACCGTCGGAGATTAAAAAAGGATGAGCGCCGCGGCGGAAGAAAAAACGGTTTGCTAAAGTTTTTCTTCTTATTTTTTTCTCTCTCCTGGACGCTATACCGCCGACTGACAACCCGAACAATGTCGCCTCGCGAGAAAAGACGCTGCGAGAGCACATCGAGCGTGAGATTGCGACGAGATGCATAGGACTCGATATATGCGCCAGGAAGAAATCGGAGCTTCGCACTCTCTTATTTATCGGGGCTAGCTCGCTGCAAATATCGAATAGAAAGTTTGGCTTCGCGAGTTATTCGGGAGAAAAATATAAAAGCGAGCAGGGAAGCGGAATGCAGAGCCGAACAAAGCCAGTAACGCACTGTACGGTGTCGGCGGCGCAGCGGTGGACTAGTCGACAAGACGCGTATACGTGAGCCATGCGAAATTTTCGCTATGCAGATCACGTAGCGCGGCAAAGTAGCGGAGAAAATCCTCCGCGAATGTCTAGCGCGCACGCGGTGATGGAAGCTGCGAGCAGACTGGAAATTTCTGAAGAAGTGGCTCATCGGAATTAAGCAAACTGACACGACTCCTTGGCATCGCGCATTTCTCTAATAATATTAAATTATTGAATATACCATTTCCGCCGGCGATTTTTGATGCGTGTCGCGCGACTGTCGTGCCAGCGACTCCTCGTCGGCGCGCTGTCAAGTCGGGGTCGCATATAGAAAACTGAGTTATATCCGTTATTTTCACAGCAGGTGCTATGCTAGGGGATGCATCGGACAGAAAAAGCAGAGACGCTATTATTGCTTTAGATCTAAAAGAGTTTTGCTGACGATTCTTGCTCGGAGCCGGATCAATTTAGCTCAAGTCACCGCCGGTTATATTTCTCGCTAAGCCTGGCGGCGGGCTGCCAGCCCTGTTTCAAAGCCGCGTTGGATTTAATTTTGAATAGCGGATTTACCCCGAAGCGTCTGGCTGCATTCGCACCCCCTTCTCTCCCTCCTTCAACCGAGAGAGTTTACGATTTCGGAAAAAAGAATCCTTACCTGAGAGATCCGAGCATGTTGGATATGCGAAATAGAAATTCAAGAAATTTTTGTCGTCGCTGGAACGCAATTTACACAACGTAATTAATCGGAGCGTAGGCCTTTGTACTCATAATTTTCATTGTGTACTCAGCGCTGTTCCGGCCGCTCAACTTTTTTACCCGATTCCCAACTACGAAGCTTTAATCAATTTAGACTGTATAGCTGCATTGTGTAGCCGAGCCGATGACATTACAAGCCCGAATTGAATATCGGCTCGATCCAAACGACATTATTAACGAAATTTGCTCGGTGTAAAGTGTATGTGTGTACAGTGCTACTCTTTGCGATGATTAAAAAAACATTAAACGAATTAACGCAGATACTCGCGCGCGCAGCAGTTCCGCTGAGTGCTCGAAATCGCATTTTACAATATTGTTGCTCAATATTTTATTTTCTCCTCGTCAATAAACCAGGTCGCAGGAACGTCCATCAGTGTCCGTACAGTGTAGCAAACAAAAAAAAAATTCCTTGCCACAATCGATTTTCTAAATAGATTATCATGTCCAGCTCTCGAATAGAGAGACGCGGCGCTTTGCTATTTTCATTGGGGCCCCGGCGCAACAACAAAAGTTCAACGCCGGGCACACCTCGCTATGCATACTATATAGGTACGCTAGGGCAGTTTTCCAATAAAATTTTTTTATTGAAATCGTACCGACGGCGGTGCGCGGCGGGGCGGGCTTTATACATTTAGATTTATAACGGAAGATATGGCGTGGCGTCGACTGCGGCGCACTAAATGTCATCCAACTTTTTCCCCCGCGTGTAAACACAGGAAAAAACACGTATACACAAAATAATGTCGCGGTATCGCGTCGTTTATAGCTCATTTTTAGCGCAACCAATTTTTTTCGGAAGGGGCGCTCACGCAGAGCCTGGCACGACGAGGACTCGTCAATATTAACCGAAAAACCCGCGGCTCGCATGCCGCGCGATAGGCATTTCTCGCTCCGGGAGCGCTCTTTCGCGGCCGCGGGCATAATAAATTCATTATCGTCATGCGTGAGGGCGCGTGAAAATCGCGGCGCTCACACACACACACACACGCGCGCATACGTTACACACATTAATGCGGAGGGGTGGGGAGAAAAATGGAAAGCCGAACGGAGCGCGTGCCCTCCTTTCGAATGATTGATGGGACTTAGATTTTTCCCCGTTTTATCGAATTTACCGTCCGCCTCTGTGTGTTTGTGCGCTCACGCGCTGGCATGAATAATATGCCGGTTATTATTGTTTCTATATCGTCGGAGGGGCAGGTGCGCGATTCCAATCGGTGTGCACTCGACGCCTTGATTCGCTCCGCTATTAAAAGCAATTCGTTGACAAACGATCGGTTTCTCTCAATTCTCATTGGCGTCAAGTCCGAAAATGTAAGTGAAAATTATTCTTGTTGACGGGCCAGAACTCTGCAGTTGCAGCACCAGGGGTCAACAGACATGCGCGACGGGGAAAAAGAGAGAAAAGAAAAACAGGGACGGGTATAGTAGTAGCACGACGAAAGTTGAGCACTGATAAAAGCTCGGAACGTTGAGTTTGTGAGTTGACAGGCTGAGCTCGACAAAGATGAAAATCTCTAATGCCGGGGTAGAATTTCGTCTACTCTCCCGACTGGAGGATTATCTCCTCTTAGTTTCTGTCGCCCCTTTCTCGCGAATAGTTTCTAATCGGTCGAATCGCGGATTGCGCGATTTAACGACTCTTCCGGTATAATAAAAAATAATCGAAAAGCTCTTGGAAATACGCGTGTCAAAGAGCTTCGCCAAAAAGCTCGGCACTTGTAGAATGAGAGCACAGAAATAAGAGGAGACAATGAAACTAGTTTCAAGCAACGTGGACGCTTCCGCGGACAAAGAGCGCGGGAAACAAAACGTGAGGGAGAGTCGCGCGTTCCGAACGAAAAAAATTGGCAAACAAAGAGGCGCAGGAACAACTAACTCGTGTAGTTGTTTTTTTTTTTTTTTTTTTTTTTTTTTGACTACATGCATAGGCAGCTGATTGGAAGAACTCAATAGATGTCCAGCAAAGCACTACATTACGCCCAGTACAGTTGAGATCCAAGGCAAAAAAGAAAAAATCTGATGCATCTCGCGAGCTGCAGCGCGAAAATTGCCGCGCAGTCTGTGCCTATAGAGGGACGGCGATCGGTTAACGCTGGACTGTGCATGAAGCTGGTGCGCAGGAAACGAGGAGCGAGCAAAGAAAGTTTGGAAAAGGAAAACTTTCAATTACCTCGATCAATCACGTGTGCATGTGCGCGGCCGAGCTTTCGCGCATACGTACACAGCAAAAGTTTCGTAACCAAAGAGCGCGACGACGCTGACGCGGGCCGGATACGCTCGACTGGCGCGATCCATAGGTCATCGTGTTTGGCTATTCTCGCGGGGCTCCTTTCGCCTCCCGCCTCTTTCTCTCCGCGGGCGCATGTACATGTTTATCGGAGCAAAAGGCTAATACGCCCTTCGTGTTCGAGCGTATACTCGAGAGTCCATGTATCCGGCAGTCTGCCATATGTGTGTGTATGTGTGATAAAAATGAACATGTAATACAGAGCGATGTTCGAAATTTTCTGGGTCGTGGCCCTGTCGATACCGTGACGCGGCGGTGCATGAGCGGAGCCCGACGTCGCGCAATCAAAAACGAATTTCTTACTGTCGAGCCGTTTTTCGAAATTTTTCAGGATCTGCACCATTTACTCGGAGCTATTAAGCAGCGAATATCGATTCTCCGCCTTCCCCGCGTGTTCCAGTCGAAGCTCGACCCGCAAAGAAATTTTGTTTTCTCTACCCGCGTGAAATCGCTCTTGCAAGGTTGTTTTTAATCTCGCCCTTTATCGATTTCCATACACGCGTAAATATGACTGCAGGCATTCATAAATTTCAGCGACCAGTTTGACGTTTCAATCGTCGCTCCGGCGCCTCGTTGGCGTTGACGTTTTAACTGCCGGCACTCGTCCGTCTCTCACTCTTCTCTCGTGTCTTGATACGCGCTTTGATATTTTCGCGCCCTCGACTGCGCTGCCTTCGTGAACGAGAAGATTTAAAAGCTACTGTAAATTTTATCTGTTTTCGCGTTTCGCAATTATTTTACGGCTTTGTTCAATCCCGTGCTCGCTGAAGACTTTCAATTCCTGCAAAAGTTCGATGCGAATTGCAGGCAGGTAAAATGACGTAAAGCGACGCCAATTAGGGGTCTTAATGAAACTCGAGCTCTCTCGATATATTTTTGTTTAATATCGACGACGTTGCGTCATATCGAGTAACAACCTACCTCGAGTTACGCGAGGAAACTCTCTCTCCTCACCTCCTCGACAGCGCACACACCAGTACATCCTTCAAGTGCTGCACGTCTGCAGTCGAGACGCTGAGTTGATCGTCGTATAATTAGAGGGGAGTCTCCATGAATAAGATTGATCGTAGACGTCGTCGTGGTTGCGGCCGTATTCAAGTCGATATACACGTGAAATCGAAAACTCTAAATTTCCAGACAAACGTACGGACATGTAGGCTTGTTTGTTGCTAGATTGCAAACTGTAAATAAATACTCGTTAAAAAAATGTAATACGCAACCAATTATCTCGAATCGATCAATCGATGAATATGCGAAGCCGAATAGTGTGACATCAAACACTCAAAGTTTCGAGGAGATCCGAATCCTCCGCGTAATAAATATCTATGCCTGCAGCTCCCGCGAGTCGCAGACAAAGACCTGTCCCGAGTATATCAATACGAGAAATCCAGCTCTCGCTTTATCCGCGCATATCTATACGGAGGAGCGCATATCGGCAATATACGCGCATACATCTCCAGAAGCTCGCACACGCGCATAATCGAGCTCTAATAGACGCGAGTGATTTCTCAAAGGCGAAGCTGCGCGAGAGCCGCCGGCCAAAATGACTTTATAAATTGCCGATCGTCCGTGTGGCGCCGTGTCATCCAGTAATTCAGCTCTGCCACTTTGCCGGAGACTCGTCGATCGATCTCTCCCTCGCTGACTATCCCCTTTGTCTCGGCGGCGCGAGCTCGGAACTGCGGGGGCTCAGTGCAGCGCCTATGTATGTATGTGTGCACGGCCAGGCGCGCCGAGCCGAGTCCATTTTATGGCTCGCGCCGACTCCCACGCCAGCGCGTGTGTGAGCTTGAAATCGCGCGACGAGACCTACGCACGTAATCGTGCGAAGATTACGACCGCAAGGACTTTTTTCACTCGTCGACTGAACCGTCGGGAGAGAAAGAGAGAGTCGAAAATGAGCGTATAATCGAAGGAGCGTTGCATTGCTCGGGGTAATGATCGCGTGCACTCCGTAGCTTTCGAGCTTTTATTGGCCTCCGCCAAGCGCTCCGCTGAATTATCTTGGGCTTCGAGATCGTGCGCTATATACACGGCCGCACGTATATAATACGTGAGCCGCTGCCGCGGCAGCGGATGTTACGGGGCAATTTATACGCGGATTTAGCGAGTACCCCTCGCAATCTGTAGGTATGCGCGCGTATACATGTATACATATACGGATGAAGAGAAGAAAATTGTCGACGGTCGATTTGAGCGAGCCTGCACTGACGCAGCCGGCTTGATTTATCGTCGGACGGGACGTTGAGTGCGTACTTTTTGCCGCCGAGCTGGCGATCGAGTTGAGAGCGTTGAGATTGTGAGTAGTTTAATTTTATTCATGACAAATGATATGGAAATGCATTGAGTTGTCGTTACAAGTCGACGCGTAACTCTTGGGCATTGAGCATTTCTCTAACGGCATACGGAGGATCGTCGTTTTCCACTACCCAAACAGCGCCGTCCTTTCCTTTCAAAATTATTTTCGTGATAGCCGAAGCTACGTTGTCCGGGCTGAAAGAATGGAATAGTTCAAATCGCACTTCGCTATACGTCTAACGATTTATACATAGGCATCAATCCTATACTCACCTCTGACAGCAGACTTTATCTCTAAAATCATCGACGATTTTCGGATCTATGAAATCAAACAGGCTCTTGTACAGATGATCAAACGCCACCAGACCAGTGTCCGTTACACCTGGACAGATGCAAACAACTCGGACGCCGATGATTTTGTTGTGGGGCTGATCAAAGAAAATTCGAGAAAGATTCGAACTTTTTTCTATCGTAAAGTACCATCAGAAAATTGGCAAATACCTTGAGCGATCTTGCAAAAGCCACAACAGCGTGTTTCGTGGCATTGTATATCGGATTGTAAGGGAAGTCCACAATGCCCGCGATTGATGCCACATTCACAACGACACCTCCTTTGCCACCTTTGTCTTTCCTCATGTGTTCAATGGCAATCATTGAAGAATTCACTACTGCTGTCTGCAATTGCGAACTATGTTAGTACCATTTAAGAGATACGATGTAGCTTCTGAATATAATGTGGAATATTTACTTACAAAATTGACGTTGATGCATAAATTCATAGCATTGTCGTTGAGAATACCTGCAGCGTTGATTAGTATATCCACGTACTTCTTCAACGCGATGACTTTCTCGTAAATTGCTGGAAAAAAAATTCATGCGTATGTAATCGCCGAATATCTAATACATTGTTGCTGCATAGATCAATCACCTCTGAATTCTTGAATGTTCGTAAGGTCGCAAGAATAATATTGATAGCTTCCTTTGCCGAATTCTTTATTCAGCTTACTTAAGTTTGCAACTGCTGCTTCGCTATCGGATTTCGGCAAATCAATTATAGCTACAAACTAATACTCCAACACAAAAAAGTGCTAATATAATGAATTTGTAGAAGCTTGTTGTAATTAAGCACCCATCAATAACCCACCTGTATTTTGCTTCTTATCAAGTGTTGCACCGTTACCAAGCCAATGCCACCGATTCCACCGGTTACGATAGCAACTTTGTTTTTGATTTCCATTTCAAATATTCCAGAGCCGCTGCGCAATCTTCGATATGTAAAATCGTGAAAATGATCGCTAGCGCGTTCTACGCCAGACTGAGGGCTTTGCTCGGTTGGCTGGTATTACCAGTCGCCCCTCCACAACGCCAGAGAGAAGTACTGTTTGCAACGCTCTTGTTGAGAACTATTATGGAGTGAGTCAGTGATAAGAAAAGGTATGTATGGATTATTTATGTGGCTTAACTCAGGTTTTTTTAAATATGTCACTCTTGGAATCTCGGAGTTAAATCTCGCCGACTACATTTTTTTCTCGTGATCCGTGTAATTCTTAGACCTACATTGATAAACATAGAACTCTTGGCATACGTGAGCAAATACAATGACAAACAAAACTATACAGATTAATATCGGCATTCAATTTTTGTGTACAAATAAATGAAATAAAACTTGTTATCTTATCTTACACTCAAGAATAGACTTTCAACTGAGGAAAATATAAGTTTCATTGTGAAGTACCATTATGTACACTTTTCGCATGCAAAATAACTTTCTTTTCATATGCAATCTGCAAGCCTTTAGTACGTTTGTTATTTGTTGCACATTACCAATAACAAATGAACAAAGCCGGCTGTCAACGAATAAGTTTTCCCATGTCAGACTAACAGCGCGAACGTGCGAAAGCATCCGTGCATTGACACATATCCTCTCATTTCATCCATTCCCCAAGCTCTTGATATCTCTCAACCGGCTCTTGCCGCGAGTTCTGCCTACCATGAAAATTACTCAACACTCCTAATTGGTTTATCGGCCTGACAGGGCTTAATCCTCGGAAATCGACATATATATATATATATATATATATATATATATATATATATATATATATACATATACATACATACATATATATACGTATCGGAAAGCAACGCGAAATACAGTAATACCGTCCGCTCTGCGGGTCGACTCGAAATCCGCACACATATATTTAGTCTCGGGACATTTAAATCGCGCATAATTAGTTTAATCGACTCCGTTAAACCGATGCGGCGGCCATGTCGTTGTAGTTCGCGTATATTGACCGTGTGCAAGAGCCAATAAAAAATAGTGCAAGAGAAAAAGAGAGAGCTGGTCGACTGCGCCAGAAATTGAGAAACACTCGGCGAAATCGGAAAAGGCCACTAATAAGCCATTTGCTCGGACAATTAGAGCGAGCGCAAGCGAGCTGCGCTCGTGCGCGGAATAAGGAAAACAAAAAGAATCGAACGAAGCTCTCCCAACAACTTGTGCAGTCGCGCGCGCTCTGCTGCTACAGTCGTTATTCTCGCTCGAACGACTGTTTGCCCTGGCGTGTATAGCGAGCTCACAGTCCAGCCGATTCAAGGAATGCCGGATCGCGAGCAACAGAGAATGCAAGATAAAGCGGAGCCGAGTGCATAATACTCGGAGCTTCGTCTGGATGTGTGCGTCGGATGATAATGCGATATGCGCGCGATATACTGTTCCAAGGACTTTGTGCGCGCCGCGTCTATTACAATGAATATTAATTAAAAATCTCGCTCGAATTACCGGCTTTCTGCGAATCAGAGTAATTCAAAATTGATATTGCATTTATGATGATTGAAATTCGACTCTTTGTTTTCGAATTCGTGCATACATTTCAAATTCAATGAGCAAATGTTTGCAAATATTCGTAAATCCGACTTGTTAAAATATTGATGAATGAACTAGCAACATTTCTGTATTAATGCGCAGCATTAATATTTCTGAACTCTACTACTGAAATTTTAATCCGCGAACGTCCGAATTGCACATTGCAGTCTGCTTTACTCCGAGTCATATACGGCGTATGCTTTCCACTCGCAAAAAGAGTTGCTGGTAAGTTTTCCACGCGCCCGCTCTTGTTCGATCCATGCGCACAGCTGCGATTGTGCGCGTTGCCCATAGTTTTCCGTAGTTTTGACGCCTTTCAAGAAAAGGTCTCGCGCGCGTCGAATCGAATCTCTGTCTTTCTCGTCGTCGATAAGAGTGTGCATTTCGTATGAAAAAATATCACGTCGATGCAGAGAGCTGCAGATCATTTCGGGCAACTTTTCAGCGTTCGTTTCTCCACCGATCGACGTTCTCTTGCTATTTTGCTCTCTTTCCCTTTTGCGCTCTATCTTTGTCCAACTGCAGTTGTATACAGCAACCCGTTGCACCGTCAAGCGGTGACTACGATTAAGAGCATTGTTATCGCACAATAGCCGCGGCTGCTACGGCAAACAATGCTGGGATTTAGACAATCGGCTCCCGATCGAAACGCGCCAGCGACGGCCCGACTGCGCCACTGCTGTGTGAAACAGTCACCGGGTCGATGCCTCTGCTGCTTTATAACGCTGAAATCGCGTCGCACTCGCGGATTTATATTGACGCGTAGCGCGCAGGGGGAGGAGAGAGAGGCTAGATGGCTCGACGCGACGCCTCTACGTGCCGGCGCTGTCGCTGTGCGGTATAGGGCTGAGAGACAATGATCTCTCGAACCACGAAATGTATATGCGTAAATATGGGGCCGGAGCGACGGACCGATTAAATTCGGACATATCTGATCGGCAGCTGGGGCAGCTACTGCCGTTCTATTGCCGGGATAGTGTACATATCGGAAGGTGCAAAATAAACACTGCAGCTATTAATGCTACGGCTCAACGGCGCTCCGGTATGCCGATCTACCATACTGTCGCGCACTCTACAGCTTCCGGGAAATTTTTAATCAGTTTGGTTGCTCGTTATGCTGCTCTGTTTGATTAATGATTCAAGGTACACGGCGCTGTTCAGTTTGTTCGAATTAATCGCGCGTCGTATTTGAGGAGATTCACAGTCTTTTTCAGTCCTGAAAATAAAATATCCTCTCTTCCAACACTCGACTGCTGTCTCACGTTTGATTTCTCGCGAACTCACTACGTTCGCGCGCGGGCACGCGCGTAACAATCACATTCTCGTTTAAAAATCTGTGAATTCAAAAGTAAACTTCGTCGCGTCAGAAGAAACTTTTTACAGGCGTGCGCTCGCGCAAAAAGTTGGCTTTGATCATTTGTTTGCTCGCGCGCGCGGCGGCGGCGCGCTTCCGACAAACGCTCTCTGGATTTTCAACGAAGTCAAGCAGCCGGACAGGCAAAGAAAATGAATCCCCACTGGCGACACGTGCCGGAGGTGCGCAGGAAACAATAATGATAATAACGAGAGAGAGAGAGAGAGAGAGAGAGAGAGAGAGAGAGAATAAGCAAAGGCGAATGTCGAGAGAAAGAAGAGTGCGTTATATTGAAGTGCACAAATAAGCATCGCGCAGCTGCGCGGAATGTTAAAGCAATTGTCTCTGTGGCATCGAACGAGAGAGAGGGAAAGAGAGGCAGAGAGATAGAGACTGTACCGGCAAAAGAGAAGAACAAAGAGGAAAAACAGCAAACTGCTACAGATGTTTGAGTTAACTGCGCGCTGTGGTGGCGGCCCCAGAAATTGTCTAGCGCAAGGGAATTTTGCTGATACAGTAAACTAAACACCGTGGTGCGTGGTCAGTGGAAAAACGCTCGAATCGGCTGGTTTTTCGGTTTTATCCTCTTTTTCCTGCGAGAGTTATTGGGACGAATTAACCGGGACTTTTTGCGTTCTTAACATTTTCCAACTGGTGCACTGATTTCATTTAGTTTAAATGGATGAATTCTAGCCGAGTTCTCGCACCTTAACAATTTAATTATAATTATTTTATAAAATAACGAGCATACAAATTTAAACATAAAATCGTTCTTTACAGATTATCGGCGATCGTGTTCAACGACAGCGAGAGAAAAATACAGCGATGAAACCATCTTCTTCGGCACACGGGTGAGAATATAATACTTCATGATCAAATTAAAAATATCGTATTCAATTTTCAATTTTAATGAATTAACTCGCGATAACCCAATAATCCCGTCGAATGAAGCTCGGACTGTCCCCAGTCAGTTACGCCGCATTCCTCGCATCTCCACTTTGCTTCAACAATATACCTAGATCATCCCCTCGCACGCGCGCGCACGGCCAGGCACCGGCGGAAGCACATAAGGTCGAGCCAGGCGACAGTATATATGATTGATGGCGAGTGCCGATATAGGCGCGCAATTGGGATTTGCGGCGTCCGGTTGCATGATAGGTTCGTGGATCGCCCCCCCCCCCTCCCCCGCCCCTACTCACACGCTCGCAAATATTATTACAAGGGCCGCGTGTCGCAGCCCGCGGGAGCAGCGGTAGCAGCATGAGCCGGCCTCCCCGAGCAGTTCGCACGTGGCGAAAACGTGCAGCTCGGGAAATTACAGAGCGCGTGGGTGTGCGCGCACAGGCTGCCGTGTACGAGCGGACTGGGATTCGAGCAGCTATGCCTATATACGCAGTACTTCTCTATAAGCGGAGGAACCGACGCCGCCGTGGTGGCAGACGATCGATCCGAGAGTGCATACATACGATAGCCCGCGAATTTTCGGTCTCCGGCCAACCGGCGCGGAAATCTCTATTTTTCTTTCGCCCCGGTCTTTGGAGAATTAAAGTTCAAGCGCGCAAGTGGAGATTTCTTCGCGGCGGCGAGAGAGCGCTTGTAAAAAGGCGACCTATTCGGCTGAACGGTTTTCCGCTGAAATGGCTTTAATAAATATCTGAGTCGGTCCACGGGATATGGACCGTTCGTGTGCATTCATTTGCAATTTGAGTGGTTCGTGAAAAGTTTACTGTACGTGCAGACTGCTCGGTACTTTCTTCGGCCTCTAATATGGGCAATATAATCGGCTTTCTCTGCTGCAGTCCCGCATGCGGGCGCGTTTTGAAAGAACAATTATGTGCAGAAAAACTCCGGCTTCGCGAGCACGTCAGCTGCAAGAAGAGAGTTCGCTAAAAAGATTAATTTAATCATTCTACGCTACCGCTCTGCAGCAGAACGTAAAAAAACGAAGATCCGTGACGGAGGGGAAAGGGGGTGTAGGTGGCCAGCGAATCTTCAAAGATAATTGAAACCCATGCGGAAAGCTGAAGCTCTCCGGAGATGGCCATTAATTAGAGTCATAGATCTTGCCGAGAACGGGTTGTGACAACTGGGCCAATCCCCTCCCCTCTGTTCCTTTTCGCGCGCGCGCTCTATGCTCGTCTAATAGCAGTTACCTTATACCTACCCATTGGTCGCGCCCGTATCCGCTGCGGTGGCCAATTTCTCTCGAGCTGCGGCTGAAGCTGCAGTAGCAGCATCGGCTTTCTCCTCTGAGCTCACTTGAGATGTCACCGCCGCAGCAAGCTCATTTTCCATTAGAGCTCGGGGCTTATCTCTCTCGATTCGGCTCATTGTGCGCCGCCGGTTCGCCGAGTATGGCTTTCGACAAACAACGCGATACGCGTCCTTCTGACTCCGCATTGATGTTTTTAATCTCCCGAAACGTGGTAAATTCTCCTGTTCTCAGGTAAAATACAGTCAGTGCTGCAGTGCGCCGACATGATTTGAAACTTTAAAGACTCGCTCGTGACTAGTCGTCAAGAAGTTATAAAGAGCGCGAGTTACCCTGCTCAAGCGACGCTTTAAAAACTTAACGCCCCTCGCGGTTTCCACAGACTTAATTTCACCACGTACGGGGCTTTTTTAGGAGACGCCGTTCGGAAAAGGTTATCGTCCCCGGCGGAGTACAACCACGCTCAAGTAGATAACGGCTGTGTGTGTTGAGACGACGCGATGCCGATCCCTGAAAAAACTCAATAGCTTAATGAAATGTACAATCAAAGTGTGGTGCTGTCAAAGTGCTGGCAAACTCGCAGACGGGCGACGCCGTTGTTCGCTAACTATCTCTCCCCCTCTCGAGCGAGAGAACAGAAATAAGTGGGCAGACATTAATTTGATTGAGCGCGAAGCGAAAAAATGACAGCCGGAGGAAGGGAGGTGGCTCGTCGGCCAGTGAAAAGGCACTAGAGGCTATTATCGAGACGTTTCTCTTCGGCGCGCAGTGGGCCATCGCGGGCCGCAAAAGTGAAACGTCACACAGACACGAAGAAGAAAATGAGAGAAGAGGAGAGGCGGCAGCCAGCGCGGCGGCCCCCGACGTCTTTGTACGTTCTTGTGGTGCCAATAGATAATTCCCCTTTTCTCTTTCCTCACCGATGAGCTTTACGCGCGAGAAAATCGGATGCCCCTTACGCGCGGCTGAAAGAAAAACGATTTTGCCCGGCTGAACGCTCGCGAACGCTGTAGCGCGCGGCAGGCTTCGCCAGCTCGCGCTACGCCGAGCAGACTGTAGTCGAGGAAGGAGAAGAGAAATCGATTGTGCAGTCGGGCTCCCATGATTGAAGAACAATTTTTTTTCGGCGATTTCTCCTTGGCGTTTGAAAGCTCGATTAAAAGCTGTTCGCGGGTCGAGACTTTTGCGAATAAGCGCGTATCTCGAGATATACAGCTCTGGTATAGAATATAACCCAACCGAAATCTGCAGCCGATTCGACGCACGCTGCGCTTCGCCGTAATTTCCGACACAAAGTTTACTGATTACACGTGATCATTGCTTTCGGCCGAGAAACGTTAATTCGAGCATCCGTTCGCTAACGTCACACTAGCGCACCGAGGAAATGCGCCGTACCGTTTGCATCGGGTACGCAGGCAGATTTTTATAGGCGCAACTTTTTTGCACGCGCGGAAATAGCGCATTCACAAAAGCCGCACGATCGCGCAGGAAAATCAATATGGAAGCGTAACGAAATCAGAGCGGAAATAAAGCGATTCTGTTGGAGTGCCAGTCCGTAGCAAGAGAGAGAGAGAGAGAGAGAGAGAGAGAGAGAGAGAGAGAGAGAGAGTGAGAGAGAGAGAGAGCTTACGCGTATATCGCCTTTTATCCGCGTTCGCGTATTTCCGCCCCAGAAAAGTCTCCTGCTCTCGCAATATAATTTTGCGACTCTCTCACTCTCCTTCTCCCTGTCCTCTATATAGCCCTCTATCCCTCCCACCGGCTGCGGCTGTAAAAACGCAGCGGAGGCGCGCACGCACACGGTTAACAAAAAAAAGGCGCATGCGGTTGCGGGTCGTCAGCGATCGATTCGCGCCAATTCCGCGGAGCGTCGCGCGTGTATGTGCAGCCTCGTAAATTCTACTCGACTGAGTTTCCGGGGGCCGTTATTATTAGTTCGATTTGCAGGCGTATAATTGCTCGTGATCGTTTTCCCGTTTCTTCCGGAGCGTTGCGCGCATACGTTCTCTCTCTTTCGCGGCGCTAATCCGCGCAACGAGCCGCGACGAGGGGGACAAATGAGCGCGGTGGAAGGAACGACGCGGAAAGAGAAAAAATACACCGAGAGCGCTGCTACGGCGGAAATACCCCGCGCATGTGGGAGTGCGCGTGGCACTGCGAAGTAGTCGTGTGTATACACGTATAGACGCGCTTTAATCGCTGCCGCGCCGTATCGTCGATGACGCTTTCGCCGCGATTCTCCTTTATCCAGGCTGCGTTTCTTCCTCTTCTTCCCTCGTCCAATAGCTATCTGTGCAGCGAGACGTCGCGGGGAGGAGGCGGATGAGAAGCTGAAGCGTGAGGAGGAAAGGAAGGAAGCCCGCGCGCTCTTGATCATCCTTTCGGAAATATCAGGTGCTCGTTCGCTCGCCGAGAGAATGGCCCGACAATATACCGGCCGCAGTTAATTTGAATGGCCTCGGGGTGTAAACAGCAGAAGCGACGGACAAACGCAGCATTGAAAATGCCTATTTATATAGTGCTCGCGGCGTATCTAACAGAAGGGTAGCAATATTTCCCGCTTGGATTTTTGCCAAGTACGTCGTATCTCTGCAACACCGCATTAATCTGACTTTGCTTGTGCCGCATATAAGAAAATATCTCGTTCAAGCGACTACATTCACGCACGATTACGTTCATTCGTCCAATCATCCCGAACGAGGAGCTTTGAAAAAAGCGTTTCGGGAAATTCAGCTCGCGCGCGTACAGCGTTAGTCGTTAGTAAAACTTCGCCGACTGCACATAAGTCACGCGACGTTATGAATTCAGGAGAGCCGATAAGTCGGCCTTGCATGCGAAAACGAACGAACGAATGAATGAATGAATGAAAAGTCGAGCTAAAAATAAACCGCGCACTCGTGAGAGAGAGAGAGAGAGAGATGAAAGCCCCCCGGTGCGGTCGTCGGTCTCGGGATTCATGCGCGCCTGTTATCCCAAAATTTTACGAGCTTTATCCGCAAGCTGTAGCCCCCTCCCCCCTGCCCCCCAACCGAGGCAGCTGCCCTCTCAGCAAACACAGGCGGGCGTGCTTTACGCACAAACAGGGTCTGCGATACCGCTACCTATATCTGTCAAGGTCGAAACGGCAGCTCGGAGACTCTCAGTTAGGGCCGGCAGCGGCAGCGGCGGCAGCAGCAGTTGGCCAGCAATGCATCAAGCTCCGGTAATTTACGGTGCTCCGGTTAACCCCTTCCGCACCGTACGTCCTTCAGCTATACGCGGTCGTATTCCTCCTCCTCCTCCTCCTGCTGCTGCTGCTGCTGCAGCTCCGCAAGCAGATTCTCGCTGCAAGCTCCGGCGATCCCTTTCCTATCAGTCGCGCTCCGGCGGCGCGCGAGCATTTAAAAGTCAGATATCTCAGCTATGCCGCGCCGCGTTACTTTTCTCTCTTTGTTAGCCGCCGGCTGCAAATCGTTCGTCTTCGCGAGCCCGCTCCGCGGCCGCCATATTCGTCAGGGTAAAAGCCCTCATAAATATCGCGCAGCCGCTGCCGGTGCGCGTACATATAAATTTGAATTATTTAAAGAGCCGTATGGCGGCGGCTTCCATGCATGCACACACACACGTAGGACGTATAGTCGACGTCTTGCTCGCGGAGAGGAAGGATTATTGTACTTTTATCTCGTGCATCATATGCGACGAGGGTCGGGGGGGGGGGGGGCATATAGTCCGAATGGTATACGCGAGACACCGCTCATTAGAATATAATACGCACCAGGACAATCTTGTTCAAAAGTTTGGACACGGACGTTTAAGCGGCGGCGAAAACGGACTAATTTGTCATTCAAATTCGGAGATATATTATACGAGAGAAGTCGCTCGCGGAGAACGTGCCGGGGGCTGCGCGCGTGATACGGGACACTTGCATTATTTCGAGTTTAATGGATCCGCCTCGGACTTGCCATACTTGCGCGAAACTTTTGCGCGGTCCGCAGTCGTGGATTTCAGCAGCTCCATTGTGCGCACTGACGCTCTTGTGGTTTTTTTCCCGCGTTTCGTCGTTGATGTGCTCAAAAGGACGCACGAATCAGAGATTCTTCTCCACTCAGGCTCGAGAAGAAAGGAGCAGCGACTGGTTGGGCGAAAGTTGGAATCAGTGACGCGCGGGAGGACGGCTCGGCTCGTATTATAGAGCTCCGAATAGATTAGCAGTCCTGCGCAGAAAAGTTCGCTCGTTAAGATTCCGTCGTACGATTGATTTTTAAGAGCTCGTAAAACGAATGATCAGCCGTGAGCGCGCGAGCGCGCTGATTGATGCGTAGACGCGCGTGGAGTAAAGGCTCCTACTCTCGAGCGTGCTCTGGATCGATCTTTGATGCCCTCACTCTAGCTTATACGTCCCGGGCTGCCTTTTTCTGGATAAGTTCGGAAGTTGCCATCTGAGAGAAAGACGGCAGAACGGCGCATTCTTACCGAAACTAACGAATTTCCGGCAGTCCTTTAAGCAGACTGCTGCGAGAGTACCTCGTAAACAATGGGGAAAGCCCATTTTCCACCAACTTTTGCCTCGCTCACTGCAACGAGGCCTAGATGGACAAAATAATAACGATAGCGCACGCGTCAATCCTTGCTTGTAGCCGTCGAACATGACGAGTCTCGCGCTGAAATTTTTTCGAGCCAAAGGATCCCAGGCTCGCAAAGAAATCAGTGTCGCAGCGCGGGAAGGAAACTGGAAAGCTCTCAGAGAATTTTGGCATTATCATAATAATACGCGCACGTCGCAATGGCTCCTGGACTTTGCGCTTGAGAAAGAGAGAGAGGAGCACACAAGTTCCGAAAAGTCCATAGAGCCTCCAGCAGAGCGGCTCTTGCTTACATTTCTGTGTATAATTTCGCTTCTTCTTCTTTGTCGGTGCTATTTCGCTGTGCAGCAAACGGGCTCTCCCTCTCCCTCCCTCTTGTTCTCTGGTTAGATGACTACGGCGACAGCGACTATGCGCGAGTGCTTTTCTCGTTTCCATTATTAGAGAAGAGAAAGAGAGAGAGAGAGAGAGAGAGAGAGAGAGAGAGAGGGAGAGCGAGCGGCGACTACGTTTGCCCTCTCTCCTGCGGGCTACAACTACTAGTGCAGTCTCTTTTGATCTTCCACCCTGGAAACTTAACAGCTCGTTTCCGCCTTCCTGAAAAAGATAGGAAGTAGTGCGCTACTTCAGTAAGCCTTATTTTATTACCATGCAAGGTCCTTAATCCTGATGAATGGATGGGGCTGCCGCATAGATACTGCTGCTATTAGCTAATTCCCTAGGTGAAAAGCGAAAAAACATCACAGAGCCGGAGAGGTGAATTGCTCGCCCTATTCTTCCTGCTCCTGCTGCTGCTTCAAGATTAAGTTTAAATAAAATAAAAATTGTTAATTCAAACTTCGAAAAATATTTGCGACCAAAGTCGCAGATCTATACCCGATCTGAGGCCCATAGCTACCATGCGTAGCCATTCGAGTCGTCCCGAAAACGCTGCTCAAATCATAATTGTATAATGAACGGAATTTCGTCGCGTGTGCGTGAAATATTGACTCGTCGGCTGGGTTCTAAATTATCTCGGTTAACGAGCGGAACGCGTTAATGATCGGTTACGGAACGAACGATGTTTTTCATATAAACAAACACGCGTAATATGTTCGCCATAAATCAACGTGTGCAGGAACAAATCGATATGTATTGGATGTAAAATTATTCGAGAAACGCAATAGCCGTGGAAGGACTTGCGGAGCGAGTTGAATTAAATCGTCGTCTCGAGCGCGACTCGATGCCCGCGATATCGAACCTCCGGCAAAGGCGGATGCTCTGATTACCCAAACTATCGCATTCGTTACACCGCCGGTAAAGCAGCTAGAGAGGGAGAGATAGATAGAGAGAAAGCGACTCGGGCTAGTCGGCGGAATCGTTGCACACACACATACACTCCACGAACAGTAGGAGGGAGCAAGGGAGAGAGAGCGAGAAGCGGGGCATTAAGTGTAATTAGAGCAGAAGTCACGGCGCCGTTCGCTCGTGCACGCGCGCATCCTTCCTTCTTCCTCCTATAGCCTTGATCGTCTCCTCCTGCGGCTGCTTCTGCTGCTTCTACCAAGGGCTGCAGCAGCAGCAAAAGTAGCAGCGTCGTCGTCGTCGTCGTCGTTGTCAGCGTAACAGGAAATGCATATTTCATGGAGAACATGCAAATTAAGTGCGCGGGAGGATCGGCGTGCCGTAGTCGTTGTGCTCTTCCTGCTCGTGCTCTCACGCACGCCACACACGCGGGGGATATGATACTCGCTAGACATACAGCAGTTTACTTCCGCTCCGCTCGTACGGCTGTACCTTTCCTCGGAGCACGTACATCGGCGCCGCGAGAATATGGAAAAAAGAGCCAGCCTATCAGCGCGACTCGCTCGTCGCGCTTCTCTCCTCGCCCCCTCGGTTCTCGTTTACCACACCGTGCGCGTGCGGCGCAACTCTCTCTCTCTCTCTCTCTCTCTCTCTCTCTCTCTCTCTCTCTCTCTCTCTCTCAGTCCGGCGCTCAAACTACGTGACTTTGTCCGAAATTCCGCTCTACAGCCTTTTATGCATAACCACTTATACGTGCGAACTCGCCTTGGGTCCGAGGGCACGTGGCCTGACTCGATGGCAAATTTCCTAAATGTTAGCTCGACGTTCCATTCTATTTACACGCCCGACGCGCCCTCTACGCCGGGCACCCGTACCTATACGTAACGCCCGAGTGACTTACCGCTTAGAGTACGAGATGAATGGAGCCGCGATACGCGTGCTGGAAGCTGCGCTTACACTGGCCGGCAATATGAAAACGAAATTGGCGAGGTAAGCATGGACTGTATACATTACACGCGAGTGCCATTATGCCGCGACACGCTTGCTTATTTCGTGGCCGGCAGTCTAGCTCGCAGACACGTGAAAACTCGAGTTTTTTCAGGAGCAAAAATTTCGGAGCGAACGTAATAGAGGGCTTTTCGAGTATTTTCGAAGCTTTCAACAACGCGTAAATCGGGAAAAGTATTTGATCGCGAAAGTTGAATTTCAATTACTTTGCCCTCGCAAACGATGGCTAAGAATGCGCGCAGGTATATGCGCGTATATAAAGCGCTGAAATGCAAAAGTTCAAGGGACGGTACAGAACTTTGCCAACACTGCGGCTCTGCACTTTGTTTAAGCACTGGGTACTACGAGTTCGGCTCGTTTGAAAATCTTCTTATTTTATAAACATACTTTGCCCTGCTCCATATAAACGAAAGGACTTTATCCGGATAGTTGAAGGATAATTTTCTCTTTATAAATTTGAACTGTTTGAAATTGTCATGGCTACTTTTGCAGCAGTTATTATTCGAAAGGAAAGTATAGCAAAAGCGTATATTTTGTTTCCTTTCATCGTTCGTCGAGGATTTTAAATTATGCAAATTTAATTAAATCTCATTAAAGTTTATATCATAATTATATTTCCATAAAGCAGACCTTCTTAATAATAACTGAGACTCCGGCACTGTGCAATATTCATCCGTCAGATCCAATCTATCTCCAGAGTCGCAGCCAGGTCAAGTGAGCAAAACTCGTCAATCTTAATCGCTATCGCTTTTTTCTTCAACTCGTTCGCTCTTTTCCGGCCAACTAATCATCCTGCTAATTTCGCATTAGAGTCTCGAAACGCTCTTCTCAATCGGCCCCTTGTCACGAGCGGCGAAAGGTCGCCTTTGAAGTGACGAGCCCCGACTTCTGAGCTTTCGCCGCACACGTGAAACACTGCCCTCTCAAAAATGAGACACTGTCATCGGTTCCCGCGGCCTTTCCCCTCGCTATCGCGCACATACATACGTGTAATAGCTACGAGCCGGCGCAGCGCGCGCCGCCGCAGTAGCTAGAGTCAGGATCGAGTCAGCCGGCCCGAACGGCGCGCGAGCCTCAGTCTACCGTGGGCGCACCTACCGGCAGCATGCCGCCGTCGCGCGCTGCTCTCTACTCCCGCCGCTCGCGTGTACCAGTGCGACGTTAGATCGCGGCCTCTATCCATCTATATCTATCTATCTCTCTGTACACAGTGCAATCGTCCGCGTGGTGCTTCCGAGCAGCTCATACTATATAGAGGTGATCGTTCCGTCTTGGCCCTTCGTATGGGAAAGCAACTGCTGAAGATTATTACTGCATAAATCGGTGTGCGCCAGTGGATATACAGCTGGTGAACGGATAATCCGCTGTGCGAACCGATAGAGGGAATACTCGAGTTCCACGAGTCCTGCGGGCTATTCATCCTCGACGAGAAGCGCGGACTTTCATTTTTTTACCTCCCTCGTCCCATCAGGTAAGCTTTATGGCTCGTACGCGCGTATGCGACCGACGCTCTCTCGACCTTCTTTTCATTCATGCTTCGCGCGAGTTTCCCTTCCCCGAGTCTGCACAAACGAGGGCTTTGTGCGTGGAAGTTTTTTTTTTCACACAACTGTGCGACGCGACACTATTAGGAACCACCGCCGAGCGCTTTCTCAGCCGCGAGACTCTTTGTCCGCGGCGAAACTCGGAGTTATTCTCGGAGTTGCGAACAATAGGCTCGCGTGCGCGAGGATTCCTCGCGGCGCGCACTTTTTCCCAAGTTGCGCGCACGTCAAATTGACTTCATTGAGAATGAATCGCAGCGGGATAAAAGCGCGCCGCAAGTTTTCGCTGCTGTTCTCGCGCGCGTAACTTTTATTGCCGCCACGAACAGTCTCCCGGAAATCCCGTATTCACGCACCTGATAGAGCCGCATTACGTATGGCTATGTTCATTTTTCACGGGCACGGCGTACACAAGACCGAACGGAAGACGTCAAGCAGCGCGGAAAATGAGTTTATTTATTCGTACGCAAGCGAGCGGCTGAATGAAAATATTGAATTTTAATGGGACCATGCAGTTCTTGCCAGATTAATAAATAACGTGCACGCGGGGCGTTTGTAATCGGAGTGTTTACGCGTAACTCGAAGCTGTGGCACTCGGTATGCGAAAGAACGCCAAAAACAACGTGCTCGCGAGGTTATTTATCAATGATAACGCTTGTAATGCACCGACGCGGCAGGGCTGTATACGTATTTGCCTTTGGTTTCCGAGCGCTCGTGGAATGCTGATAGCCAATCGATGGACAATTAGCTCGTTGATCGCACTTGCTTTTTTGCTGGCTTTCGAACTTCTATAATAGCGCACGAAAGCCCGCGGTGCGCATTATTGGCATTCCCATAATAAACTGTAACGGACAGACGAGTCGGAAAGCGAAAAAGAATAGACGCGGGCTTGAACCGCGGACCTCGAGATTAACAAACGGGAGCTCTAACCACTGAGCTAACGTCTACGATACATTCGGACGCTATGTATCGTAGTACGGCTCGGCGGCAAACCGAGCGCGCAGCGACGTTCCACTTGTATTTTCGTAGTCGATAAATTTAACGGCGTTAGGACATCAAAAATTAAAGGAATTGATTAATGCGACATTTGAATTGACTGAGTTTTTCTCGATTCTGCTTTTCCTCGAACGCGATTAATTGACGCTTTTTATTATACTTTTTAAAGTGCAGAGAAACAGTGATTGATGGATTCGGAAAACTAAAGCTAACCCGACCTAAAATCTCGCTGTTTTGCTCGAGCCGAGGGCGTATTGCGAGTCGTAGAGCTCTTTGTAAAATAATATTAACTGCCTTCATATTCGCCGATTCGTTTAGTAAATAGCCTTGCAGTAGAGTGCTTTCTTGGAGCACTTACCTTGCATTCCTGGGTTTAAGTGGCCTGACAATGAGTCCTCGTGCTCGCATCGTGTTTCAAACTTAAAATTTTATAACACGCGAACCTGCGATACTCGAAATATGCGAGCATTGCGATCTCTATCGTGCATTTGTACAGAAGTATATTAATTATATTAATTAATTTTCTCCATAGTTAAAAAAGGCATTCATTAACCGAGTGCATAACGTTGGAAAAACTCGGTTTTCCAATTAAAATTTGAAAATTAAACAAGCCCTACGATTTTAGGACGGCGTCATTATCCATTGCAATTATACAGAATAGGAATATATGACCGAATTTCGCATGGCTCGTAAAAACCCAAATGAAAAATCCGCCTTCGACGTTAGCTGCCGCTGAATTAGAGCGACAATTTAGCCCGTATAAGAAATTAATCCGCGAGCCATTTTCGTGCTTCACGCGAACGCTGAAAATTTCCCCGCAGGCCGGTGCGAATCAGATTCGCAAACGCATAAATTAACAGATGGGTGAAACAGCCAGCGCAGGAGCACATTCACGGCGCGCATGAAAGACTCCGCACGCGCGCGCGAGTCTGCACTAAAACTAGCTGGATATATTCGCTTGTTATTTCAGAATTTGTGATTCATAGCGCATCGCTCGCGCCACCGTCGTGGCTGCTACCCACACTCTCCTCTTGGCTATATATACGTGTGTATGTATAGGCTCACACCCCTCGCGGCGCCGACACACTTCAATATTCTTGCAGTGCGAATCCGTTTGTTAAATTATTCAATGCAATTTAAAGTGCTGACCTCGCGCTCTTGCGCACACAGACGCGCGTGCACTCATACACATATATACGCGAGCGTACAGCCATAGCACAGCACGAGGAGCCGCAGTCGAAACTAAATTAACAAGCGGGACCACCTGCACGACTGGTTTTCCCCCCAAGGAAATGCCATAGGGAAAGAAGTTAAGAAGTTAAAGTAAATTAGCGCTTGAGGCTGCGCGCTCGCGAGAGAGCCGGACGAGTTGTTCGCGAGCGCACTGGCTCAGAAATGCATATTACCGGCTTGCAGCTCGAAGAAAAATTAGAAATTTTGATGGCTCATGAAATTAATTCGTCAAGTTATAATGAGATTGCGCGAGACTGCGCCAGAGCAAAAAAAACGATCGGCCTTGGGCTTGGCTTTTTGTCGAACTTATCACTTTACATTAATTTCTATATATAAAACAGATTATACGCGAATTTCATCCTTGTTCTATCTCTAAAGGTACTTATATGCAAATACTGTTTGAATAATCGATCACGAAATTACTTCAATTTCAATTTGTACTTGTATACCTTCCGGTTTAATCTCGTGCCAGTAGTGCGTATGCCGGAGGGCATCGTAGAACAAATTTCAATTGCTCTTATCAGTACCGTGCTCTTTCTGTTCTCGCATCGACCGCATGCTTTACAATATGCAAGTACTCCGAGCTTTTTCAATTTTCCGCAATTTCGCAAATGAGATATAGCCAATCATTCCAGTAGGATACAACAGGAGGGCGCACAATAGAATGCACACGTGAGACTTTTAAAGCCCGCACACAGCCAGAAAAGAACAGTGTGTCATCGCGGTGTACAGAGAGCAGTGACGAACATCCGTACGTCAAGTGAAACCCAGAAATCCCTTGCGTTCAGTTTGTCTGTAGGACATACACACACACGCACACACTGGCAAGCAATAATAATTCTCGCAAACGCTGAGATTGCCTCACTTTCCATTAAATCACACGGGACGAGGGCGGAGCGGGCTACAGGAGGGAGTTTCCGGGATACAGCGCTAATTCGACGGCAGCACCGCTGCTACTGCCGCTGACTCCCCGCGGAGAAACAGCTCGCTCGATTAACTTCTAAGTTATACGTGGAGAGCGACGTTATGTGTGCCGCTTCGCTCAGCACCGGAAATTTACTCTTCTCGATTTACTTGCGAGATGCCGTCGCCACCGCGCGCAGTACACTCGGCGCGCTCGAGGAAATAATATCGCGCGCGCGCGCGCGCGCGAGGACTATTGCGAAACCAGGTCGATTACCACGCGCACCGACTTTCTTTTAACGCCGCTGCACTGACGAAATTTATGGGACGAGAGCGGCGCCTGAAAAGACATCCCTGTATAGCGAGAAAATAGAAACTTTAGTGAATACAAAGTGGCTCGGGTGCGAAGGGAGTGCTTCGTTCTTACAGCATTCAGTTACCCGGCTTGCAGGGGGTAATTTTCGTAATTTTCTGCGAAAGAAGAGTTAATGGAATCGATGTCCGGTGCTTTTCCCAAGGGTCAATTTTCAAATGAACATATACCAGCAGTTTGTATTCAATCGAGTACGCGCTCATTCTCGTGGAATGCTCTTTGTACGCCGAATGTTCAGTATTTTTATTTTCCAAGCCTTTCGCTTAAACTAGAGCCCTACATGTTCAACTGCACACGGGTCGGCGACTTTCGAGAACCTCGTTATGCTGCGTGCGAAAGAAACGAGGGAGAATGGGAGAGGAAGAAAAAAAAACATAAAATGTATAGCGTCAAATTGAATCTACACAGGTATTCTGCTTCCGACTCTCTGGGGGCGGCTGAAATTGTTGCACGCGAGAGTGCCATAACAAAGGTATTGCATTCCTTTTGCCCGACTATTTTCGTAAATTATAACAAAAAAAAAATTTAATTTAATCTTCCCGAGCTCTCCGCGTTGTCCTTTTAATTTTATCCCAACATTACTTATATGACTAACTGTAATAAAATCCAAAGTGTATATGCCTTTTTTGCGACGTTCGAGCCAAAATAAAAAGAAACTCATTTGAATTTCATGGTTCTTTTTTCGCCACTTTAATTTATTGCCACCTTTCGTGAGTGATTGCCTGGAATAAATGAACACGGTTATACTCTTTGCATAATGTAAATTCATCGCGCTTTCCTTTTCATCTTATCTTTTCGTGTTACTTAAAATGGCTTTTAAATATTATTCAACATGTACCGAATGTAGGTCAATCGAAGATGAATGCATCGAAGATCCACAGGGGGTCTACATAAAGCATCTGTATGAATAACGAACCCAAAAGCTAAAGGAAGGTAATTTCAGAAAGAACGAGTGTTTTATTACCCGAAAACAGTAGCCAAGACCATAATAGAGTAAACATAGATTGCATTATTGAGGATTTAATAAAGGTTTTCTAGGAAAAAGCGCTAAGCGAGAATCGATTCCTTGATATTGCTATACTTGCTGGAGCTTCACTCGGCTAGGACAGTCTATTGCTCGATTTTGTGACACTTTTTTGCGTTCCTTGGCGCCCCTCTTTCTGGCGCACTTCTGTTCTTTAACTTCAATATACTCTACTCCTGAAGTTTCACGAATCTCATTTTGTCATCGTCTAGACGGGATAGAAAACGACGTTCGGATCGAGCTGGAACTGCCTTTTCAATCGTAAGACATCGTTCAGCTTCCTGAAAAATGTCAATACATCAATAAATCTTGTGGGCAATCAATCAATTCGATTACTCAGCTAACGCATCAGTCTAACTAATTTATGTTCGATATTTCTTCTGACGTACATTCTTATGATGGAAAAAGGACCAGTCACATAGAAATAAATATTTCAATCGCACTGCATGGTAGAATAAAGGATAAATGTCCAGTCAAAATAATTTATTCACAGTAGGTTCGTGCTGCAGGTGTATCTCGGATTGTAGTTTATGAAATCTTGATCTTGAAATATGAAGAAAAATGACAATACCATACCGATATAACTAATATAAAAAAACTTTTCACGCGTTGACGAATAATGCGATTTCAGATGTAAATCGATTTCGATTCAATACAAACTTGATAGTTAATGAATTTTCTTGGAAGCGGATTTACCCGGGGTCATCGCATACCCTTTGGATACAAATTTGAACTATGCACCTATAGCTCAAATAGAGCGAGAGAGCTCTGTGGATTAGAGTAGACGGCAATCAAATTACAAGCTTCGGAGCTTACGCGTTACAATCACTAAATTCATCAAGCTCCATCGACCGCATCAGTGTATCGAGTTGTTGGAGCTTTGAATCATATATATGTGTAACCACGTTACCATTGTACGACTCGCTATTCATCATTTCAGTATTAACAAACGTAATTATAATTTATGTATAGCCTTGCTTGCGTAAATCATAAATTGAATTATACTAATTTGTTAGTTATAGCTTTTATTTCCGCTAATCTACACGTCACTCGCAGGTTACTCGAAGCCTATAACTTTTAAGACAACCGGGTTGATCGACGTGCTCAAAATTAGCACTGCTGCATGTCCGGAAAGTTCGGCCCGAAAAGACTGGCTGCTGTCATGCATATACTCCAGTAGCTCCACTCCGAGCCTCATCTCGGGGGAGTTCAGAGTAGGGGAAGGTGGAAGAGAGTGAGAGAGAGAGAGAGAGAGAGAGAGAGAGAGAGAGAGATCCGCGAACTATACGTTAATTTTCGATGTAAGTTATTACACGTGAGTGGCAGCTTTGACTTGAATACTTATTGTGCCAAAGACCTAGGGTCCGATCGCTTAAAAAGATACGATAGCTTTGAAATTAATGAAGTCAAGAAATCAGAACAAAGCTATCATTAATTTACAGACCGTCACTATTTCGATGGCTGAACCGAATATAAAATCGGAATCAATGTTTAATAAGCGGTTTTGCATTTCGTGCAGGTTAGCTCGCCACAGAAATGCAAACAATGAAATTTCGAAGTTCTCGCGTAGACGCAGACTTGAATACCTTCTACATGCTGATGTCGAGGCGATGCTTTTCCGTGAGAGGGGGGGGGGAGGCTGATAGAGCGAATCGATCCAGTATCTCATTAGAAATTTACAAGTATGCGCTAAGTTTCCGGGCGCGAGCACACGAAGACACCAACTCGATCATCTCGAAATTATCATCGCGGGTAGCGCGCAAGGAGTGTCTGCAGCAAAGCGAGCGAATTCTGCGAAAAAGGTATGCATTTCTCAAACTAAATACATTCTCATTGCGTTAGTAGAGGAAGCGGGAAAATAATCGAGTCGCCCTCCTGATTGCTCTGGGCTTTAAGTCGAGACGGGAGTCATCGACCTGCAGCAAAACTATATTAATATAAGTTTTTGCATCAGCATCGACAAACTTTGCGCTTTTATTAGATTAAGATTTTTCATGCAACTCAAAGCAGAAGTTGAGTTTACGAGTTCGTATTTTAATTGCGACGTTTTAATACAATATCCGAGCGTAGTTTTCAAATAATAAAGTCGACTGTCGCTATCTCTTTATGAGCTGCTGCTGTCTATAATGAATTCCGAGCATTTTTCTTTGATCGCTCGATGCACGAGTAGATTATTAAGGCAGTCGGGCTACTTATATAGCATATCCAGATTATCGACCTCTCACCTTTATCTCGAAGAGCACTACTCCCATTGTATAACCAAGGTTGTGTGTCTTCAAACTTCGACGATATCTTCACGCTTGATCTCGGGGTATTATAGCGCAAAATCGAGCGCTTTCATAACCATGAAGAATTTCTTAACTGCTTAATCTCTCTTTTATCTGAAGATCTTATTAAATCATCGATGGATTTAATAAGCGCTCGCCGCGGCAAAATATTTTCAGAAGAAATTACAAGTCGGCGCCGCGCACAAAGCGACGTCTCTGCTGCGTTGATTAAACTATAACGACTTTATATCCACCCACATATACAGCCGCGAAATTCATGCAACGGCGCTTTAATTATATATCTCGTCGAGATGGCGTACATACTGCGATCGATGAGTCTTATTAACGCCCATTACAGCCGAAACTCCAATGCTTTCGACCATATATTCACACACATACACACGCGTGTCAGGGAATGTACGTCCTCTAAAAGTTACAGTGATTTCAAGAGCCGACGGCGGGCCGAGAGAGTATTAGGTGCAGCGCGACACACAAAGTGAAATATTTACATGCCGACGAGGTGCACTTCGCGAGCGCCAGAGACACTATCATTTTCTTAGCGTGCATGTACGTATACAGCCAACTGCATAACACATGCCTGGAGAGAGAGAGAGAGAGAGAGAGAGAGAGAGAGAGAGAGAGAGAGAGAGAGAGAGAGAGAGAGAGAGAGAGAGAGAGCGAGTCGGGCGTCAGGATTCGCCCGCAGCGCAGCTCAGCCGACTGCCGGCATCAAAAGCTCATCCATCACCCGCGCGCGGCGGTGCCTCTTCTGCAACTGCTTACGCCTTTATACCTATATACATATTCCATAAACTCTCTCTTTCTCCATGAGGGTGTGCGAGTACTCGAAAATTTGAGCTACTCCACTGAAAATCGCATAGCGAAGAAAGTACTCCGCTCGAACTCTAGTTTTTACGTCCGTGTGTGTGGGTGGCGTCCTACGCGTGGACTCGACTCCGGTGGGTCAGATGCGGAGGAGCAAAAAACTTCTATTTTCATCGCTATTCATCAATAGCCCGCCGGGCGTCTAGGACGCACGCACGCCCGCCAGTATAGCTGTATATGGAGAGACGCGCGGCTCGCCCTCGGAATTTCATAAATTTCATCGATTGAGCAGTTTCTCTCTGTCATCCTGTTCGCGACCGCCGATCGTCGCGAGCGCGAATATATCACACGGGGTGAAAGTGCGCGCATATATATAGGGGGGGGGGGGGGCTCTGCGCGGGTGAGCGCAAATTTTTACCGCGATGAGCGAGGATTTAACGCCGCGGCCATCATTTATTATCGCGAGTAAAAAGTTGCCGCACGCGGATTTAAATGCGGCGAATCGCGGGTTATATTCCGATCGGCTGTTATGTTTTCATCGTCGGGGAATACACAATGAAAAATCGCGAGTAGCATGTTGTACGTTATACACTTTTTGACTGTCGTGGCGTTTTACAAGGCTTATCAATTTTACGCTGCCGCCGCCTGCGTTGTGCAGTGCGCGATACCCTTCCGACCGGATCTAATTAAAATTGATGATATTCGTCCCCGCGCGCAAATAATAACTCGTCGTGTATACAGGGAAATTATTTTATTTTGAGCGCGTAACTCGGAGAATGGAAATCACGCGCGACATGCGTGTCATCGTTATACGAGCATGATTATTTTTTTTATCGAATGACGCTACCGCTGCTGCTGTTTGCATAAAATAAACTCTCGGAGCTAACGACACCTGCGGGCGTCGCCGAGATCAGCAAGTTGGCCGACGCTCGACAAACAGTAAGTAGCAGCGCAGCCTCGGAATCGCCAGCCGCCTCTCGTGTCAAAATCCCTCGAGTCGACCAACTCGCGCCTGCGGAAATCGCGAAAGTGTCTGGCGTAATGCATACACCGCGACTAGACGATAAACACTCCCACGACGAATTCCAATGTCTTGATGGAAATTTAACTAAACGACAAATACACGTGCTTTAGGTTAATTATTTTTACAATAAACTACGAGAAAACAGTCCGCTAGCTGTAAAATATTCAACTGCGCGCGTTTCTAAATACAGCGGAGCGCGTACAGACGTCGGCCCAAGCGAGTCGAGTGCAGCGCGCTCCTTCACGCTCGAGTAAGAGAGTAGGAGGGGTGACGGGGGTATGTATCTCGCGAAAAAGTATAATATAAGAAGTGCGCGCGCGAGCTGCTCTCGACTGCCGTGTCTCCTCTTCACGCTGTACGGAGTCGCGAGAAAGCTGCGCGGAGCGGAAAAATGTGCGCGATTTTTTTCCTCAATTGTACGCTGTTGGACAAAAAGAACTGCAGTATAAGCCGCGAGGATGCTTGTTAGCCGCCGTAACTGTCGTCGAATTTCTCACGAAGTACAGAATCGAAGACACCGTTCTCCGGAGATTAGCCAGCGAATTTTTCGTCCCGCTCGGAACTCGCTGCGCTGTGTCCTATATACAGCAAGAAAAATGAAAAGGAAGCGGCACTGCGCCGAAGTAACAAGGACGCTGCCGTCGAAGTAAAAGCCCGGCTAATCTGTGGACTTGCGCGGGCGCGCGCGTGTGTGTGTTACGTATACAACCAGCCAGTGCAGGCGTTGCGCGCGAGAATCTGGGCCAAACGTCGACACAACACGCCTGAAGTAGCGACGGCGGCGGGGCGCATGCACACCGCTCCACCGTCTGTGCAAATCGGACGTTTGCTTGTGCTAAAACGTCTCTTTTTCCCCGCTGGGTCGCGCTCTCCCTCTCTCTGCAGTGCTGCCGCGCGTCCGTACATGTATCGCGTGTACCTCGCGCTGCATACACGCGCGCGTATTTAAGAAAGCATTATCGATTCGGCAGTGTGTTTCACGTAACACGGTCGCGAGTTTCTCCGCAATTTTCAAACGCTCGCTCGCACAGCTCTCTCTGAGAGCCAGTGTATGCACGTGTATAGGTGTAGCTTACACATGACACACGGCGGGAGAGGGTTAGAAGAGGGAGAAAGAACTGATTTATTCGTAACGGCCCGTCCCCATGCGACAGCTGTTCCGTGTACAGGCTGCGCGAGACTCACGCGAATGCTCGCTCGATATGCTTTGTGTGTAAACGGGAAAAACGTGCGCTCGCGACGAAAATCGTTAACATTATACAATATACATACTTGAGCACGACACGCTGCTTGTTCGTTATCGTCGCTTATGTGCCGTCCGCAAATACAGTCTCGGCGCAGCGGATTCTCCGAAGCGTCGCCTCTCGTGCATTTCCGCTGAGCGGCTCTAATCTCGTCAGCTGCTATACACGGATTTACGAACGTCGCGCGCTCTCGAGCTGCGAGCCGGGCGTGAATTTTTAAAAAAACGCGAATTTTTCAGACTCTGCAAGTTTATTATACAAATAGACTGCAGCTCTCTCTCTCTCTCTCTCTCTCTCTCTCGGCTTTTATTTTATTGCGTGTATACCCTGGTTGCGCCGCTGCGGACGCTTCGCGCTCGGGACGTGGAAAAATTACCGGCGCGCGCGCAAGCCCTCCAAGAATTATGCCTGAATTATGGGATAATTCATTGCTCGGACCGACGAGTTTGTAAAATGGAAAAGAGCACGGAGGGTGCAAAAATGGCGAAAATGAAAACGCTGCACGCAGAAGAGTAGGCGCGCGAGAGTTGGGCAAAAAATTCCTATTGTACGGGATCACCCGCGCTTCGCATTGTTTCATTAACTCCCGCGCACATATCTGTGCACGCGGGCTGTTCTAAACAATCGCAACAAGTGAAGAATTTGTCATTTCCTCGGTGAGCAAAAAATTTACACGCGGCGTGTATACCCTACTCGGACGGCCGCTATTGTTTCTTGACTTCTTATTGCTCGCACCGGCATTTTCCGCAAGAAATTTCAAGCCCGAAAGCCGCTGTGTCGATCTCTCTGATATTTTGACGGAACTTTCGTGGCATATAATAACCCACTTCATCCCGTATAAATTCTATAATAAACTTTCGAGCTAACGGCTTAGTTGTTACGAGACAGAGAGGGAGCTTCGCGTCCGCTTCCCGCTCTCCTGGCAAACCACAAGTCGTAATAACTCGTTTATCGTCTGACAATCGGATCCGCACGATAGAAAGCCAGCCAGCAGAAGCTTCTGCTCGAGCGCGGAGCCTCAAGTTCTCTTCCGAGAGATCGTATAGCCTTAGGCTTATATTGGAGCGTATCCAGGTCAAGCGCATTAAGAACTGAGATCCGCCCCGGCCGCGAGAATATGTACACAGGTTATATGTGTGGAGCTGCAGTGCCTATAATACTAATACATACGATGTCTATTGTTACACGCGCGTACGAGCAACTAATCTCTTGCCCTGCGTGATCTCTAGCTTTGATCTTCGCGCACTAGCGATGGCCCACCGGAGGCAGGTCGTTGGCGCGTTGCGCTGATTTACTCACGGCTACTCCTTTGTGCTTCGCAGAATCTATCTCAATACCGCGATTAACGCGCTTTTTGTTCCTCAGCGCGACCCGAGGCCCGCACGTCCTCGCCATTGTTTTCCCGTAATTGCATTGCCAGGCGCGCTGCAGCTTTAATTTTCCCAGCCGATGATGCCGAAACTTTTCACGATGCATTGTTATTCGTTGGGGCTGCAGCGTAAAGCGACTTTTCCGAATACGTTGCACAGACTTCGGAATCGTTTAATCGCGCTAATGAATTTCCGAGTTTTAATGCGAGTTTATTTGCGAAGTATTTACCGGAAAAAGAGACAGGCTGGTCGAACTTATGGGATTATCGAAAATTAATTTTGCTCGAAGCGGGTTATCACCTGACGATTACCTTGTAAATGAAACTTGAGCACTCGCGATGATTTCAGTGACGTCTTTCAACTGCGCACTTACGTACATAATTTCCGCGCTGCAGCGCTCTCGTCGCGGTTGCTGAATAGGACTCCGGGGGTGCAGAGGACCGAGCGAAGCCGTATATAGTGCATTAAAGTCGCGCGCGCGACCGAGTTTTCGTGGCTCGAGAGATGTAAATTGGTCCGGAGAACCTTGACACGGCCTCGCGGCTTGTCTCGCTCTCGCACCTATATACATCTATATAAGATACGTACCCGCACCTGCGCCAGTAGTAGTCGTAGCTCCTGCTCTGCCGCAGAGCAGTGCTGACTCTACATAGACGTGTAGCTATATGATCTTCCGGCGGATATTGAATTTCGCCAGGAGTCGTTCGATGTCGCTCTTGAACAGACCGTGTAATTCTTATAAATATGCATCGACCTGCCCTCCTTGTCCACTCGATTCCGGATAGCACTGCTCTCGTGGCCAAGTGATTTTCATTATGCGCGAGATCAGCCTCGCCCTTACTCGGGATACCGCTAGTTTCGCAATCGCCCGCGAGAGCAGCGAATTAATCAAACGTGTTCTCGTCGCTGCACAAGGCCGAAATTAATCGACGAATCCCGGATACGGCAAAACAGCGCTAAATCGCAACAAAGCTTCGTACAGCTCGCGTTATCGGTTCTATTAACATTCGCGCAACTATGTTACCGGCAAACATTCGTAAGTTGCGTAAAATACAACGAGTGGAACAGCCTGTTCCCCGTCTATTATGCATCGACGGAGGATTATCCCGCTGCTCTAGTCCGAAACTTTCGAGGACGCGTACGAGCGACATGTACAGCGGACTATAGTACGTCGATCTCTCGGAAAGAGGCCATTAAAAAGATTTCGATTTTCCCTCACGAACCGGTGGGCAAACCGGTGGCAGTAGTAAAGAGCAAAGGTCGCGATTACCATTTTATCGGGGCTGATTTGCGAGCACTTTGCAGGGAGCCGTGTTACCCGCGCCAGAGGGAAATTCGAGCGAAAAGGGCTTGTACAAGAGAAAGAGAGCAGGGGCTCTGCACTTACCCTCGTCTTCTATCTCTTTCTCTCGTCGTCTTCCGTCACATCCAACCTCTCCTATACGTACTTCGATTAGCGGATAAAGGACGCCTTTAGTCGACGGAAAAACGCACTTATGATCGCTGCAAAGCGAACGTACATGAATATAAGCAAGGTCTCGAGAGCTTTCTAAAACACGGTCACTCGGCCGGATGTAATGGCACTCGGAGTATTTTTAATGAACCGTTCTTTATACACGATCGATCATGGAAATACGTTAAATTGCTTTTTCTCCACTCGGCGCGAGTCGACGACGTTTCTATACGGGTCTAACATTTTGTAAGCGAGATAAAACACTTAATTTACGAAATTTCTATTTTTTCAGTCGTCCCTCAGATTTTTCGATGCTAAGATTTACCGATACTACGTTGAAGGCTGTCCATCATACGATTATCTCTTCTTTCTTCAACGCGGTCGCTTCTATTTTTCTCTTTTTATGTATGTTTACGAGTCGAATTTAATCTCATCGCACGGCAGCATTCGATAAGTCGAGTAGGAGTCGTCCCGTCGGTGACAGAGCGCAGTTTATATCCAGTCTTCCATACTGATCTTGCATAATCTTCCGAATACGTATGCATAGCAGCGTGTGGCAGAGAAAAGTTTCGACGCGACGCCCCGACTTTTAATGCGAATATCCGTACATCTCTCATCCGGACCATATCATCCTCTGTCTTTCCATTTCTCTCTCTCTCTCTCTCTCTCTCTCTCTCTCTCTCTCTCTCTCTCTCTCTCTCTCTCTCTCTCTCTCTCTCTCTCGCTCTTCGCCATAAACCAAAGCAACAGGTATAGCAGCATCTGTGTACTGATCAGCTTGGGCGAAAATTTCGCTAATACTGCTTTACACACAGCTGCGACGGAGTGGCGGCTCAATATCAGATCATCCCTTCTGCTATATGCGAGGATAGTTATTAAACCTAATTTTGCAGTAGGAATTTTTATTAAATTTTACACGAGTGAGTCTATCAAAGTTACGATCAATTGATTTTCCTATTTGTCGGCGGTTCGTCCATCCGCCAAAGATTTGGAAAGTTGTGGCACGCGCGCGCATGTGTTTACCGAAGCAAATTGGCTCTTGCAAAACATATTACACGTTGTCTGCATGCGAACTATGTGGCACGAGATGCGCAGACGAAACCAGACATCATTCAGACAGAAAATGGATCCGCAGTGTGGGCGCCGGCGCGGCGGCGCGGGACGCGCATTTGACGACCCTTCGAAATTGTTCATTTCCGGCGACGGGATCAGCAGACCTCTTTCGCGCACACGTACACACACACACACACTGTCGAGATATCGACTCACATACGTGTGCCAACATTCCCTGCTTAAAGATACATAGCTACTCGATATCCCGTTTAGAACACGTGGAAATTGTGTTCGAGTAAAGAGTGATTCGTTAATGTTTTTCAACTGTTCTGGAATTTATATTTTAGTACTGATTGATTACCTATCACGTGAAACTTCAACGAGACAAACAAACTGGAAAATTGTGTAAGCGTGAAAGGATTCCATTTTGTTATTCTTCGATGTGTATCGTATTCGAGTGTACGTAGGATATAATGGCTCCGGTGAACTTCTTATAGACCAAATTTTCGTTAACAGCATTGTCGAGTGAACAACGTGTCAACGTCTGATGCAATTTATATCGAATCCGTGTCCCACTGACAAACACAAAACCTGCGGCGGAATATAAAGAGATAAAGAGACGGCGAACGGAAGGGCAAATGAAAAAATGCCAACAGAAGCGGAAAAATCAGGCGAATAAATAAAAGTCCGCGTTGCGGCATGGCGTTGCGCGCGAATGCATCGCGCGCGAGGACAAAACGAAAGAGCATCAGAGAACAGCATGCAGCGAGCGAGGGAGAGGAGCGAAGCCGCGTGGGAAATTGCCGAACCAACTGAGCGTGGCGAATCAATGACAGTTTGATTGCGAAAAGCGAAAGAGTGATTGATGATGATGCCAGAATGAAGATCGCTGATGTGAGATGAGGGGGGGGGGGCAGGGGAGAGGCTCAATTAATTACGCTGTTTGCTCTTAAAAGAGGTTATATCCGCGTAACGTTGCGCGCGCTGGTATTTGTGTTTAACTGACTGCCACCGCGCGCTGTTGTTTCTGATTGGGCCCTCGCGACAAATAATTATAAGCTGCACTCGCGAGCTGCTGGCAGTCTTGTGTGCTGTGCACACGCGCATTTTCATCTCCGCGCGTATGAGATTGGACAAACAGTCGCGTCGGTGCGCGTATATGCACATTCGAAATTCAAATCTGCTCGCGGCAAATGAAAAGAAACTTTCGACCGCCGGAATAAAATAAACTTTCGTTATTGGCTATCGATTTGCAGTTCTTTGCTGATGTGTACCCACCCACAGCTGGAACCTGGCGCTGACCCGAGGCCAAAAGGTTTTGGCGAATCAACCAAGGATTTTCCGTAATACTCTGTCGGATTAACGAATCGTTACGCGAGATCGAAAACAGGGAACTCGTAGCTGGCGGCGCGAAATTGCGACGTTCGAAAATAAGGGATGGAAATCGAATTGAGCAGGGCTTTGTGAAATAATGCCGGATTAAAGAAGCTCCCTCTCATCCTCTCTAACCAGTCGCCGGGGAGCGTTTCGAATTTTCGCGTCGGTGCAAAAAATGTCGGCTGCAACCAGCCCTCGACGTCGGTCGCTGAATCGATTGAGTCGTACCCTGCAAGTCAGACAGACGGCGGCAGTAGCAGAGCCGGCAATTACCATTCATTACTTTGTTGGAGGCAATTGACATAACTGATTGGTATTCGGTCCCTACGCCAGCCGCTCAAAGGACTCTACCGGCCCCTCTCCGGCGCCTCGGCATATTCCACTGACTGGCGGGAACAGTGCGCGGCCAGCATAGGGTGGATGGATTAGGGGGGAGGGGAAGACGAGGAGACGGCTGCCGCCGCTGCCATGGGCTAATGCAATTATCTGCATCTGCAGTTGGACAGTATAGCTGCGCGCGGTCCTGTATCCACACCCACACACACACATAACTACACACCAACGTGACCGTGCAGGAACTCCTTGTTCGCTAGATTCGGTTTCGCGTTCGGACGTGAAAGCTTTCAATTAGCATTTCCCGGTTATATACGCCTGCGCTGCTCCGAACTTTCCAACTCGAGTCGCCGATATATAGGAATAGGGCGACGGGAATTTCCAAACTTTTTGCCTGGGAGAGCTGTCGTCGTCGCCTTAGCAGCGCTGCAGCACGCACGGAACAACGTTATATATATATATATATATATATATACCGCATATCGAACGCGGGTCTATATACATATATGCATAGGCAACGACAGCGTAGAGAAAGAGCGAGAGAGAGAGAGAGAGAGAGAGAGAGAGAGAGAGAGAGAGAGAGAGAGAGAGTTGGGGCGCTCGTTACAAAACAGTGCGAGGATTTTGAGGGGATTGCCGGTCGCGCGATATATCCTTCTTGCCCTGTGCTCCCGGCGCTGCTGCCGCGATGTACATATGCGAGTATAGATATATATCTACATGCGTCTAGCTTTGCACGAGAGATTTCTTGAGGCTTTTCGAGGCTAAGAACGCACGAGTGCGTAATCAACGCTGGGGCTGCGGTTTTTTTCATGGCTTGATTTATTTTCTCACATTTTTCGGTTATTTCACATTAAAAAATGGATCATTCTCCCAGCGCAAAGAAAGTTACTCGGAACACAAGCAATCTAGAAAAAGCTCTCCATCTCTGCATGAAAGCCTCCGCAAAAAAAGAATAAATATTGTGGCGTCTATACCGTCGGTGCTGGTCGCCCGTGAAATCCGCCGGGGAAATAGGCCGTGCAAAAACACTCGGAGGCTGCATCAGCAGCATCTAATTACGTTCGCGTGAACGCACGCCGGCGACGCGCTCACCGATATATATACCGGATTACACTTTATTGTTTCGTATGCATACACTGCAGTCTCGCGTATAATATACCTATACGAAAGTGCAATTGACCGTCCGCTCGCAATCGTATACCTATATACATATAGGCGAGTCCACTCGATTGCATCCGCGAGCGTATCCTTTGACCCGTGAAACTTTTGGATTTTGAATATAAATTTCGAAGAAGATTCAATTTCCCGAAACCAGTGAAAACAGCTATGTTGACTCGTACAGCCTTGAATAAATATTACTTTTGCTCGCCGACTGGTTGCTCGCGCGCGCGCCTCTGTTCGAGCTAGGACAAATATTTGAAGTGCGCCTTTGTATACGCTATATTGAAAAATTGCATCACCACGCTTGCAGCAGCAGCAGGCGGTGCGATGTTGGAATTTTGGTGTGGGTAAGCCTCCAGCGGGAACGTATAGAATTCTCGTTAGCTACCGAATCGATGAATATTAACGGCCTCCGTGTTAATTGCCGACCTTAATCGCCGTCTCTGCGGAAAATCGAATCTTTCTCCGCATCGCAGCTTCTGCGAGCACTTAATCAATATAATGCGCCGATTGAAGGGGAAGGGAGAGAGAGAGAGAAATTTGAATTCATTATGTATTCTTCCGCCGATCGGATTACAGCTTGATACTACTTTGCTTCATACTTTAATCACGTGTACGAGAGCGGGCCAATGTGCTGCATCCCGGCAGTATATAGCACACGCGCGTCGCGAACAAAGCCATTGAGATTCCCGTGTCGTTTCTTTAATCCCTTAAAGATTTCGAGCACGATAGTGTGGCTCTCGGAGTAGTAATTTAAGAAGTCGGAGCGAATCTCTCTGAAAGTTTTTCTTTGAAGTATAGTGCGCGCGCGCGCGAGCACGCCGCCCTCTCACTACCGAGAAAACTTCTATTCCCAGGTGAAAATAAATTGAAGCCGGAGATAAAAACGGCAAATAAAACTTTTTTCGACGGCAGTCGACTTTTTCAAACGCATGCATCCGAGAATGTAAATAAATAGCGATGAGTATGTTATTACAGTAGCACAGGGATAAAGGATGTGCGGCGAACCTCGCAAGAAACTAATTTAGCTCTCGCTCTTGAAAGAGATATACAGGGTCGAGATGAGGCGCAGGCGTGAAGCTGGCAAATAAAAATAAACAGAGCGCCCGAGAGAGAGAGAGAGAGAGAGAGAGAGAGAGAGAGAGAGAGAGAGAGCTGCGGGAAATCCAAAGTTCTTGTCAAAGTTCGCGCGACACGTCGCGCGCGAGCGGAGTACTGCCACCTAGCGCGCACTCGGCGGCTACCCTCGAGAATCCAAGAGTTAATTAAGAAGCGACAAGTTATTATCTCGTGACAAATAAGACCGCTCCCTCCCTCGCATCTGCAATTTCCGAGGCGTCGCCGCGAGTTCCCGTTTACCTCGCTGCAGCTCGGCGTCGTGCCGACTGATTTGTAGTACAAGTATGCTGCAGGAGCAGCGAGTCATCGGCTATAGTCGTCGTCATTGTCGAAAATCATTAGCTGTGCGCGCACCGTTGGAATGTTTGCACGGAAACGAGCGAGCGAGCGATCGATTTTCTACACAAAAGTTAATTAAACCCCTAATGAGTCTCTGTCAGTATTTTCCGCTCCACGCAACCAAGGCCGAGAGCCATCCTTCGTTGTACGTCCTATACACCTATCTAGCTGCTCGGTTCGATGGCAACAGATTTTCACACTCGCATAATCCCGAGCGCGAACAAGAGGCTAGCGATAAAAAGAACGCCAAGTAAAGCTCGCTTCAATCCAGCTGGATTCGCGGAAAATTAACTTGACAAATAAGTACCCGGACAGCGTCGACTGCAGCGCTTTTTCCACAAATTCTTGACGTACGTCCGTACACGATGGCCCTCGTTCGTTTCTTCCCCTTTCACTTACTCTCCTCGCTCGTGTGCGCGCGCTCGGGCTACTGCGCCGAGAAGAGAGAGAGAGAGAGAGAGAGAGAGAGAGAGAGAGAGAGAGAGAGAGAGAGAGAACCACTTGAAGAATATGCACTCAAAGTGATTGGTGCCTCCCGGCGTGTGCGCGGGACACGTGAAAACGAATGAGGATTCTGTCGAGCGCGTGCGCGACGCCACTTTTCGCTCTCGGGTGCCGAGGCATGATTGAGCGGCGCATGCATTCCAGCCATTGTCTGCTGCAACGAGAGCTGAGTTTGTACGAGCCTCACGCTGTGTGATGTAGTTAGTCTCGGCCCGAATGTGATGACTCCTATAAGTAGGTTGTTCGAACTTTTACCTTCTATTACTTCGACCGCATCATGCGATGTTGATCCCCTCAAGCTCAGCTATGCATTTCCAACCGAAGAGCGTTTTTGTTCCAAGCTTATTGAGCTTCGAGGGTTAAAGCTCGTCGATTATATGAAACTGCGCCGAGAGGTTGTCACCGCGCGCGAGTCTATGGAATGGATTCGGATTTTTATGATCGTTGACCTTTTTGTCATCAAGTGACGTCTATATTTCAAATTTAGTCCCGCGTCAGCACTCTCCTGCCATAGGAATCCTCGATCCTCTGGCCTGCGCCGCCTGCACGACTTTTAACGATATATTTCTGTCGACCTTCTTTTCGAGAGTTCTTGAATTCGTTGAGTATCCAGTTAATTGAATTTTATCCCCTTTGCCATTTATGATTTTCCGGCACTCATTATTCAGAGCGCTTTTTCCTGTTGAATTTTTTGTCGATCGTTTTCACGAGGAGAACTTTCAGTCAGTATTTTACTTTTTCACTTTTGATTGCTACTAATTGTGGTTATTTCGTTTCCATAACTCTTAACGCGACTCGATCATTCAAAATGCCGAGTAATGGATGTGCACTAGTAGCATCCTTCTTTGTTAGTGTGCATGTCCGTGCACTAATCTGTCGAGAGTAAACTAATCAAAGATATACATTGCCGCACTGCACATGCCGTTGTAGGCACGTACAAGCCATAAATAAATTTCAAGAAGGAAAAATGTTGAGACTGGTAGCTCCTGACTCGCTATATAAATTACAAGCTAACATCAAAAACGCTGGATAAAAAATAATAGCTTGGATTTATAACTCTGCATGTTGAAAAGGCTTTTTTTAGCCTTGACTTAATTGACTTCTAAAGCTCTATTTAACGTCCTGCAAATGCTCATTGGAAATTCAATCTACCCACAAAGTTTTAAGCGGATGAAAATTAATACGAATGTATTTTCGAATCGAGGGTCTGTGAAAGAACGTGGGTGATAAAGCTGAGCTTGAGTTTCTCTATTCCTCATGCTATGCTTGAATATGCAGGATTTAAACTATACGATTTCAGTAATATTTGCGTAAATATATGCATACAGCTTATGCGTAAGCTTATACTGTTGCTGTACTACCAACTCCAACTTTTAAGTATCGCTATTGTGTAGTCGAGCTACGCTCTCGTACTTTTGGATTATATATATATATATATATACGCACACGCAACAAGTAATTTTAGAATAAAAGCTATGATGCTCAGATGTGGTACTATTAATGGTATCGATAAAGTATTGATTATTAACTATTGATATAACTTCGGAAATGTGATTATAACTTTATTCGTCGTACATTATACAATATTTTACAGTTGAATAAATGAAAAATCATAGTTACGAAATACATAAATTTCATGCCAAATCATTACCTGCCAGAATCACGGCAGCCGCGCCCGGAATCACAAATTGTGCGCTTTTGACCGTAGTCCCAACTTTTAATCCCGACTTGACGCACGCCGTGTAAATGTCAATGCTGTCAGGAAGATGTAGCCAACTTCTCAAATCCAGCTTGATTGGCGTCTCTTCAAAGTTGATTAGAAGTACCAAGGGCGTCTGATGAGGCCGCCGTCTTACGACTCCTAAAACCTTGTCATTGTCCGTACTGATCTCCAACTGACCCTCATGATGTAGTTTGGTTTTTTTAAGTTTAGCCAAGGCTAAAAAGACTTTGTAATGGGAGATGGAAGCTAGCTTCTGTGCCGCCAAGTTCAAAGTTTTGTAGTTCTCGTGCACAGGCAACCACGTCTTCCGGCTAGTTGAAAAACCGGCGCTCGTCGTGTTGTCCCACTGGAAAGGAGTCCTGGCAGGATCGCGAGATTTTAATTGATACCTTTCTCGGCCGGCATTGCAACCAGCTGGATCCACTGTCTCTTCGTAGGTCATAGGGCGATCGATCATACCGATCTCGTCTCCGTTGTAGATAACGGTGATACCGGGCAGAACCGCTGCCAGCATGGACATCTGATCTGCTCTGTTACTTTGGTAACCAAACCTGGAGGCAACCCTGCTGTTGTCGTGGTTTCCGACGACCCAGTTGGCGCTCTGATCCTTGGGCATGTTGTACATCCATTCGTTAATAGCGTTTGCGAAATCCGATGGCCGTGAAGAATTGCGCAGAGTCGCAATGAACATGAAGTTGAACGGATCGACACCGACCTGGTAGTACCTCATCATCAACGGATATGGTGAGCCTGCCTCGACTATGGCGTACTTCTTATCTGTTTTGTGATCTTGAGAGTGCTTGTCCATTATCTGGCGCCAGCGAGCAACCACGTCGTATGTTTCGTTTTGGTCTTTCGTATACGGATGCTCCAGATAGTCGTAGTCAGTAGGCGGCACACCAGGTCGATGAGACAATGGCTCGTCGCGTAAGGCAGCGTCTTCAAACATATGGATGATGGCGTCGATTCGGTAGCCGTCGACACCCTGGTCCAACCAAAATGTAATGACGTTATCCATTTCAAGTCTGAGATTGGCATCGCGGTAGTTCAAATCCGGCTGAGCTGAGGCGAACTGATGGTAGTAGTACTGCTTACGCTCCTCGTTCCATGTCCAGGCTGGTCCAGAGAAAATGGAAATCCAGTTGTTAGGTGGAACTCTGGTGCCGTTAGCCAATACTTTGCCATCCCTCCAGATGTAGTATTCGTCGTAGGGCTTGATACGCTTGGCGCTCTTCTTGAACCACTCGTGTTGATCAGAACTATGGTTCGGCACTAGATCTAGTAGAACCTTCAAACCCAGCAATTTTGCCCTAGTGACGAGATTGCGAAAGTCGGCGAGTGTTCCGTAGTTTGGATCGATTTCGGTGAAGTTGGAAATGTCGTATCCAAAATCCACTTGCGGGCTCGAGTAGATCGGAGAAAGCCAAAGAGCCACGGCTCCGCTGTCTCGAATGTGTTCAAGTTTGCTGGTGATCCCGTTAAGATCTCCGATTCCATCGCCATTGCTATCCTTGAAGCTCCGAGGGTAAACTTGATAGATGATGCCACTTTCCCACCATTCCGGCTTCTTCACTGGGTCGTTTGCACCTTCCACTTGGTGCAGTGCCAAGAAGGCCAGCCCCAACAACAGTACTTTCCACATCGTTGTGATATACTGCGGTAAAGACACTCGTCGTTTTATATTGTCGAGTCAAGGTCCGCGTTGCAATGAAAAATATTTTATCTTATCGTAAATAGTTCTTTGACTTTTATAAACTTACCGATATCGCGTTACTCGAAATCTTATTCTCAGAAAAAATGGGGCAATTGTCTTGTGAACAATGTACGAAAAACAACATTTTTTCACATTCGCGCGCAAGTCGTCATTATATTGGTATGTATACCAGAATGTTTGGATTATTTGCAAAAGTATAGAATTCCTAATTATCAAAATCGATCACATTCTAGAATTATAAAATGAAAAAGCTAGAAGTTTTGTTTAACGAAATACTCGTTACACTCCGAAGGAAGAAGATTATCGTCATCTCTTTTCCCATTATTATACTCTAGTAGATTTGACCTTGTTTAACCATTTATAGTGGCAGCCGATGCGGCTAACAGAGTTCCTCTTAAGGAACTAATGATCAGCTGCTAATTCACCTATAGAACTTTGAGTGCTTTATTACAAGGAATTTAAAAACATGTCCCGAATTTCATTAATTTGTTTTGCAGTTTGACAAGAAAATTTGTTAATTAATTTGTTAGTTAAATATAATTCTGAATATCGGATAATAAAAAGTATACTTGTTAATTGACATATAGCTTTTGAATAAACGTTGTTTGAAAATTTTGAATTAAATAAAATATCATTTTGTAATTTTATAAAGATGGTATAGGTAAGAGAGAATATAATTTTTTATTTGAAGAGTGCTGTTTGATTTTTTATTTGTGTATTATTATTGTACATATGGTTTAGAAATAAACTTTTTTGTGGAATATAAGATTCTTATAATTTGCAATATTAAGAGAGAATAACTGATGCTGCGCCAGGAAGAACTAATCTCGTGGTGTCGACCGTTGCTCCAAAGTTTAATCCTGACTTTAAACTAGCTATTTGGATCTTTTTCTTCTCATCGATATTCAGCCAGGTCCTTGCGTCCATCGTTACAGGCTTGTTGTCAAAGTTAATTAAAAGTGCGACTGTTGGGTTGTTTGCCAATCGTCGAACTATGGCCAGAACTTTTTCAGTGGCAAGTAAAACTTCGACCGTTCCTTTTTGTAATGTGGGCGTCTTCTTCAATTTTGTCAATGCTTGGAATATTTTGTAGTGAGATTTAGTAGCTACCTTTTGAGCTGCCAGATTAACAGTCTTATAGTTGGAGTGAACAGGCAGCCAAGTCTTCGTACTGTTGGAGAAACCAGCACTGGTAGTGGCGTCCCATTGGAAGGGTGTCCTTTCGGGATCTCTCGATTTGATGTGGTATCTCTGTGGACCAGCCTGGCATCCAGCTGGGTCAACCGTTTCAGCGAAAGTAAAGGGCCTGTCAACCATACCAATTTCGTCTCCGTTGTAAACAACAGCAATTCCTGGTAAAATTCCAGAGAGAAGAGAAATTTGATCTGCTCTGTTGTTATTAAAGCCGTATCTGGACGCTACTCGATGATTATCGTGATTTCCAACAACCCAATTGGCTACTTTGCCCTCAGGGATTGCATTCAACCATCCGTCGATTGTTCTCTTGAAGTCACTAGCTGATGAGCCGTTGTTCAAATTGGCAATGAACATGAAGTTGAAGGGATTAGCTCCCACGTCGTAAAACTTCATTGATTTTGGAATAGATGTATAAGCCTCTAAAATCTGCAATTTACCGTCTGTTTTGTGATTCTTCACGTAGTTGTCCAAAAGTACTTGCCACGACTTAACAACCGTATAAGTATCATCCAAGTCCCTGGTGTAGATGTGATCCAAAGATTCGTAGTCATCGGGAGGTACGTCGTTACTTGATTTCGGCTCATCACGTAATGCAGGATCTTCGAACATATGATTAACTGCATCAACTCGGAAACCGTCGACGCCGCGATCCATCCAGAATGTCAAAACGTTCTCCATTTCTTTTCTCAAGTCCGGATTACGGTAGTTTAAGTCAGGTTGTCCAACGACGAAAGCATGGTAAAAGTATTGCTGACGCTTTTCGTTCCACTCCCAAGCAGATCCACCGAACACCGATAACCAGTTGTTGGGCGGCCTCCTCTCTCCATTGGGCCCTTTCTTCGCATCCCGCCAAATGTAATAGTCGTCGTAGGGTTTCACGCGATTTACACTCTTGTTAAACCACACGTGTTCGTGCGAACTGTGATTAGGAACGAAATCGAGCATTACCTTCAAGCCCAGGGATTTGGCTTTGGTGACGAGCTTGTCAAAGTCCTTAAGAGTTCCAAATTCTGGTGCTATGTCAGTAAAGTTAGAAATGTCGTAACCAAAATCTTTTTGTGGGCTTGAATAGATTGGCGATAGCCAGAGAGCGTCGGCGCCGGCTTCCTTGATGTGTTCCAATTTGCTGGTGATGCCGTTGAGATCGCCGATCCCATCGCCATTGCTGTCCTTGAAACTTCGCGGGTAAATCTGGTAGATCACACTAGTCTTCCACCAGTCAAGGTCCTGCTTGGCCTCATCGACGACGATGTGAAACGCTGAGGCACCAAGGACTAGAAGTCCGAAACTCAGTATAGCTAGCGACTTCATGATCACGACAATAATCAATAACTGTAGCATCACGCGATATATTTATATGAAGTGTACTCAGATATAACAAGTTTTATCTTCAATGTTATCAGTTTGGCCGTATGGAATCGATATTATCGATAAATACATTTTTTAAATTGTTGGAATGAATTCTGAGATTATTGTTAATAAGCAGAAAATGTACTGACGACTATAATCTTGTGCATCTTTTTAAAACTCAACAATGTTTGTCGTATGTCGGCAATTTCCAGTTAGAAAGAACTTGAATCAATTGAAAAAAATTTGAACTTTTGTAATGTGCATTCACGTGAATTGATCTCATTAAATACTATCGCAATGATAAGAAGCTAAGAATTATTTAAGACATTGTGTCATGTTTGTAAATAATATTTACAAACATGACACAGCTTGCATTTTTCATTTCTTGTTTCTAGATCCTCTTTTAGTATTTTCAGTCGCTTCCCGGTTAATAACTCTAATTAACTTTGTAGGTTAACTCTAGATCCCACCTAGACTGCCTAATATACTTCGTCTAAAGCTTTCTTTTCTTTCTATTTTTATCCGCTGGTGCTGTGGTAGAGGCAGCTTCTACTGTTTTTGCTCGTTTCGTTCATGTAAACTTCTCATTCGTGATGCTTCTTTGGACCGCTTCCACACACGTTAGGAAAGAAGAGACGCGTAAAACTCGAATTACACGCTTGGGAAAATAAAAGGAAAAATATGTGTCTAAGATAGAGAAAGTATGGGAAATTCAATTCCGCTCCTCCTCCACGCAGGCATAAAGCGTGCTTTATCAAACATCGTTATATTTTGCTGAGCTTCCCCGTTGTCTCCTTTTTTTCGTTTGTATGCATTGCGCACTGACTCCGGGTGCGTACCTCGCGGCATGACGCTAAGCTTGCTTTATTATTGTAGTTTACGCTTATGCACATCGCGGGCTCAACCCCTGTAGAAGAGTTATTACTTCAATTTACATATACTTGAGCTTCAGCTTCCATTCAGTTTATCAAAAAACGTATAAGCCCTTTGTTGTGAAAATACTCGCGACTTGATTTACCCTTTTCGCGTGTTTGCATCGATGGATTGGACGGGATTATGTTAATCACATCGTCAATGTAGCTACAGGTTTTTACTCGAAACAAATTAAAACGAGAGTAAATTTTTCATTTTATAATTAATACGAATGTTAAAGTCGGTTATAGAAACGTCGTGCGCAAGCTCATTATACACTCATATATATATATATCGCGCGCGTATATCATTTGAAGTATCTCACATTTTCTCTAGCTATTTTTGTGCCAGATGCATAATATCCAGCTACAGTTTATATTGCGCAGTACGCGCAATAGCTCAGTTTCTGTGATAGATGCTGTTTACTTGAATCTACACTCTCCCACCTGCAGCCCTGTAATTTATGAGCGGATTTCCCATATAGACTATCCGCGTAAATTAAAAAAGCCTTAACGTATATCTGTATAGTTTCGTAACAAAGTCTCGAAATGTAAAACGTCATCAAAAGAACACGCATACTCTTTTATGCACATCGTTAAAAAGCTCTTTTTAATTACGCCGCCGCTTATTCCGGAAAAATAGAGCTATCGAGTTAAGCTTCATCGACTCGCTAATTCGATCCAGCGTTTTAGCTGAAGATCCTTGTGTAGCAGCGTATTTATTCGCAGTCAGGCGAATCGCGAGCCTCTCGAGAGTCGCAGCGCGGCCTATAGATATGCCGTACACATTCCGAAATGAATTCATCCCTCGGCTGCAGTTAGCACTAGTAGCTTTCAGGACTCATTATTTCGAGCAGCGTACCGTGGCCGTGCCCTGCGACGGTAAATACTGCCCGGGCATTCCGCGGCTCCTTCTGCCGTGGCGCCTAATGACACAATCCTCCGCCCACCCCCCAAGAAGCCGCGACCCAGACGGTCCAGCACGCGCGGCCGAACGAGTAAGCAAGCAAGCCCAGCGAAATAAATCCCGAGGAAAACTGCCCGACGCAGCCGTGGAGCTGAATAAAAAGCAACAGCACGAAACGTACGACTCATTAAAAATCATTCGTACGGGAGGTCTTGTTCCCAGGTCGGTATGCTGAAAATCCCGGACTATGCGAGCGCGCGGAGGCGGACCGCCCGCGTACAATTAAAATAATTAGGAGGAATAATCTCGGTGCCCTAATGGCACGAGGCGTACTTAAGGTGGCTGATGACTCGCGCACTCCTTCTCGCGTTGTCGCGGCGCTCGCTTATATTCCGAAGTTATATATAATTAAAATACGTTGCCCGTAGGGCGGATTCGGGCGTGTGCAGATATACCGTACAGAGGACTATGTACGCCCTAGTTGAGAGCTTGATGCGAGAGCTGGAGAATAAACCGTTCGGATGGCGAACGCGCGCTTCCTAAATTCTGCAATCACGTACATTCGGATATTATTTTGATGACTCTGTTGCTTCTGGCGCCGGGAGCGTCCGCACGGTACGCGATGCGATGTAGTCCGAGTACCTATGTATAGGGATGAGAAATTCAAAACTGATGCGATTTCAGGAGAAGAGGTATTTGTATGGAAATAAGTGCGGCGCTTCAATTTTCAAGTTGATCGTGTCGCTCGGAGCGAATTTCACGCCCGCCGTTAATGAGACAATAATTAATATTGTTTACAAGATTCGTCATCTTCGTTGCGCAGGTTTATTACTAAAATATCCTCGCCTTGCAGCTTAACGAACGACAACACCTATACATTGAATAGCGCGAATTTTTCCACATTCTCGTCGCGAGCAGATCAGCGCAATCGCGTAGCGCCGATAAATTTTCCAATATGCGGTTAAGCGCTGGCGTCGCCCGTCGCGCCTGCTGTAACCATTTTTTTTCAAGCGCAGCTGTAGCGAGAGGCAATATAAGGGAAAAACATAAAAAAAGCAAAAATATACGACAGCGTCGGTGGCAACAACTACGCCACGTTATCGCGCTTGAATCCACGTTGCCGGCGACGCGACCTTGCTGTCGCGGAACTGATTCACTTTTACTTTTATCTCGCCAGCGCGCGGTCGACGGCATATCGGTAGTATTAATCGGCTCCAGTAGTCGACGAGCCAAGCTCGCGCGCCACTACTAATTTTTCTTTATCGTAACGAGATTTTTATATAGCCACTTGATCGATGGAAAAGAAGCGGACAGCCGTGTATATAGTGTATAGCTTGATACTCTCATGAACGTCCTCTGTTTAATACGCTTCGAGCGATTTGTTATGAATTTATCGAAGTTTCTTGCGCTATCGCGATCGTCGAGTTATGCTTTTTTCTAGACGCGGATTTTTCAGCGATAACTGCTACCTTTGGTACACAGTTGGCTTTTTTCGCCGTTTCAAGTATTTATTGCGTGAAATCGTATAAACTACGCCGATGCAATGTTTCCGGCCTTCGAATGTATGTACGGCAGATTACGCCTGATACAGTGATTTTCGAGTTCTAAGACTTGTCTAAATTTTCCATTTCGCGCAATTTTTTAATTTTAATTTATCTTTCAGCCAGATCAACACCCGGGGCGAACCGCTATCTTATGTGTGTAGATATATGATATTTGTTTTTTCTCATAATGTAATACCACCTCATAACGTAATAGCAAGCCAGTAATGGGAAGCTTGCTCGCGGAAAGCTTGCGGCGGCTCATTAACGGAATCGCAAAAGAGCAAGCGAGGAGCTTTGATTACAGAGCGCGCCTACAGCGATTTATCGATACTGCATCACGGAACGCGTGTGCGAGTGTGTACTATACTGCGAAGCCGTCAAATATTTATCGCTCCTCCAGACACAAACAGGCAGTGCATGCACTAACTAAGTCTCTATAGGTATAATCAGCAAAGGAAGGAAGGAAAGATAGCAGAGAAGCCGAAACGAGTGAGTGAAGGGAGGGAGGAAGGGGGGGGGTGCTGGATATAGAGGTGAAACTTTAAAGTTGATTAGTGTGCAAAAGAAACAGAGCGAGAATGACTGCATCAGTAGCTGGGAAGAGGAAGGGCGGGATATCGGCCACGCGCCAGGAATACTCATAGAGGAGCGCAGAAAGAGCTTACATTACTTTCCGTGTCACGCGCGTTGCCGGCTCTATAGATCCGCGGCTCGTGCTCTATTTTACGTTCTCGGCTCGCGCGACTTATCCGCGTCCGTGTGTACGCAGGAAGTCCGGAACGTCGATAATTTTTCACGCGGAAGAAATTAATCGGCGGATAATAGCACGTAAGCCCTTTTGGCACCGTTCAAGATTCCCATTAGGCTGCTCGTTAGTCTTTGATTGCCGAATTTATTTCAAGAAAAAAGCATAGACGACTCTCTCGTATAACGTGTCCGGTGCGATGCCGATAACCCAGAGTAAGCCGTGCAGCAGCTATAACGTAATGAGTTGCAAATTCATTAGTGCCACACGCCTGGACTAACTCGTGGCTCGAGGCGCTGTATCAGAGCATCCGTAAAGCACGGCAAACGCATGCAAGACTGGCCTCTGTGTACGCATACGTTACCAGCTCAAGGCGGTATTGTGCGCCATATTCCCAGCGCGTAGTCGGCTCCATTGGTTCTGAGTATCAACATACGCACCGTATTCTTGCTGAATTAATTCGCTCGAGGATTCATTACGAAATGCTCCTCGTTCGCCTCATTGCGTCCTAGGCTGCAGCCCTTGCGGCGGGGGACTATTCCGCGCGCATCGCATTAATAAGTAATAAAAAAAAATGCTTCTGTGTGACTTGCTGTCGGTTCGATGAAGCGACTTTTCATTACTTACCGGCTTTTGATGTTGAGAGTGATTGTTTGTTTCGCTTTAATTATGATTACCTTCGCCGCGGCCCGTATTTGCGTCTTGGCGTAACAATAGCAAGATTTTTTGGGCGTGGATGCAGGCAGATGAGCCACATAATGATCCGATTTCAACTGGGGTAAAACTTCGCGTGAAAACTCTCTACGAGCGTCAGCGATGCGGTGAAGAATCGGAAGGAGAGAAGAAACGCGAAGAGCCGCGCTCCACGACCTTTCCGAAGAAAGGCGCATTTCTTTCTTTAACGAGCGAGTCCTTCTTCCCCGTCTGGCATCGCCTGAATGGCGGAAAATCGCCTTGGGCTGCTGCGATGCCTCCCGCAACTCTTTCACTCGCGTGTCGTGGCAGTGTACTCTGCACGGGGCTGTCCATTATATAACGGACTGCACTAACCGTTTGACCCCGAAGAAAACGCATTTTATATAACTATTCAAGACGATACCAGGCGTGGTTTCACGGGCAAAATTTACTTTAAGCGACTTATTTAAAAAGAAAAAATGTTCATGGCGTAAGAACTCTCTCGGGTGTATAGCTCGTTTTCAATAATTCATCCCGATCGCGGCACTATTATTAATTCAGAATACATCAAGCAATCCGGAATAAACTAGTCGACTCGCGGTGGTCATGAATTATTTAGCGTCGTTCGCGCATACTGAGTACACATAATACAAAAGTTGCGTCCCCTTTCGAGCTTTATCAAGCGCGAGCACAGTACATATAGCGCGCCCGGTTGAGCGGAAAAAATCGTCAGCGCGAAGCAGCGGGAGTTGCGTGATCCTGAAAGCCGACCCGCGCGAGCTCCCATCTCTCAACTTCTCTTATTATTTTACAGGCGCAGGACACCGCACGGAGGAAGACGCCTGCGCCGTGTCCTATATACATAGTGTAGCTACAGATAGACACTCGGCGACGTAAACCCGGGGAAAGAGTAGCGGGAAGAATGGATAGGGCAGTAAAGCGATCGCGCAGTTACACACAAAGGAGACTAGCAGTGCATGTAGGGAGGACGGAAGGAAGGGAAGATCGAGGAAATATAGTGCCAGTAGACGACTGAATGGGATAGCTCTCGAGCTGACCTATACAGCGCTAGGCTACGACTGCGTATAAAGTTGACTGTGACCGCACGCCGCTAATCAAAGTTGTCTCTCCTCGAGGACCATGTAAATTCAACGCTATCGTTCCGCTCGCTCGCGCGCTTCAAGAAGTTGGGAACTTTTTTCTCGCCGATAATTTGATTGGAGGGGCCGGGGGCGAAGCGTTTCATTCCGAAGAGGTCAGCTTTCAGATTCTGATATACACTCGCGCGCATGGAGTTCTGTAGCTTTAATGCGGGCGCCATAGAGCTTCTCGCGAAATTGACTCCATTACGTCCGGGATACCGCTGGAGTTATAAAGCGTCTTAAGGGCCGCGCCGTTATACGAGAGAATACAACGAAAAGCACCTAGCCGTAAAACAAACAGTTTTCTGCCCGTGCTCTGATAAATATTAAGGACCGAACTCGCTTGCACGTATCTATGCCAATTACTCCAAGTGCTTCGCTCACTCGAGCACGCGCGCGCGCACAAGCTCACTGGCGTCAAATCGGGCCGCGAAAATTCCACTCTAAACGCTCGCTCGACGGCTATACGTGTAACGAGCCAATGAAAAAACGGAGCGCGCCCGAGTCGTCGCTACGGCTTCGAATTACTGTCTCTCGATTTGAGGCGTTTAACAAGCGAGCCGTTAACGCTTTTGTCGTTCGCGCAAGCAGCAATTACTGCCTCAAGAGGCGGCTTGCTGCACGCACAATCCCTTTCCGTCACTCGATGCTGCTTGTGTGACAAGAGCACCAGCGCCAGTCCTACTCCCTAATCGCAATTTAGACCAACGAGGAACAATGTTTTTTCACGCTCCACACCACGCGCTACTGAGCACGTTAGATCCGAAAGAAAACAGCGTATGTATATGTGTGTGTGTGTGTGTGTGTGTCAGTAAGCTTGCGCGTGCTTCTCTTCCAATTAAAGTAATGCGAGGGCCTCTGGCCTACTGTATGTAGCTATGTGTACGCCCTTGCTAGAGCAAACAACCACTCGGGCTGTTTGACGATCTCCTTCTTTCTTTCTTCTCCAGCTTTCTCTGCCGCTGCGAATCCGTGCCGGTGAAAGAATTTCGCTCGGCAAAACTACCTGCGCTGCTTCTGCTTTGTGCGACGCGCGCCGACACGGGATCTCACGCGCGGTGTCTTATTAGTGAGCTTTATGGAAATAAAAATACTGTTCTCTTAGACTTTTGTTGAAAAAGAAAAAACTAGCCCCGATCTGCCCTGTAACCAACCGACTCGCGTGTTTATGGTCTACGCACTTGTCATACACGGCTGATATTGCTTGTTTTCCCCGATGGAACATGAAAAATGGATTTGATGGGCTCGGAGTCTGCAGCTCACTCTCGCTGTCGTTATGGAATTTTCATGCATCAATACGAGGTAATGGCTGGAAGCGAGCGGTAACAGACAATGTCTCGTATATCATACCTGCATAAAGACATCGTATAAATATCGTATTTGCATACACTGTACAGGTGCGCTTAAATAATGGCGAAAGCTCTCTCATATTTTTACTACTACGAGAATAATATCAAGCGCGACGCGCGTTACGGTCACCCGTGTTGACTTATTTCCCTGCGATATTGCGATGCAACCAAGAGGATATCACTATATCGCATTTCGTATTGTTTGACGCGCAAACAACGAAAGGGCAGTTAATTGCATTTTACTTAGTTTCGAACTTAAAATCTACTCGAACTTTCTGATATATAATAACACCTCTGTATACGCTAGGCAGGCGTTACTCAAACTTTGTCAAAGCTCAAATTTTCAAGAGGCAAAATCTACATTTCAGAAGAGCCCTGCGCGCGCCAAGAGTGAGAATCCTGCTCTGAAACTTGAGCGGCGCGAGCGCGCAAGATTTATTTGCTCGAAACTTACTCGCGCTGAAAATCTGTCTACGCAATCGCATTTCTTCCTACACGACAGACACAAAGTCAAAGACAGATATCTGAAGGATCCTTTGACAGTCGAGTAGAGCTTTACAACACGACAGCGCTGATGATGGCGTTTTACAAGATACTCGAGACTTTTATTTCCGTCGTGTGTGTATCAGATTTAGCCCCGCTCAAGGATGAATGCGAAATTTATACGAGGAACTTAAGTGATACTTTTATCTTATGGTAATGCGCGGAGGCGACCGCCGCCGGCCAGTATTACAGAGAGCGTGGAAAATAAAAGTAACGTGAGCGCGCGCGCGTTTCCGCGGTCGGCCGGGGTTTGCGTTGTGTTGCAGTGTGTAAGTGTGTGTGTGTATATATATATATATATATATATATATATATATACACACACACACACACGGCGTCGCTCGCTGCAGCCGCTGGTATCGTCTTACCTAAGGCGGATTACATTTGCACGGACGCCTCGCTCGGCCCAGGCGGCTTTGACGCTGTAAATTCGAGGAAACGAGCCATTTTTTTAAAAGCGTGACGCGAATCGCTATGGTCTTAAGGGATATAAACTTTTTTAGCCGTCTGCACCAGCACTGCGAGGGGAATTGTTATACGATTTGTTCCTCATTATATTTGCTGAATTTTCAAGCCGGAAACGTCCTTCTTACTGTCTCTAATTCCGTGCGAGAGGTCTGCTCCGCGCAGCTGCGGAGGCGCTCTTCCATTTTTACACGGCGATGGAAGAATTCAGCGCGTTAGAGGTCGAAGTTTCCTCTTAAAAAAGTTACGACCAGCGGATATTGCGAAAGATACTGTATAGAGATGTCGCTGCTTTGTTTTAACGCGGGGACCGAAATTCTAAGCGTCGCAATTTGCATCCATCGGAAAATATTTGTAGATGCTGGATAATTCAAGGCCCTTTCAGGCATGCAATTACCGCGCGAACGTTTAAAGTTTCTGCTTAATATACCATTGAATTAATTAATCAGTGTCGCATCCACAGCCCTGCGACATTTTCTCCAAGAGGAAAAAGCGCGCGAGGATGGAAATTCAATCGCACAAGCGTATAGGCGCCTTTGCGTCATTAGCCTGGAAATTGAAAAAGTTGCCGAGAGATTTCGCAAAACGTGCTCTCGTTGCCGGTTATATACGCGACAAGCCAAGCGTGTGCGGCACGGCCGAGCGAATCTAGTTTTATACAGATGTATATAGCGCACGCGATTAAAGCTTCGCGCGCACGGGATATATTCCTTTTTCTCTGCCGTTTTAATTTGACGAAATTGATCCGACCCGCGTGCGCCGAAGCTAATTCGATGAAGCCAAACAGAGAGAAAGAGCCGGGCTGCGCGCACACGTATATCCGATCGAAAAAGCGCGCCGGAGCGAGGCTCACGCATCGAATTAATGATTTGTTTTAAAGTTCGCACGGGTCGCATGCGACGCGAGAGAGAGACCGGACGAGTAGCGTACGGCCAAAGCTGTTTGCTTTTTGAGCTCGGCGGGCTACTACTTAACGCTCGTCGCGCATATAAATCGGCGAGCAGCGCGTGACGCGCATAGGAATCTTGTTTGCCGAAAGTGCGCTCTCTCTCTCTCTCTCTCTCTCTCTCTCTCTCTCTCGCAAAATCCGCCCGAGTGCCGTTATCTCTCCCGTCGGCTGTATAACTATACTGCACTGTCGCATCGGCTTTTGTTCTCTCGCTTTCCGCCCTGCAGCAGCACGCTCTCTCTCTCTCTCTCTCTCTCTCTCTCTCTCTCTCTCTCTCTCTCTCTCTCTCTCTCGCGGAATGAGTTTCACAACAAGTCTGCAAAATGCAGGCCTGCGCCTCCCCGCGTGCCTCATTACAGCACTAGACGCCTGCTGGGCGTATCGACGCAAGTTGGCTAACTGTGTGCGCTTATCGAAATTCAGAAGCGCCCGTTCAAGTTTTCAGATGTACGGCCCCCAATCGATGGGTGTGACTATAACGCCGGTTGCCGCGAGCTTAGGCCTAATTTATTTACTCTGAGTTGCTTATCGTCGGGTCTCACTCTTTCCTCCGTCTCTTTATGCCTATGGGGATCGTCATCGATATACGTAATTCCGTTAAGTATGCAACACTTGATGGAACGAGCGGACTGTAATAGGACACGGGAGTTTCGCTGCACCGCGCCAGAAATAATCTAGCGGAATAATTGACTTCCCGCTGAGACAGTGGATTCGCGCGCGCTCTATATGCCACTTTCGATATATTTGTAGGGAGGCATTTGAGAACCGAAGCCAAGCGACGCTTTTCCGTTGCAAATGGCGGCAAGTTAAGCGACGCTTTCCCTTCCCCGCACGGCCGAAGTGCGTCACGGGGAAAACCCAGAGTCCGAGTCCCGGCGGAACGTCCCAAAGCCCTCCGAGCGAGCGGCGGCGGCAGCGTTCTAACGTACCTGAGCCCGGAGGGAGGAACGCCGCCGGCCGAAAGCGTCGCTCTGGAAAAGGGCCCGACGCGAGAGGGAGTTTCAGTCTGTCAACCGACTAGCAACGACGAGTGCGACATCCAATGTAAACCCTAGACAACTACAAGCATTCTTACAATATACAGCTACATACAACTAAGCGTTTCGATTCTCTATGGAAATCCTGTCCACGCAATCTTTCATTCCCACATATTGTACGAAGCAATTATGGTGTGCGGAGGATAGATGTGTCGTACGATATAGCTGGTCTTCTATGTCGAGATAAGCGATGCTCGACGTTTCGGCGTTATTCCCGCAGTATACATAGAATTCCAGGAACTTTATAAAGTTGGTGCTAGCATGCATAAAGTTTGAACAAATTTCGATTAATATAGACAGGAAATAGCTGGCGAAGCTAAAAATCGGATACTATCGAGAGCTTTTTCGCTAATACCTCGCTGTTTTTCAAACAGAACTCGTTCAGCGTCAGTCGTCAACAACCGACATATACCGCGCGCGCTTTGTTTAAAAAGCCTCCAGGGAAGGGGCTGGGGTCGAGGCAATTGAAATGTATTGCGCAGCCATGTACGCATACTTTTTGCGCCACTCGCGTATCCAGTATCGGTATTTCATATTCATCCGATACAGAGTCGCGCGAAAAATACGAGCCCTAGTCCTGTCCGTCAATAGAGCTATGAAAAATAGCCAATCATCGATTGGCACGAACAGAGTATTGCATCATACTGAATCGTACACCTACATACACGGCCGTAACTTATCTCCGGATGAAAATCGCTCCGCAATCGACCAATCAGAGCGAGAGCGTTATAGCCCTCGGTGTTTTTCTTTGTAACTCGAGACCCTGTACACAATAAAGCGCGATAATGAAGGCAGGATACACTCACGCCGAAGCACTATGGTGGTAAAAAAGCTGCGAAAACCGCCAACGGAAAAGCAGCAGGTATACTATGAGCAGCTTCCGCATATTTCAACTTCCTTCTCCCGGGCTTAATTAAAGAAAATACCAACACGCGCGACATTAATTTCGCCAGGCGAACTTGTCGCGCGCGACTACGAAGAAGAAGTAGTAGTGGTGGTGGTGGTCGGCACGGGGTAGACAAGAAAGAAAGAAGCAAAGCAGCAGGTAGAGCGCGCGCGCATAAATCGAGGAAACTTTCTGGTGGCCTGCAAAAGGATCACGCGCCGCCGGAAAAAAGAGGCTGAAAAAGAGCAGGCAACTCTCGCTCTTGCTCTTGCATGCTCTCTTTCGGCACAAAGGACTTCGAGAAGTACGGAGGAGCCACTCCTCGGGCTTACATATTTCACGGGACCGGCCCCGAGTTGTTGCCAGTCGGTTTTAATCACCGCCCGGCTCTCTCGGCGCAAATTCCTCCCGCTCTAGATACGTATATACCCTCGGCATGCTGCAGCAGCAGCAGCTTTCGTTATCACTCGGCAGGCCACTGTATAAGCATGCGCCGCCAGCGCGCGAGCTTTCTTAATTCATTTCTGCCGGAGTGGCCGTTTCTTGCTGCCCCGGCTAAACCCGAGATAACCGTAAGCTAATTCGCCAGGAGCATACTTACATTAATTATACGCGCCGAGAGAGAGGTGCGCGTGCCCTTTAATGCGCGAGCGCGGCCAGCCATTTAATAGCCGGTGGCTATTTCTTTTAGCTCGCGACGGCGATTATTATTATAATACGTGCGCCGTGTGCGACGATCGCGATTGCCCCCGCAAATTCGCTGAATTCGAGCGCGTCACGAGAAGCGACGATTTCTCACGGCTCGGTGCAAGATCTCGCCGGCGTATGTTTGCCGAATAAGCGCGTGTATATAATGCAGCCACGAAAGCGATTTATTTAATTAGATGAACCGCCGCCGACGTGGCTCGATAATAAGTGTCCGCTGTTTACCTTTTTATCCTTTCTCGCGATTAATCTTAAATGAGAATATTCGCGGGAAGTTTGCGATGATGAACCGATGTTTCGCTCTCGTCGAATATCTGTGTATACATAGCTCGGCGGTGCGGAGGCGGCTAATTTGCGCCGCGGAAGCGCGTAAAACTTCTACCGTGCTTTGGAAGTATTATAAGCCGCCGTCATCTAATTATGAATTTTAATTAAATTTTAATAAATTGCGTCGCGTTCTCCTGCGGTGCCGAGATTGCCACAACGCAGAGTGCTGCCGCCCGAGCCGCCATATTATACTGACCGTAGATTATGCACTCAGCAATCGGGAAATTCTCGTTTATGAAGAATCATCGCTCGCTTTTTCCTTTAATCAAGGCAAATAGTGCCTACGCGTTTAAACGTATTTTTTCAGCGCAAACACAAGCTTTACAAGTACATTTCTCCTCACTCGGACAAATTAATCGGACGGCGCCGGAAAGCATAAAGGAAACCGGACGAGCAAACGGGAATATTTCGCCCGTGTAATTATTTGCGCAAACGAGAGTATTATTTATCGCAACGTAACGCACACCCTCGCCCAGAGAGTTGTCTCCACGAGTTTCGCTGCAATTTCACGTAGCGACGACGCACTTTGTAATCCACAACGACGGCTGATGAAACCCCGCGCAGATGCAGTCGGTTTTAGCAGCGCCTGCTTTTTAAAGCATATTCGCATCAAAGAGCGGAGTTTATCGAGCGAAAAAGCCAGTACAGTCGCCGCTGATTATCATCAAAAAACTACCAGCTCAGAAAATACGATATGTTTTTGAGCTTCGCGCCCCTGACTCCGAGAGGCAATCGCAATCATGCAAAAGCACTTTTTATATCAAACGCGATTCATCCGTACGATTTTTTGTGTGTATATGGCGGAGAAAAGAAGGGTTTCCGCTCTGCGCGCTGCCGCTTGCTTTCATCTTGTCCCAGTTTCTCCGCTGCGGGGATATTGCTCCAGGTGACACTGTCGCGGCTGCCGCAATGTCAAACTAATCGAATTTCCGCGAAAAGTGCGCTGACGGAATCGCTGATTAAACGGCTGTTACAGCGCATGATATTGGGGAAAACGTCATCGTCATTACATGAGTTTGCTACGCACAGTAATGTCAAAGTCGATGCGATGAATCCCTATACACTCCCTGTGCAATCCCCGAAGATCCAAATGACCTTTTTCGAGAATTTTCCAGTTTTATCCAGCGCTGTAAAACGTATAGTCACGATGATGCAATTATAATCTTGTCAATTTTTTAGCTGCTCTGAAAATTTGTTTGCGCTTCGCTCGATTAATGCGTCCATTAATCTCGCGTAAAAAAATTGAGATCTGCAATGGCATGTCGCACGCAAAGTACACCTTAACGATCGCCACTCTCTGAAAAATCTCTCTTTCATGCGCGGATTATTATACAACTATCGGTATAACGATCCGTTTTGAAAAATAAAAGAGTCTTCTATGCGCGAATCCGTTTGAGCTAGCAGCACCGCGTGCGTGATTGACTTATTTAGGAAAGTGCACGTATTCAAAACGTGACGGCCCACTTATAGCTGTGTGCGCGTATAGATATATTGTACGGGGCTCTATTTCATTAATAACGCCGACTCTCGTCGATGCGCTTCGCATTAATTCCGTAAGCGCGCGTTAATTGGCAAAATCCGTTTGACGTCGTGCTACGAATTCTGTACACTATGCGCGTTTCTAAAACAAAGGATGATTATTTTTCAATTAAGCTCGCGCACAATTAGGATCGATAAATTAAGCTATCGTCGTCTCGCGCTTCAGTAAATAGGAGAAATTTAGTTCTATACATATCCGCGGAAGTTGAATCGAAAGCCGGCGAGCATAATAATGCTTCGAGTGTCGATCGTAAAATATACTCGTCGAAGGAGACCATTGGCCAGATCTAATGAATCGAAAAAGCATCGACGCCATTTGCGAAAAAACTGCTTCTAGATAGAATCCGCGGATCGTTAAACAAATTGAATCGAATGAGCCTTGGCGCTCTCGAGCTACATTTCTGCGTCTGCCACAAAGGCTCCGCGCGTTCCAGTTTCAACTTTTCAATAAAATTGCGCGCGAGTGCGCGAGGCGCATTACGTAATTAAAATCAATGCGGCACAGAAAAGCCGAGTCAGCGGCCCAATCGTGCAGTGCATAAGAGTATTCAATCGGCCTTGGCTGTCCATCTCGACGAATCGCCGTACATCGCAGGTGCTGGAGAGGAACGTGAAGAGAAGAATGGAAATTAGCCGCGCGCGTGAAGCATATGCAGCTCTCTCGACATCTAAATCCCCGTGTGGCACGCCAGCGCAGAGGGTAAGTGCATTGCGGAGAGAGAGAGAGTGGGGGGTTGGGGAGACCTCCGGCGCAATAAGCCGAGTGAGCAGTACAGCCCCGTTGAATAGAATAAACCTCGTCCCCGCACACTTAACCCTCGAGATGTGGGTTGCGCGATAGCATAGCGAATGTGTCGGTCTCGCCGCGGAAAGCTCGAAATAAAGCTGCAGCAAAACCCCCGCGAGAAAGCGAGAAGACGCGCGGGACGAAGCGCGAGATAGAGAGTGAGAGAGGAAGCAGAGGACGTTTGTCGAGTTACACGGCCGCCGCGGGTGTACACACTTCTTTTATTCTATCTCTCGTGCTTCGGATCAGCCGAGGAGGAGAGAAGAAGATATACGCGCGGGAAAAAGCCTTCTCCGACGCGCGCCTCGACTCCGCGAGCTACCCTTTAAAGGCTTCGTGTGCTTACCTTACACACAGCTCGACGCCCGGCAAAGCCTCGCAGCAGAGCACAGCAGCCGCGCACCGCTGCACGCAAGGAGCTACTTCCTCGCGCTACTCCTTTTGTTTCTTTGCCGCTCGCTCGGACGTTTTTTTTCGCTTCGCTCAGCCTGCAGTGCACTGTTGCCTGGCTCAAACAACAACTCGTTGCTTCGTGCAAGCGCGTGTACTGCATCGGGGAGGTGCGTCGCTCGGTCTGCAGGTACATGTACATGCACCCATATATCTATAATATACAACGCTCTTTCACTCCGTTCGCGTTTCTTGCTCGCCTTTACGAGCGCCCTCGCGCGTTCCTACACTTTGTCTTTTCACGAGCGGCCCTCGCTCTATCTTTTTCATTCCTGACGGCCCTTAAAAGTAGCCGTCATAATTTCAGACACTTTTTTAACTAACTTTCTTGAATGATGATAGAGGGCCGCGAAGGAAAGGCCGTGCGCACGGTGTATACGCGTGAACAATATAGTTCGTCTGCGTATTTGAAACAGAAAAAAGCTAAATTATTAAAAAAGCTTATTACGAGTTGCCGAGTAAATATAGGACAGAAGTGCATTAGGTAAATTGAGTTCGACCGTGGCGAGAACTGCGGGTAAAAGCAGTTTTTTACCCGGCCGCCCAAATATTCCCTCCGCGCAAAAAGCGCGGACTAACTCGATTTTCGCTCGAGATGCCCGCGAGAAATCAACTCGGCCCGCTCGCCATCAGCAACTAGTTTTGCTCGGCTTGACTGATGGCTAAAAGAGGGAGAGGGAGACGGGGAGAGCTAAAGCAATCCGGAAAGATGAACTTTCGCGCCCTTGCTTCCTCCTTTTGTCCGGCGCTGAACGACTTTACAACCGCGACTGACAGTAAACAAGTCCAGCGCTTGTCTCTTTTTCGTCCTCCTCCGTCGCATCCGCGTATATATACATATATATATATATATATATATATATATATATATATATATATATATATATATATATATATATATATATATATATATATATATATATATATATATATATATACATAAAACTCTGGTAGACTATTCCCACGACAGCGCCGGCAAATGGCTATACACTAGACTGAAAAAAAATAAACACATATGTATACGTTTGTTCGTTTACGTGTAGAGAGTGGAAAACAAGGCTGCTCTAGCTGCGCTTTATGTAGCCGTGCACGAGGAAAGCCCCTGTGTCTTGTTTTCGTAATTTCGCAGCCTCGATCTTGGCCGCGAGCCGCAAGCTCGTGGTGGGAGAGAGGGCAGCGTTATCCTTTACGAGAAGCTAGCTTTGCCCGAGCCAGAGCTGTCGAGGGAGAATCGGAAAAAAAGCTGCTCCACCGCGGTAAAACTGCGCAAGAGAGAGAGAGAGAGAGAGAGAGAGAGAGAGAGAGAGGAGAGAGCGAATCCGCCGAGGTAAAACTTTAGAATCCCGCGAACAACTCTCCGCAGAGTTCATTTGTCCTCGGCGCTCGCGCACATCGTTGTGTGCGCCGCAGTTGCCTCTGACGAGCGAGTTCAACCAAGTCGCTTTCCAAGCGAATAGCACGGCGCCGGGAAATTAAGCGCGGAAAAAATTAATTCGATTTTACGATGATATAACGGGGATAAGCGTGAGCAGGACAATATCGGATTTTACAGTCCAGTTAGCCGAGGTGTTCGAATGCAAATAAATTCGCGCGCAATAATTTTAATTGCAAGCGCAAGAATTCTCGCTTGCAATCAGCGCTTTCAGGAGAAAGGGCGATGCACTGTGTAACAGTGAACATCGTTGTATAATAGCGATTGCGCATTTACCGCGATACGTGCACTCTTTTTCGGTGGTAGAAGAGGCGGAGAGCTTTAAACGCTATACGACGGCTGCAGCTCGTCGACGACGGAACGGTTTATTTTTCTCGGGCGCGGCTGGTGCGAGTAAAAAATAAAAATTCATGATTCACGCGCGCAGTTGCAGAAGACATTCCTCCTCTTGAATTCGGTGCTGTACGGGGAAAAAAACGCGGCGTGTAACTGCACGCTGACGTTGACACGACTAAAAATGGCGAAAAATGGAATTTTCATCGCTCATCCTCTCGGCGCGAACGATAAATAAAAAAAACTTTGCGAACTTTTTCGGCGAGCGATGTATTCCAACGCCCCTATCGCGTTACACTTATAATCATAACATGTTAATTGGAAGACTTTTTATAACATCCTGTATGTATTAATCCGCGTCGTTTGATCGGCGATCGCGAAAATATATCTTCGTTCCGAAGCAGCTGCTTGGTTTCGGCTCACCGTATATACTTATATATCCGCTCTCGGTGGTCGACCGAAAACATATTTCTTATCTGACTCAAAGTCGACCGCCGGGTCTACTTGTGGCAGCGCCAAATTTTATTTTACTTTTATGACCCAGCCACGCCGCAAGAGTAAGCAGGCTGGTGGTCAAGTAGGCAGAGTAAGGAACGAACCTTCGTGGTCAGCTGAACCTTACCTCTGAACTTTAAAAGCATCATAAACCCGCGTATTACCTGGCTGTATGCACCGCTTGTTTCATTCCGATATACTAATTCCTCCACGAACTACTCATACTTCTTCGACATCGATGCGAGCACGTATTTCTTTTTCCGACTGTACCGCGGTGAAATTACGCGTAACCCCGGCTTCACCTCGTACTATAACTCCTATACACGTAGTAATAGTACCGCCTCTCAAAACGATCAACTTTTTGCCGAACCCGGGCAAAAAGAAGCGATCGCGCGCTGCAGTTCAAGGAGCGAGCATTACACGCTCCCGGGGAAAGTATAATTCTTTGATCAACGAGGGATTAAAACAAAATGCAACTTCGGGAGCTTCGTGATTTATGTAGGTAAACTTTAAGCCGGCGCGGCGCTCCCGGTGTGTGTTTCGCGTAAAAGCACGTTCCTCCTTAAATCGAGAGCAGTGCATCAGGATTACCGCTCCGTTCGAGAGCCCGTACACATCTCTCCGCCGCTCGATCTCACACACACACACACACGTGCACACGAACAGCAAGCGCTGCGGAATTGGATTGGACGACGCACCGAAAGCGCGCAAGTAGAGAGCCGGTCACTGTGCTCTTGCTTTTGAAATCGAAAAAAGCGAGAATTACGAGCCCGGCGACGGCGCTAGAGAACTATCTATATGGCAGAGACCAAGTACCGCTACTGCAAGCCCGTTGTTCTCTTTGTCGAGACGTGAAAATTCACGAAAGCTCTGATCCCGCACGAGTATTATTTGGATCAATTACGTGAATAATTACTCTCTCTTTCTCTCCGCAATTCTTTCAGCCGCGCCGGAGACATTCTTTTCTCTCGTAGCGGTCGTACAGTGGAATTTGTCGCGAATTCATGGTTAAAGGTTCTCACGAGTTTCAGTGGCGTATCAAAGAGAAATGATTATAAATTAAGCAGTTCTTCTGTATTATAGTTATGCTCTTATAACTTGGCTCATCCCTGCAGAAAGGGAAACTTTAACCCGGGCACACGACCCCGAACAATACGCGAGTTCGGTAAGTCCTCTTATCTCGGAGTTTTCATCGTTGAAAATTATTCAGCGCCCTATATTTTTTTTCTTCTTTCCGCTTATACCGTTATTATATACGTATATACTTATTCTTATGCTTCGGCGACTCTTTTTTTTCTTCCCTCCCTCGCTCGGCGCGAGTTTTCCGGGGGTTGGTCGCTTGACTTTGGCGAATCTTTTTTCCGTCTTCCCGATCCACTTTCCCCCGGCAATTTGCCTCGGCCTCGCGCATTATTAACTTTCCAACAAAGTATGTAAGCGGACGGGGCACATTGTTATTCTTAGACCTTTATGGCGGCGCATTAAAATTCGCGGAAAACCAATTAATTCATGTCGCAATAACCTCCGACAATGAGATTTTCCACGAAACTCGAGGATATTTCGCTTGTTCGATCCGTTTGACGATTCGTTGATTTTTCGCGCGGTAATACCCTTGACGGATATGAGTTCGTCTGTCGACTATATAAAGCTGATAAATACCCCCGAAGCGTCTCCGGCGCTATGCGAGTGCTTTATAGGATAATAAAATACGCTAACTAGTCGGAGCTCTGGCTGCAGTCTCGTGGCTTTAATTCGTGGCCGAGATGTCGTACGCTCGCCCGTCGACAAAATTCAATTATTCGATTATATAATCACAACGACTGCGGCCGCGATTCGTAACAATGATGTATTATTATTCGCGTGCCATTAGTAGTCGTCACTGCGACTAATACTATTTGCCACGGGTGAATTCGATACAGTACGCACAATGCAATCGCAGTCATTCGACTAATAGCACTTGAATTTCAAGCGAAAAACGCCGCAATTCAGATATGGGTATAGGCGTATACCCTGCAGTAATAGGAGGCGATCGAGAGGAGCGATAAACTTGCGCGACCGAGAATATGGCCGATTGTATGGTCCGCAGTATCCAGTTCGAATTCCCTTCTATTTATCGCCAGCGATTCGCGCGCGAGGTATTATAGGTAGACACTCGGACATCATAGCAGCCTTTCGAGAACGTTTAGAACGGAAGTGCTTTTGCGTCCGGATGGATCCATCAATTATACACAGGCGCGTAACAAGTGCCGCGTGCGCGCAGGCGCGTGGCAAACGTACACTTTATTAACGGGTATATGCACGACGCATAAAGATTGCGTACATACATGGATGCGTATATGAGGGAGCACCGCAACGTTTTAATTCGATCCCAAGCTCGGCGAGCCACACTGCAAACTCGCTTTCGACTCATGCCAACGAGTGCCGCATTAATGGGCCAGAAGGATCTGAATAACGTTAGGAAGTTACCTAACCCTCATCGTGTGTGTGCGCGGGTATATACATACCTTCTGTCGGCCGCTGCTCTCTAACTTTCCGCGGCACTCTTTTCCTCCTTTACCTCCTTGTCGCGGGGCCGTCAGGTGTGTCCTGTGGAGTTTAAAAAATTACCTTTTCATTTGCCCAATTTATCCGCAGCTTTTGCTCGCTCCATGTGTACATCGAGAGCTCCTTCAGTCAGACGTGTATTAGCTGCTGCTTTTTCTTCTCTGCGTGAATCGGAAAATTCGCTTATATATCGCTCGCTAATTTGCTTATTATGATACCGCTGAAAAAGTTGGGAAAGATTTTACATTATGCGCCGGCCCAAGTAGAGAAGTTCTTCCGCGTGCGCGCTGGCTTAAATGCATTGGGCGCGAGCGAGCGAGCAAGCGGCTGATGAAGTTTAAACAAGCTCGAAACCATTTCGCGCCCGCGCGCAGCTGTGGTCGATTAAATTTGCATCTGCTGGAAATCATAATATCGCCCTCAAAGCGACACGCCGCGAATATAAAAAGTTGAATCTCAGAGATCCCGAGCGCGTGATAAATGAATGTCTCGCAAAGTTTATCAATCAATCTTTACCGTATGTATGAGCCGCGCTCGTGAAATACAAGGATTCGAGATAAAGCCGCGCGGTTCGATTACAAAAAGCTGATGCTCGCGCACGCGCGCGTTCTAAGAATCACTTAGGCGGAAACACCGTAAATTCGAAAACTCGTAAATAGCGATAAACTCGAGGATAGATGGGAGGGGGGCTCCCTTCGCGAAAACGTTGGTATAAGTGAAAAGCCAGCAACTCCGATCCCGGAGAGGGGTAATTCCCCGAGGAGAACGGTGGCGGCAGGAGGGAGCTTCTGCAGCCAGCTGCGCGCAAAGCGAATCTCGACGGCGTCATAAATCCGCGGATATCTCAACCGGTCCGTTTGTTTGTGTGTGCTTGCAGGGCTGGCCGGTAGCCGGCAGCTCTCGAGTGTCGTATAGAAGGACGGCGGCGAGGATGCAGCTCGGAGTAGCAGCAGCGCGATAATGCAGTGGACGACCTGGCCGCGCGGCAAACGCAAGCAGCAGGGGCCGGTCCTTCGATTATCCGTTTGCTCGCTGCCGCTGCTCCTCGGGCTGCTTTGCTGGCTGCGCTCGTCGGATGCCAAGAGCGCCGTCCTGAACGCCGCCGCGACCCAGTGCCCGCCGCCCGACGCCATACCCGGCTGCCCCTGCTACAACTTCGACGACGGCCTCTTCCTCGAGTGCACCGGTTCCACCGAGGAATCGCTCAAGAATTCGCTGCTGCGCGTCGTCAACCAGGCCAAGCCAAGCGGTGAGTACATTGTCCTCGCTCTTCTACGCTCTCGTCATATGCTAATGCTAATGTCTGAGCGACACCGCTATTTTCGTTCGTTTGTTTTTTTCATCTTCATTTTCTCTACCGCTTTCCATGCCCGCATTGTTCGCATTTCTTTTCGCTTATATTTTGAGTGTACGTACGCCTTTTACGCCCTCGCGCGTAGGCTAGCTCGAGAAATCAAAATCCGCACAATGGCCGTTCACTCCGCTCTGATTTCCCGTATGTATACATACGAAAGCCCTTATTTTCTCTGAATCATTCTCTTTTGTTGCGAGTTTCCAGCCGTCTTTCTTATTTTTGTTGCCCCTCTTTCTGCCTTTTATCCTTGCTGCTGCGACTGCCTTTCTTCTCTCTCTCTCTCTCGCGCGCGCATGTGGGATTTTCGCCCGAGAACTCGGAAATGCAGCGTAAGTAGCGACAGCTGCTTCCCACGCTCAGATCTTCCACTCGTCGGCGGAGCTGAGCGCCTTGCACGAGCTATTTCCGTCGGAAAGATTACCAATAGTGCTTGCAAATCGAGCGTTTTTTATGCAAAGAACCGCGATATCTCCGACTTCCGGATTCCATAAGCCATCACGAGACGGCTTACCCGGTGCCGTCTGTTACTACTCTACTGCGTTATAGCGCAAACTGCTTTATGTGGTGCGAAGCATTTTTTTGTGTGTGCTTTCTGCTCTTAGCTTTGTTATACTTATATGCATTATACTTCTGAGTTTAATGCTCGAAATAAGTATGCCCTCAGCATGTAGAGGCTTTTATGAACTCTCGAAGAATCCCTTACAAGCTTCTTCCATCTCCACAGTGCGCGCGCGGAAAGTCAATTTTTATTAAAACTTTTACCCTTTATGTGAACGACGCGATCTTAAACCCGATAATGCGGTCTCGATGCGGATGCCTGCGAAGAAGCGAACCGTGGCTCAGCAGCAGCAGCATTAGTTTTTACGAGACGATAAGTGCATGCTCTGCGCACATTTCAGAACTGCACCCTCCTAATATACGTAATTGTAACAAGTCAAACTACGCCATTAGCTTTGCATGATGCGACGCACATAGAATACAGCCGACCCTGGTAGTAAGAGCACAAGAGCATAAAAAGAAAAGCCGACTGGCCGGCTGTTACAGACGCGGTTATCCAGTCGCTGAGCGTCTACGAGCTCGAGCGCAAGGTCGAGGAGCTGCGCGCGAACGTCTTTCCCACGGGAGTGCTCGTGCGCCACCTGCAGATCTCGCAGTCGGGCATCCGCGAGATCAGCGAAGGAGCCCTGCAGAAGTTCAGCCACAGCCTAGAGTCCCTGGCTATCGTCTCGAGTCGTCTGAGCAGTGTGCCTCAGAAGGCCTTCAACAGTCTGAGCCGCCTCGCGGCCCTCGACCTCGAAGCCAATCTCATCCACGACCTGCCGAGCTTTAGCTTTTACGGGCTGTCGCTGCTGAAGCTCAACCTCAAAGCCAATCAGATCAGCAAGATCTCCGAATACGCGTTCGCTAGTCTCGAGGACAGCCTGACCGACCTGAACCTCGCCGAGAACAAGATCCGCCTCTTTCCCATGACAGCTCTGCGCCGACTGGAGCGGCTCACCTCTCTGCGACTTGCCTGGAACGAAATATCCCAACTGCCCGAGGACGGCTACTCGCGCCTCGACGTCCTCAATTTCCTCGATCTCAGCAGCAACAACTTCCTTGTCGTGCCGCTCAACTGCTTCCGCTGCTGCCCGAGTTTGCGCACGCTCTCGCTCTACTACAACGCGATCGAGAGCGTCGACAAGGACGCCTTCATCTCGCTCATTCACTTGGAGTCTATCGATCTCAGCCACAACAAAATCGTCTTCCTCGATGTAGCCACCTTCCGTGCCAACCAGAAGCTCAGGTCGGTCGACCTCAGTCATAACCACGTACACTACATTCGGGGGGTCTTCTCACGGCTGCCCGAGCTTAAGGAACTCTTCCTCGCGGAGAACAACATCCTCGAGATCCCGGCTGACGCGTTCGTCGGTAGCATGAGCCTCTCGGTCGTCTACCTTCAGCAGAACGCGATTCGCCGACTAGACTCGCGCGGCCTCGCCAGCCTCGAGCAGCTCGGCCAGCTCCACCTGAGCGGCAACTTCATCGAGCGCGTGCCTCGCGACTTTTTCGAGCACTGCGAGAACCTCTCGAGCCTCTCGCTCGACGGCAACAGCATCCGCGAGCTTGAGCTCGGTACCTTCGCCAAGCTCAAGCAGCTACGCGAGCTCCGGCTCCAGGACAACCAGATCACCGAGGTTCGCCGCGGCGTGTTTGCGCCCCTGCCAAGTCTTCTCGAGCTGCACCTCCAAAACAATGCCATCACCGACATGGAAACCGGTGCGCTCAGGTCGCTCCAAAGCCTGCAGCACGTTAACCTGCAAGGCAACCTGCTCGCTGTACTCGGCGACGTGTTCCAGGTGACGAACGAACCCGGCGGCGCGTCCGGCAGCTCCTCTCTCATCTCCATCCAACTGGACAACAACGGCCTAGGCGTCCTGCACAACGACTCGCTGCGCGGCCAGGCCAGCGTACGCATCATGTGGCTGGGCCACAACCGGTTGACCCGGCTACAGGCGCCACTCTTTCGTGACCTGCTGCTCGTCGAGCGCCTCTACTTGACCAATAACTCGATCTCGCGCATCGAGGACACGGCTTTCCAGCCTATGCAGGCTCTCAAGTTCCTCGACCTGAGCATTAACAAGCTCAGCCACGTGACCGTTAAGACCTTCTCTGAGCTGCACGAGCTCGAAGAACTCTATCTGTCGGACAACGGGCTGCGCAGGCTCGACGCTTACGCCCTCACGGCATTGAAGAGACTGCGTGTCCTGGACTTGTCCAATAACCGTCTAGCCGGCCTCCACGACACCATGTTCCAGGAAGGCTTGCCCATCCGTAGCCTGAACCTGCGAAACTGCTCCATCGGTCTGATCGAGAGGGGAACCTTCCGCGGTCTTAACAATCTGTACGAGCTGAACCTGGAACACAACAGACTGACCGCCGGCGCCCTCGACCGACTGGACATACCGGGGCTGCGCATTCTTCGCATATCGCACAACAACTTCAGTCTGATCAGCGCCGAGTCCCTCGACGGCTTGCCTTCACTGCAGCAGCTCAGCCTCGAGTCGGCTCATATTCACGCTCTACCAGCCGAAATCTTCTCGCGAAACAAGAATCTGGTCAAGGTCTTGCTGAGCGACAATATGCTGATCAGCCTTCCAGGTCTTCTGTTCCTCGAACTCGAAGTGCTCAAGGAGCTCAGACTCGACGGTAACCACTTCCAGAAGATACCCTACGAGGTTTTTGCTAATGCTTCCTCCATAGAGCAACTCTCACTCGCCCGCAATCGCATCTCTCAGGTCAACCTGTTCAGGTTGCGCGGTCTGAAAAACTTACGGGAACTTGACCTGCGCGACAACTCGATCGACTCCCTGTCGGGCTTTGCCTCTGCCAATCTACAAAAACTTGTGAGCGTCGACCTGGCTCATAATAACCTGACCGCCCTGCCGGCTAACTTCTTTCTTCACTCGGATCAGCTGCGAAAGCTTGAGCTTGCCGGAAACAAGCTCCGTCAGATCCCTGCCGTAGCTCTCTCCGCCCAGAACGTGCCCAGTCTGGGCTGGCTCAACGTCACTGACAATCCGCTCGTCCGCATTCACGAGATCAGTTCCGAGGCCAAGTATCCCGCGCTCCAGGAGATTCACATCAGTCGCACCAACCTGACGATCGTTACCAGCCAGGATTTCGAAGCCTTCCCCGAGCTGCTGCACCTCTTCATGAGCAACAACTTGATATCTCGACTCTCGCCCGGGGCCTTCCACAGCCTACCCAAGCTTCTGAGCCTTGACCTCAGCATCAACGAACTCGAGTTCCTGCCGCAGGAGAGGCTGCGGGGCCTTGAACAGCTTCGGCTCCTCAACCTCACGCATAACCGGCTCAAAGACCTCGAGGATTTCTCACCCGACCTGAAGGCTCTCCAGGTGCTCGACCTGTCCTACAACCACATCGGTCAGGTCAGCAAGACGACGTTTCAGCACCTCGAAAACCTGGCGGAGCTGCACCTGCTAGGCAACTGGATAACCTCGATCGCAGCCGACGCATTCAAGCCTCTCAAAAAGCTGCGTCTCCTTGACGTCAGCAAGAATTATCTCGAGAACCTGCCACTCAACGCTTTCAGGCCGCTCGAGACGCAGATCCGAAGTCTACGAACCGAAGGTAACTATTATTTCATTTAATGTACTTGAAGAAAATGCTTTTACTCGCTTGCGCACACAATACCGAAAATAAAAATCGACGAATTGTTATAAAGACAAAGCGATGCTCGAATCGATATCTGAAAATAATGAGATGCGCTGTAAGCCTCTTTGTAAAAGAGCTCCCACGCAAAATGCCGTACTAAAGTGCAGCTCGCTCATTCTCTCGATTTTCGTTTCTCGCAGAGAACCCACTGCACTGCGGCTGCGAGTCCCAGGAGCTGTGGGAGTGGTTGCGGGATCATCAGAAGCTCGTCGGCAGTGGCGGTCTGGCTCGAAATCGCGGCCCTGCAGGCGGCGCACTGGCCGCAAACGAACCAGGGACAGCGGCGCAAACGGCCGTTGGCGGCGGCAGCGGCAGCGGAGGTGTGCTCAGGTGCGAACAGCCACCCGAGCTGCGCGGTCTCGTCTTCCTGGATCTCGACCCGCACGCTTTTTGCTCGGCGCCGCTGATCCCCAAACTCGACATTCAGGATATACAGCCGCACTCCGTCCTTGTGTCCTGGCAGAGCAGGAACCACTCCGGCTTGTTCGGCTTCCAGGTTGCCTTCTACGCGCTCGACAACTCCGACGAGGTGAGCACGCTATCGTTTAAAATCTAATGACTGCTAGAAATGATTCGATATACTGAACGATTTAACCAATCGGATTCTCCATTCCAATTGAGTCGATTCGCTTATTCAATATCGAGTGCATTAATTTCTCTGTGTTCGCCGCGGATGTATATAGAATTTTACCTCTTAAAACTTCATATACTCCAAAGATGCATCGGAGATTGATTAGCTTGATTCGTGTCACAATAGAAAGTCGGAGTGCCGCCTCTTACGTTCACCTATTTCTAGACTCAATAAGCGCTATATTAATTAAGCTTCATACATAGTCCGCGAATCATTGGTTCGCTTAAAATATCGCTGGAGCTTCCGGTTCATATTCTCTTCCGTGTTCTTTTATTTATAGAATAGAATAAATATTGATCCCCCTATGATAGTAAATTTTGGAACTTCGTTTTTTATATGTAGAATTATACAAAAAGCTCAAATCCCGTGCATTCGCAGGTGCACAGCAAGAGGCTGGAGTCGAGCGCGCGCTCGGTAAGACTGACGAAGCTCCAGCCGAACTCCCGGTACAGAGTCTGCGTGCTGGGCCTGGGCAGCTGGCCCACGCGCTCCTCCGAGGAGAGCAACGGGCTGACTCGCAGCGGACGCAAGCAGCCGGCTCCTCGGTTCAACGGCTCGCACAACGAGGTCATGCTCGAGAAGTCGTCGCTGCCCGAAGTCGACGTGGACGCTGCGACGTCGCGCTGCACCGAGGCGCTGACTCTCGAGCTGCCCGACGCTGTGGCCAGCAGTGACGGCTCGTCCATGAACAGCGACGAGACTTCCGACAATTCCGGGGGCAGCGTCCTCACGCGGAGGCTCGGGCTGATAATCGGCTGCTGCATGGGCTTCGTCGTCTTCATCCTGCTCGTCTCCGTGCTCGGCTATCTCAAGGTGTGTATACAGCTACTAATCCGAGACGTGCGTGTGTACGGTGTGTTCCCGGCATAGAGCTGCGGCGATTTGCATAATTCGTGTTTGGGTTAAGTTTATGCAAGCTCGTGAAAATTATTTGCGCTCGCGCGAAAAGAGTGTCAGCGTCCCTCTTTTTCCGGAGCATACCTACGAGGTGGTGACGGTAGCGCAAAAAGAGCTTAGCAGCTTATCTCTTCAGCAAGTTTGCAAATCCCTGCAGCCTCTGCCGTGTGCACACATCTCGTGTACCCAGCGACTTATCTATCTGTCCCACGAGCGTTGATTGGTCCCTCTTTTCCTCTCCATTATACTTACGTGTCTCTCTCGCTTGTCGCCCGAAGGTGAAGAAGCAGCGCGAGGCGGCCAAGCGGGACCAGCAGGCGGTGCCGCCCGAGTACATATCCTACAGGCACTTCAGCATACAGAGCGGCGAGGCCGGTCAGACCGCGAGACAGCTACAGGCGGCAGGTAGTCTCGACAGTAGCCAGAACAGCCAGCAGCCGCAGCAGCCGAGCTTTATCACGAGCAGCTGTCCCGGTGCTACGCCGAACGTATAGCCAACGACCTACGTGTAAGGGAGCAAGCTGGCCAACTGTTTGTCGTTGGACGATCTCGAGCTGCCGGTTCTTGCAACGCTGCTCCACAGCCAAGGATGATCATCGCGCCGGCTACGCTGAACGCGTGCAGCTTCTTTCTTCTTCTTCGTCTTCTTCGTCTTCGTCTCGTTCGCGATTTCGCGATGAATTTGTATCATACATTATACGTAGGTGCGAGCCTCGACTGATTCGATTTTGACTTGATCTCGTGCAGTTTTTAGATTTTCTTAATTTTCTATGTACGATTAGCACGTTTGCGACTATTACAACATACTGTAGACGCGACGCATGGCATTCAGTTATAGAGATCGGAATATCGCGCGTGTACATAATTTGATCGGCAAGAAGTCCTTATCTGTATAGTTTCGCGCATGCGTAATCCGATATGCGATGTGGGCAGGCAAGAACCGCGTTGGAGAACGCGGCATCACTCACAGAGGCCAGTGAGCGCGGGGCCTCTCTTACACGCCGGTTTCGTCATCGTAAGTGCTCTGTTCTGTGAATAACGAAAGAGCAGAGACGATCTGCTGTTTACATGTGTGCGTGCTGTGCGACAGCCCCGCTGATTCGCGCGGCGATTCGACAAACGTTATATATATATACATATATATATATATATATATATACGAGTGTGCCATATATTATGCGATAACAATAATAATAATTACACTGATCATGATGATGATAATAATTCCGTACGTCTGAGTGACGCTGATGATGCTGTACTCGCGGTGTGTATGTGTGTACGTGTATAAAAATAATACGAATGTATGCATTGTACGTTATATACATAAACGAGTGAAGTGCGCGTTGTGTGCATGCGTGCGTCTGTCTAACGTATATGTACAAATACATAAGTTTTTCTACGGATCAATTCGATGAGGACCAGGGCTGCGAGTATAGTGATGCACACCTCCCTCTCTTCCTCCGTCTTTCTCTCGCTGCACACGAAACATCATCGAGCTGCATTATACAGTCGTCCTGTCCTTGCTTCGACTCTTCAGCTCAATAGAGGAGGAAACTGGTAAAAGGCGTGTACCTATACATACAGAGTCGCGCTCGCGTTACGCACTTTGCCTACGATTAGTGCTAAACAGCCGGCAGCATGCATATATATATACATACTCGACTACTCCTCTCAGACTCTCTCGGACTCGTTTACTTACACTCGCGCACGCAAGAGTCCATTTGCGGGCGCGCGTGCCATTGTATTTTCTTAATGGCCTAGCTAGCGCCTGTATATCTGTATGTGTGCATGCTGCACACCGTGCACAGTTTGGCCGAGATGCGCGCGCGCGGGCGGGCGTTCGGCTAGCGGCCTGCACCGGCGGAAACGATGGGACGTTTCCGGAGGTGGAGTGAGAGAGAGAGAGAGAGAGAGAGAGAGAGAGAGAGAGAGAAGAGGAGACACGGGCCGCGCGAAGGCCGCAAGGTGTATCGTTAGCTTAAATTTTCCGCGCGAGGAGCCTCGGCCGAGGGCGTATAAGAGAGCGGCAACGAGCAGAGGAGACGCCTCGGAAAACGAGCAAAGTTTCGTTATCGTTATCGTCCTACACCGCTGCGACGTTCTTATACCGGGACGACGACGACGACGCACCAAAGTCCTACCCTTTCGCCCTCCTCTCTTCCCAACTAGCGAGTTTCTCCCCGTACGCTACGTATAGCTATATAACTATGTACTTTTTTCTTCACCCGCCGGTCGTCTTTCCCTCTCTTTTTTTTATTCACGTTCTGACGCTCTCCCCGGCAGCCCTCGCGGCGGCCACCCTTTTTTCCCCTCTCTCTCTCTCTCTCTCTCTCTCTCTCTCTCTCTCTCTCTCTCTCTCTCTCTCCCTCTCTCTCTCTCTCTCCCTCTCTCTCTCCCCCTCTCTACGACTCGTCGAGGAGGAAAAGAAGCGAGGCAAAAAGGTCGCCTGCCGTGCGCGAGAGCGGGTATTCAAAGTAAAAAAAATAAAAGATAAAAAACCGTGACACTTGCGCGCCACTAAGAGAAAGGACGATTATATATACATGCGCAGTTTACACACGCCGGAAAATGATGAAGCGCGAGGATCTAACAATTGCGGCAAGCTCGCGTCCTTGTTTCGATTTTATCAAAAACTCGCGCGCTTGGGTGAAAAATAAAACGCTGCATGTCGTCGAATTTCGCGAAATATACACCCCAGAACACGAAAAGTTCACTTTGTTTATTTCTTGGAAAACAAATTGAGCTCAGTTTGTCTATAGAAATTGTTTTCGGAGTATAGTCGCTTTTATTTCTATTCTATTTTCTTTTAATTTACCAAAAAATTCTTCGAAAGTTCCGACACAGTGGCATATATTTTTTTCGCTCGCTTTCTATCACAGTGCAGCAGTAACAGCAGAGATTCAAATCATTTCCCCATTTCCCCAAATCGTAGAAAGGATTTCGCGAAACCAAGGAAAACATCCAGGATGCGTTTTGTAAATAAACGCGCGGCGAGCCGAGAGCTAGGTAAGCTAGAGAAGGAAGAGAACGAGGAGTAATGACCTCGTGAATATTTCGGTGGCAAGGCAATGAGAGAAAAACGCTCATAGCCCGTGGAGGTCAGCTATATACGCTATATAACAAGGCGAGTAAATAATTAACCGGGTGCGCTGCACCGGCTAATTTTCGCAATCAACCCCGCTATGACCTCGTTGTTGCGCGGCTGTATATGTACCGTATATACATACGCGAAGCCGGCTAATGGCAGACGACCGATCCAAGTGTGCTCTCGCGCACCTACGACAAACACATGGAGAGAGAAAGAGTAGTACGTGTGTGTATACCTCTTGCGTGCGCTATCGTTTTTTTTTTCCTGTATTTGATCCATTCGAGCAAAGCGGCAAAGATGCGCGGATAAATGGCAATGATAGCCGGTCGATGGTAAAACTAGTAGTCCGCGCAGAGTCGAAGAGCTGTGGAGGAGAAGCATATGGCATATGGTAACGAAAAAAAATCGACACGCTCGATGAGTTTGGAGATTTTTATTCAACATTCATTCAGGACCTGCGTTCGATGTGCAGCGCGGAAAGATCTTGGTTATCGAAAACTCGCCTCTCGAGCTTGCTACTGCAAATAATCGTGAAACGTACCCACATTTGTTCATCGACGCATAAATATGTTAACGAATGTTTTCCCTCCAAGCATCGCACACTCGTAATATATAAATATATGTGAACTTCTTTTGATTAATCTGTGATAACTTATGATAGAGATGCGCGCGAGAGACAGAGAGAGAGAGAGTGAGAGAGAGAGAGAGAGAGAGAGAGAGAGAGAGAGAGAGAGAGAGGGAGATACTGTGTACAAGACGATTTGTACTACAACGATAACATCGAACCCTCGAAATTGGACATGAGAACTTTATGGAGCCAGGAATGACTTTGACGAGGACAGAAATAATGTCAAGCTGCCCGAGTGTTCATGTCAATGCTCTCGCGCATACACAAATATAGACACGAAGAGACGAGCAACTCCGGAGACTATTAGTCATGTATTCGCGGCCGCAGGTCTCGCGCGACTTCAATGTAAATAATAAACGAATGATCGTCAGCTATATATAATTTCAGAATTATATAAGTATAAATATATACACACGAATAGAGAGAGAGAGAGAGAGAGAGAGAGAGAGAGAGAGAGAGAGAGAGAGAGAGAGAGAGAGAGAGAGAGAGGTGTCTCGATTGTGCGCGGGATGCTGTAAACCTGTAACATATTACCCCGCATATTATGGAATAATGTAATAAAAAAGTCGCCATTTTTTTCTACCTGGACTTTCGTTATTCGTCCCCTACTTCTACTTTATACTCTGTCTATACATCCACGACTCGGCCATACGCACACACGTTGCTTTCACGATATCCCCGCGTACGCCTTTTATTAAAGCGTGCGTTTCGTTTTTGTTTTTATTTCCCACCCCCTCATCTTCCTTTACAACAGCGTGGCTGAAATTAATTTCTTTCTTTTTTTAGCTCGCGAAATTGTTTCGCGCAGTAAAAATGCGCAGGGATACGACAGGGGTCCGTACGATGTCGCAAAATCCGCTGCAACGGAACGCCCCTACGCGTGTAACGCAATACTTGGCCATATTTTTTCCCAGCCTATAAACATCCGGCGAGGCTAATAGCGTGTATACGTGCGTATTTTCTGCCTCCTCTATATACCAGCCACTGAAGAATAAGAATAATGCCCTGGTGCAGCAGCAGCAGCAGTAGTGCCGGCAACTTGTATCATGGAACTCGTAAAACTGTCCCCGTAGGCGGAAAACAGCACAGTTTCAAGGTGGGTGCACTTTGCAGTCTTAATTATTTTTTTCCTCCCGCAACGACGACGACGAGAAGTTATCGCGCGGGCTGTATATAATAACGCGAGCGGCTGCTCGTTAAAATCGACAGCGAAATTTCTTCTCTCCCCTATACGCGCTGCAGCGGAGTACATACGCGGTATTATGTTCATTCAACGCGCGCCGCGAGCCTATGCAAATTTCACCACCTCCTGCAGGAGTCTGTATATACGTATACATAGACTCGCAGGGGTGCAGCTGCTTTTTCACCAATCGAAGCGAACGAAGAGTACCTGTATGCAGGAGAGAAGGGTGACTATATATACAAGGCGACGGCGACGAAGGAGCGCGCGCAAAAGGAACCGCCAGAGTCGAGCGTGTATAAGAGAAAAGGTCTACTCTCTTGCCGCGCTGCATATTTCATCGGGCTCTGCAGGGGCTGTCGCAGAGACGTTTTCAGTCTACGGTACAGTGTAAGTATATACATGTAGCGCACGGTCAGCCGGGCTAAATTGAAATCCTATGCGCGCGCCGCCGGATCGTTTGCCCGCGAATGATCAGAGCAGCGGCGGCGAGCTGGTATAAAATCGCGAACGCGGGAGAGTCGAGAAAAGAGAGGCGGGGTCAAAGACAGGCAGAGTATCGCGACCGTATCGCTGAGCCAGTCTCCTCCCCCTCTTCTCCTCTTAATTACGCCCTCACAATTACTCTTGCCGAAAGAAGAACACTCTGCCGGCGTCGAGAGACGAGTCAAGCCGAGCCGGTCGCCGACTCGTAATTAAAACGGCCTAATTAAGCGACGAGGCTCCGCTCTATAGCTGCACTGGAACACATATTATGCATCGCTCAAAGCTATAGTACTGTGTGCTCGCGCTACGATATCCGGGCTGTGTTTGCGTGATGAGGGCGCCAGCCGCCGGATTTTATTATACGAATGCTCTGCGCGTTATAGGTATACGGTATGATATTATAATATATAGCTATACCTATATACCTATATGTATGCGAGCCGTTTGGGTTCAGCTCTACTCTTCTTCTTGGACGCGTGCGTTCGTGCGTGCGCGGGTGCGCGGGGAATCGCGACGACTGGCTGGCTGGCTGGTTGGAACGACTACTGCATAGTAGTGTTTTATGAATTTTTATGAGCAAGAAAGCCCGGGACTGCTCCGGGAATGACGATGGCCTGATAAAAATATCCCGCGCGCGAGTGATTTCGTGCGCGAACTCGCGACTCGTGCGTGCAGTGTATATACTTATACGCGGCTCTTTTTCCTGTGCGCGCATGTGTGTGTGTCACGACGACATATATAATGGGACTGAGCGCGGCTGGCTCCGAAAAAGAAGGATGTCGTCTTTTTGGAAGCGCTACCCGCGCTAGACTACGCGGAGATCGGGAGAATAGCGAAGCGACTTTTCGGGAATGTCAAAGAGAAAGCCTCTTTGACGCGATGCATCTACGCAGTGTATTATGGAGACAGACATGCGAGTAGATGATATGCGAGGCTTTCTCTTTTTTGATAAAAAAAGCATGCGCGAATAGTTTAACAACGAGAGCCACAAATTGATTCCGAGGATCGAAAAGCGCTCCGCGCGCTACCGAAAGCAATTGCTCTTCACGAGATAATCCGGGTATCGACGTATACCTATTGCAATACGTGATTTGGCTCGAGCCCCGGGATTAGCCTCGGTCCGAGAGCTATTATATATTTTCTATGCGACGACACGCGATGACAGCTCGAGCATGCAAATTCGTGTGTATCCGATTAAAAAAGATTCATCTCCGAACTTTGAACTCTGTCTTGCTCTCGTTATACAGCGCGTTTCGGGATGACAGAACGAGTATACATTAAAAAGTAATCGCGGTTGCTCCGAATCAGGTGTCTCAATTATTATAGGAAGAGACGGAATTTCATCTTGATCCAATGTAACGCGCGGTAATTGAATGATCGAGACCCTTCGCAGCTCATAAAAAGTAAAGTCTTGATAAATAATGTCGTTCGAAGAAGGTCGATCCAGTGCAGGGGGCGCAGTTTGGCGTAATGAAATACTGTAAAGGCATCGTAAAAGCTTTTAAGATATAATGAAAGAAATGAAAATAAACTTTCAAGAGTTTGATGGAAAAGGTGCTCTTTTCCTATATATACTCATCTGTGGCCTGACGGACGGTATAACGAGACGTACCGCAATTATTCATAATTTGCTCTCGCAGAGCAATAAAATATTCCGCAATTAGAATATCCTATTATTTCATCGAGCAATTAGCTATCGACTTATAACCGCGACTTATACGTATTCCCATTTTAATCGAGCGCGAGCCTTCTCTCCCATCAGCGAAGATAGCGATAGCTTCATAAAATTCTAAAACAGTCTGGCATATCGCACGCGCGGATTATAATACGATTCTCATAGCATGAACCTGCGATGAGATTCTAATGCAAATTCGCCGTACGTGACTACGGTGAAAGAAAAACGGCGCGAACGAGGTGAGCTGCCATAATTGAACTATTCGGGCTTTGTCGCCCACACGCCGAGACACTTTCCCGCCGTGTATACGCGCGTCTCGTCCGGGCTCTGACACGCTGCACAAAAAGCCGAGCATAAATGCCAGTCGCGAATAACGCGCAGAGATAGGAGTATTAGCGAACTCGCGGACGCGTATATACGAGGCCAGTAATTAAACGCGGAAAATTTTATCGGAGGGAAGCGAGAGAGACAGAGAGAGAGAGAGAGAGAGAGAGAGAGAGAGAGAGAGAGAGAGAGAGAGAGAAGCGAGCGCGATTATACGAGGCGCGGAAAGGCGTACGCGAAATCGTGCGGCTGTTATTGGAAGGAGGTGCGACGAATGACGGCTTTATCGCGAACGAGCGAGCCAAAGTCGTTACCGGAGTGCTGCCCCTTCGTATATACTATACATGTATACTTTGTGCCGCAGAAAGTTGAGTGCTTGTGCGCCAAAGGCGAATTATACATATAGATTATGTAGATTTGTTATAGATGTAGCTATGTTCGTTCAATTTGTTGAGAAAATGTGAATCCGGTCGTCGAGAGTATATGGATGCAATTTCGTTTTCTAAGAGAAACGCGCGCGACACATTTTAGCGAGCCTGGTTACTGGATACGAATGCTGACGCCTAAACCTTTGCCGTGGAGTCACCGGATCTCCTTGCCCGAAGTCATGCGAAATCCAAGCTTACAGCGGTCTGACGTGGAAAACCAAAGCCCGTTATAACTGGACGAAAGTCAACCAAAAGTTCATTTATTAAATGATAAAAAATTCATTGTCCAAAGCTATACTTCGGTACGATCGGTGCATCAAATTTTCGATGCTGACACATATTTCTCAAATATTAACAAGTGCTTGGACATAAATTTTAACGACGGTTCGGATAAAAATCGCTATAATAAACTTAGTTATAAATATAATTGATGCATCGTTACGATCAATATCTTTTGAAGCACAGGCAGCTCAGCTTGGAGTTCCTTTTCATTTGTTGCACAACTTTCCATGATACTTGTCTGAATTAATTACCGGCAACACTTTATTACGCAGTTTCGCTCAGTCCGTAACCTTACCAGCTGCTTATTTGTAAAACAGGAATCCAATCAAGGTTTCGTGGCCAGATACAAAGCCTTAAACAACGAAGTCATAGAAGCGCCAACTTAATACGATTCGTGATTTTGTAAAAAATGTATTTCATCGTTTTACATGTATAGGTACAATGTACATACCTGTGACTTCAAGTGCATAATACTAATTATGTTACAATACGCCAATTTCAATCAAGTATACAATTTTACAGAAAATAACCATGTGCTATCGAGTTTCTTCATATTTATTGCATTGCCCTCTCGAACTCGAACAGACCTTTCATATCATGAAATCAGTTTCGCTTTTTATCGCGTTCGACACACCTGGCAGTAAGATCCCTCGAGCTAATTTTCGTTCCTATATATTGCCAACTTGTTCGACGATGAACGATAGTTTCGAAACTCGAGTTGGAGTTTTTCGTGTACCAACCGTATCGAGAGACACTTTGACTTTTGCCGGTGCTCGAGATCACCCCCCCCCCCCCCTAATGCGCAAGTATCGAGAGAAAATATCATGCAGCATTTTATCATTTAAAACGTCAGAAAAGTTTGCCACGAAATACTCCAGCGAAGTTTAAAATTCTAAATTAAAATCTTGGCCAAGTTTGAAATGTTCTTTGATCAACTTAAAACTTCTTCTCGAACTCAGCTAACTAGATGAATAAAAATTTTTAATTTGTTGTTCTTATTAAAATCTCGGAAAGTGTAGTACGCGAGCTTGCGCCAGCATAATGGGGCAAAGTGCGCGCGCGCAAATTATTCGTTTCGTTAATTAAAAGAGCACCTATATACATATATCCGTCAAATACGCGCAGTAAAAGGTATTATACCGTTTGAAAAGGCCGTATTTATGAATGTTCGCGGAACGTTTTCCGGAAAACGGCGCGCATGTATAATTGAGAAGCGTTTTTGTCGATACATCGCAAGTCCTGGCGCAATAGCAATTGAATTAGAGCGACAGTTGCCTGGCAGCTATCAATCGCTATTAAACTTATTGATTGTAGGAAATGCGGTGTGCAGCTGCATGTACAGGTCAATCAATTGATGCCTTGTAATTATGATTGGTCCAACACGTTAATTGAAGACCGCTGCATCGTGCAGTGCGCGCACCGCATTTCCGATAATATGCGGGTGCGACATTTTCGCTAATCAAAGTCACGCGGTCGGTCGAGCGTGCCATTTTATTTGCTCCGAGCGCCTATATATGGCCTATACTAGCGCATCGAAGCTTTTGCGATCCGGCGACTATTATACAGCCGAATTGCGAGGATTGCAGCATGTGAGGCTGATCAGTGAAAAAAAACCAACGAACCTGATGGCAAAATTCAAACGCGAAGTTTCCGCGAACACGACTACATATCTCGTATAGCACCGATCTACGTATAGCATATAAGCTATTTAATTTCGATCCGCAACTAGCTGCCATGTTTCCAGCGCTAGGTTGCAAGTGTCACACACGGCCTTTACGCGGGTATATACTTATAAGAAGCTGAAGTAAGTAGCAGAAAATGACTTCCGCATAAGGCACGAGCAATTTCGACGCTATAGCGGCGACGTCGAGCTTTTCCAAGTAATTAATTTTTAATTGCGAATTAACTCGAAAATTCCACTTGAAATGTTTAACTATGCAAGAAGCAACCTTTCGGTTTAACGCAAGTAGCCTTTGCGCCGGGACGCCGTCGTTGCGCCTTCAGACGAGCGGCTTTATAAAAGAATGGAATCTAATTTTCTTCGAGTCGACAAACCAAGTTCAGCCTTGCCTCTGGAGAATATTTATTCTCATTCAATCCCTCCCTCTCTCTATCTCTCTCTCTCTCTCTCTCTCTCTCTCTCTCTCTCTCTCTCTCTCTCTCTCTCTCTCTCGCGCGCGCGCGCGCGCACGGGCGTTAAAGCCGAGAAAAAGACGTACTTTCGATAAATTCCAATATAGCGAGCGAATTTCGCGATAATATTTTTCCTGCGACGTAGCAGCGGCGCGACAACTCTGCGAAAAAGCCTGCATTCGTATATGGAAATACGCGCGCGGCAGTCTTGCATAAAAGCGTTAGAAAAATGCAACTATTTGAAAATTTCGTCATCTGTATGTACGCGCGGTTGTATAATATACGTCTATATTTTTTTCCACACACGCATACATGCACAACGCAGTCGGATCGGAAAATCTGGCGTGTACGGCGGCGTTGCGCAGCCCGCTCTCTATACCTATATATACACATACACATGCACGCACGAACGAATTTCGCCTGGAAATTCCTCTCCGGGTTCGCCTCGACGATATATACGGCATCGACGTGTATACATGTACGCGAAGGCGTGTGTGTGTGTACATATACAAAGAACAGTTCACCACAGCGAAGACCCTCTCTCTCTTTCCTCTCGTACGTCCTCTCTTCTTCTGCTGCGGACGAGGCAGTGCGCAGCCACGTCGTCTCGCGTTAGGGGCGAGCTTTTAGCCCGGGAATAAAATAAGAGGAAATGCTCGGTGCTTATTAGGTCCAAAGCCCGCTGGAAGCGCCGCACTGTCGAAGGTCGGAATAGACAAGTCGGAATTAGAGACGCGTGTGTATATATATATATATATATATATATATATATATATATATATATATATATATATATATATATCCCACTGACTATAAGAACGCCGTCGCCGCATTGACTTTAAGGTCGCCCCTATATTCGCGACGTCCCTTGTACGAAGAAAAATGTCACCGAATTCTCATTTCTTGTTTGGAAAATCTCTCGCTATGTAGGTATATACGAACACGACGTCGCTCTCACGAGTGCAGCGGAAAAGCCGACGGCTCGGAAAATATTCCCGCGACTTTGCAAATAAATCATTTCTTCCCGCCAAAACGTAGGCAACGCACTTTATGGCGACTGATGGAACACGAATAGGCGCAAAATAATTTCTCTGATCCCTACTACTGTACCCGATCGTTGTATACCTATGTATACACACATCACGCATACACTCAGCCCGATTACATCTAGCCGACTATATAACGCGCTGTCCATCAAGCCAAAGTGTACCACATCACAGAGAGCCTGTGCGTGTACATATAGAAAGACGTGGAAAGCCTGTGCCACTCAACGCCGTATATGTATATACATATAAGTATACGCTCTACTCGCGCGGCTTGTAAATAATTCAACGACGGATCTAATCTTGGACTCTGCGACGAGCGAGCGGCCGCGGACTGGGAGAAAGATGGAAAAAGGAACGATAAATGCGAGAGAGAGAGAGAGAGAGAGAGAGAGAGAGAGAGAGAGAGAGAGAGAGCGAGTCTATCTCTTTCTCTCTGGGCTCGGGCCAATTTCGCCGGCTCCCTTTGGCCGAGAATCGAGAATTCAGGGGCCCCATGCATTCCGGAGCGCAGCGCGCGGGAAAACCACTGATTTTCGCCGCGCGCGCGATCATCCTCAATCATTCAGGCGCTATGAATTATTGCGAGGTTAATCCTTTGCTTCTGCGCCCGCGTCTTCTCTCGGCCGTCGCTCCCTTTCTCTCGCCGCGCGCGCAAACCCGATGCTCTACACTCGGAAGAATATTTGCCAGAGAGAACTGTTTGAAAGTCGCGAGAATCAATCGCCGTATACCTTTATAGCTGTATGATTCGTACAGGGAATAAATGAAATGGATTAATCGAGGCCCGATGGAGCTTACTTACCATAATCGATGCTTAGGCCAGAGGGTTTATATACATATGCGATGGGTTTAGGGTGATATAGAGATCACGGCGGAGTAACGGCAATACGGAGAATATGGTATATCAAGGATTAAGTCCAGCTAATAATGCTGCTATAGTGTGGGAATCAAACCGATATGTGTAGGCAGTATACCATACGTACACGCTCTGGGTATATCGAGAGATCCAAGATTCTGGTTGTTCTGGCGCTGCAGGTCCCAGCGCAGTACAATAAAGGATAAAATACACAAATAATTGCGAGTACAGTAGGATGTGTACATATAACAATGAAAAATACACATGGCTTTTTATTTCTAAGAAATCGATACAGATTCACGGTTATACACACACACGCGCACACATACACACGCAGCGAGCTTGCGTCTTGCGTCGCGGAGAAAGTATACGTGATTTTTTTGTCCAACCCCTTTACCTCTCGCGGATTGTTGATAACTTTATCGTTGTGTGGCGGCAATCCTGAGGGTATTGCGCGCGACTGACCGCAACGTTTCGAATATAACGATTTTTCAGCTCCCGCGCGCAGAAGTATCAATATTGCATCAGCGATTCGCGTCGGCGAACAATGTATACGTGTGTTTGTGTGTTATACAGGAGCGTATCTACGATATGTGCCGCGGTATATTACGAAGTAGCTTGTTTCACTTATAAATATCATTCAGCACCAGATCTGCGTGACGGCGTTAAACGTTTATAATTTCGCTCATAGTTGCTCTTTCAAGCGGCGCCATGAGCGCGTTATAACTTATTATATATATATATATATGTATTTATTTATTTATTTACACGAAAACACTGATTCACGCTCGTGGCAGAAGCAATCTGGGCGGGCGTCGATGAATCTGCGCTGTGCAATACATATAGTATATACGCACACTATATACAGCGTCTGACTAGGCGTACCGCCGTACTACTGGCGCGCCTATAGGGAAACAGCTCGCGAGCATTATACAGCAGCTGAAAGTGGCTTTGGCCTGCCGCAAAGTCACCGCAGCTGCGCTCTCACGTTCGGATTGTTTTCGAGCCTCGCTGCAGCCAGTCTCTCCTTATATTCGCGTCTTACCACGCGCGCGCGGGATATTCCGACTTGTGCGACAGCTCTAAAGCGAGGACACGCTCTGGCTCGCTGCATAAATCGAATGGTCGAGTCGACTGCTGCGACGAGAGCGAGAGAGAGAGAGAGAGAGAGAGAGAGGCGTGGGTTCTTCGGGGAAACGGAATCGTGTCTTCGATGCGCGCGTTCGATGTCAAAGCGCGATTGAGGGGGCCAAATGTGGAGATTTAGAGAGAGAGAGAGAGAGAGAGAGAGAGAGAGAGAGAGCTCAGTAAGCAATATAGCTATTAGCCGCCGGGAAGGGGACCCTTTGCTCGGATCTATAAAGGTTTCGACGTACGGAGTCTCTTTCTCGAATTCTCGGTTTATGCATTCATTGGAAAAACCGTGGGGTATATAATTTCTTTTTCCTCGCACAGAGAGGATATTTTATATTTCGCATCGTGAACTTTTCTGGCTTGAATTATTAAACGCCATTATAGACTCGTTAAATAAGAGCCTCTCAGTGAAATAGTCGCTCGAAGCAGTAGCGCACACACTGTCGCGTCACGCGCGTGAGGAGCTTATAATTATATGCGCGAATAGAATTTCAGCGGCTTCGAGCGGTTCCATTATAAACATATAACTGCGAAGCTCCTGCTCGAATTTGCGGTCCGCAGCGCGGCGGTTCTCTTTGAGCGAGAAATAACCTTAGGGACCAAAGGCACATAGTCGCGGTTATAGACATCCAATTATCAGAGCGCGAATCTCTATAGCCATTAGGAGAGGATATTCCTCGTAGCTAGAGCTGGATTTCATTGTCGCTCGCCGAGTCACTGCGGCTATATTATCCTCTCTCTCTCTCTCTCTCTCTCTCTCTCTCTCTCTCTCTCTCTCTCTCTCTCTCTCTCTCTCTCTCTCTCTCTCTCATAGTGTGGGTTATATATCCAAGGAAAAAGCAGCTAATGGAGCCGTATCACGCGTCTGTCGCGAGTAATTTACTCTCGAGACGAAGAGCGAGGGACTTCAATCGCGCGCTTTCTCCAAAGCCTCGGCTGTCATATCCGGGTCTCGGGACTCGCCTACACTCTTTCTCTCGCTCCTGCGCGCTCACACACACACACACACACTTCTGCCGTTTCCGACTTGACGCGCTCGTGAACCGCGAGCGCAAGCCACTCGCGCACGCCTAATGTATTTACACGGCCGAATCGCGCGCGAGGGCGTGTAAATAAAGGACAACAGCCGGTCCGTACGTAGCTGCAGCACGTGTGAGTATGTGCGCGTACGAGTAAGTCAAGTCAGGAAGGCAGTCGTGTACAACTGCGCGGGGCGAGGAACGGAGTATATAGAGGCTGCTGCTGCTTTGCGCGCACCGGCAATTCTAAGAGCAGGCGGAACTGATATTTCGCGGAGAATTAATTGCTCTCCCTTGCGCGCTGAAGGTTCTCCCACCCCTATATATACTCTCGCCTTGAAATGCGCTTTGCCGAGAGAGAGAGAGAGAGAGAGAGAGAGAGAGAGAGAGAGAGAGAGAGAGAGAGAGAGAGAGAGAGCGACTGCAGCCGAGCGGTGCAATACAGTCAGACAAAGGCAGCCGCGCGCGAGTCTGCGTTACGTAAAAATACACAGGTTTGCGTATACACACAATGCTGTAGGCGAAGAAGAAGCTGTATGCACACATACAGGAGTATAAGGGGGCGACGGGCCACATTACACAAAAGCTCGCGAAAGAAGAAGTAGCTGCAGGCGCGAGCGGTGAAATAAGGGAGCGCATAGTCTCTTCGGCGGGGTATAAGGTGTAGGTGTGTTGGAATCCGCTGCCATAAGCTTATCTCTAACACGCGGACAAAAGAATGGAAAGACGAGAGCCCGCGCGCGCAAGTTAGCCGGAGAAAATTACTCGTGGATCGCGCGCGCGCCCCCCGCGCGTAATCTCAATTTAATGACTCAATTTAATACCCCGCAGATATCTTCCCCCATAGCTCTCCCTCGGATGTAGGCGTATATATACGTATATTCACACGAAGAGGGAAAGAAGACACGGCGTTAGCGCATCTGCGGATGAGCTAAGGAAGATTTCGGGCTAATGAAGATAAATAAACCGATTTTTGCCGGGGCCCGCGAGGGAAATTCCTCTCTCTGTCTCTCTCTCTCTCTCTCTCTCTCTCTCTCTCTCTCTCCTTCTCCGGCTTTCCCGCACCCGCCCCTCGTGGCCGCGAAAAGAAAGAAAAAAAGCACTCGCCTACTCTGCTGCTAACGAGCTGCGGATCTCGCGCAGCGCGAAAGGGGGATTATACCTATATGCACTCTCAGCTCTCTGTACGCGGCGCAGAGCCGGTCGGATGGGTTGGACCTCTAATATCCGCGAATTTGGCATTCGGGCGCGAATAATTCAGAGAAGCTACGTATAGTCGGTGAAATACACGCGCTGCGGCTCGGCATGAAAAGTTTTCTAACTCTCGGAAAAATCGAAACGTAAATATTTCAACGCCGCTGCGAGAGAAAATCACAGCCGAGGGGACGAGAGGGAGAGTGAGAGAGAGAGAGAGAGAGAGAGAGAGAGAGAGAGAGTGAGAGATAGAGAGAGCGCGCTCTGCAGCCTATATAATCAGCGGGCGAAGCTCGGCCGCTCGTATTGTATGTACTGAAGGAAAATTCTCCTCGCGCACAGAGAGGGAACTCGATCATTGAGATTGTGAACTTATCTATTTTTAATGCGACGAGAGCACGTGTTCGGGGCTGTAGTGTAGTGTATAGAGAAACTCTGCATGAATCGAGCGAGTGATGCATACGTCGCGCATAACTAACTCTATACACAGGCAAGTTCGGTATGGTAGTAACAGACGGTCTATAAGCGAGAGACGCGTTTCCGCGAAGCGTTCGCAAGTTCCGATCCTATCCATACTTGGACTGAAGTATCAAGTTTGTCAGCCCTTCTCTAGCGCGGTATACTGTGTGCTCGTTCCGTGACTCGTTATGGGAGACAGCTCGACTGAGCTGTATTGAGAAAATTATCTAATCAAGTCCGACGGATAGACGCTGGCAATATAATTCGCGGACAACAGAGGGCTTCGCACAAGTAATTGTAAATACTGCGTGTCTACACCGAGCGCGGTAACGAAGCAATTCCGACCACGACTCTCGTCCCTGACAACATTCTTATATATACATGCAGGATGCTCGCACAGCAATTGTGAAAACACGCCATCGCGTCGAGCGGAGAATAGCTGTGTGTGTGTGTGTGTGTACATATATATATATATATATATATATATATATATATATATATATATTTGTCAGCTCCCGTATAATTATCGCCAGTCGAAACTCGCACAGCCAGAGCATTCGCTTGTGCAGTAGCATATACGCGGGCGCACACATGCCCGCACGAGCTCGATCGAGACTCGACGTATCCTCGGGCTTGTTATTAAATTATCGAGAGGCAGAGGCTGTACAGTGCGGAGGTTGCACAGCGGCAGCGGAGAAGCGAAGCTATAGCGGCTCTGCAATTGAATTCAATAGACGGAGGCGGCGGCGGCGGTGATCGAGGCCGGCGCTGCAGGTACTGTCCGGTAGAGAATATCGTTGAGATTGTTGCGCCGGCGGGCGTGATCGATGGGTGCGCCGTGGCCGGGTCTACCCCAGAGTCGACGCCACGTGTCGAAGTGTCGTCGACAGTTCTCGCCCTCCCTCCGACGCTCCTCCTGTATAACACAAAAACACGTGTGATGTTATGTACGTGTATACACAATATGTATACACATGCTTCTCGAACATCCAATCCGTGAGTGGCCGTAATCATCTGTACGCATCAGTGTATACACACGTGCGCATGCATTTATTTCCGCGATTGATCGGAAATGTATTACAAACGTAAAGGCGGATATCATTTTACCATCGCTCGCTCCTGCTTTCGGCGGACTTGCTCGGCGAGCTCGTTTATGTAGTCTCGATTGCCCGAGTTCAGGGCCCTCCAGCTGCAAACAGAGAACGGGGACGCTTGCGTTAGTCTGTGCGGTACTCGTTTATTACTGTTTGTACGCATATGTATATTTTGTATACGTAGTTGGAATAACGGCGATCAAATCGTGCGAGAAGCAAAGTAGAGGTAAAGAGAGAGGAAAAGCAGTGGGCAGAGCGAACTGATGTATCTGGATATTCACTTCGGGTTTAATTTAAAAATTTGAGATGAAACAGTTTTTCAGCACCAGCCATTTAATTATCGGTGCGGAGCTGTTGATATTCATCTCATTGCATGGATGTACCCTTCGCGCATTTCTATACTATTATATTATATTATAATCTCGTGAATTTCAATTTACGAGTGATGGAGAAAGAAAAGCCAAATCAGCCGAGTTGTATTTGCACGTGCGAGCATTGATTTAAATTGTAATGACGTGCAGGTTTGCGATAATATGATTTTACATGATCGAATATTCGCATTTCGCATCGATGCAAACAAAAATCGTCCGTGTGATATATACGATTTGAATATATTTACGCAATGCGAGCGCGGCGAAGCAATTTTTTTATTCAGAAAATATTTACATTTCGCGTATTTATTTTGACGCACGATCGGCTCACTAAATTATAGTCCTCGCAAATAATGTTCAAGTTGGACGGTTAACTATTTACCGATTGCCCAAATATTGCTCGTTAATTGTCGATCCGCCTCTCCTGAATCAAACATTATTTCGATGCAAATAAACTTGCAATAAACTATCAATCTGCTCTCCATACGCCGGTATCGAATCAATATTCAACGTATAATATTTGGTATCCTATTCAACACGACTCAAATATCAGTTCCTATATATAACTTGACCAATTTTATTGTATATTATGCAGAACAATTCTCGACTAATTGAAATATGTAATCATGCTCGTATCATATGCTATTATATATCTTTCCAAATAAAACAACGTTTTGGATCGCATGAAAGACCGACTCCACCAAAAAAACTCGGGAATGATAGGTAAATTAAGAGTTGTTTCCTCGCGCAGATCTAGTCGAATGCTCGATTAACCGTCTTAACGCTGTACATATATATGTGTTGTGCTGCTATTCAAACAAACTTGTCTTCTCGTGTGCCGTGCGCGACTCCCAATTCAGTGACAACAACTCGAATGGAAATTGCATTATCATGCACGACACGTCCCATTAAAGCCCGTTTAATACCGCGTTGCATTCGAGGAATCTTACGGGTATGCGCCCTCGACCAAAAAAAAATTACGAGTAATGCGCGTATGATAACAAACAAAAATTACTTCATACATTAAATTAAAAACAATGCGTATAAATGATAAGAAGCACCGTTATTAACAATACAAATTAAAATTGCAGAATTCGATGCTAATCCGGATATCTTGTGCATAGTTGATTCGCATGAATTCGTTATCCGACGAGAATAACAAGTTCGACGCTGTTATTTGTGTTCTTTGATTTAAATTTCATTCAGCGTTAATAATTCAGCGCGCCGGCGGAATTATTCATTCGAGGGAATTAAATTTTTGCTCGAACTCTTCCGTGAGCAGAAACAACGCGCCAACAATATTTTGTCCAACCTCGAACGCTTGGTATACGTATGCACCTTCGTACGCGAGATCTATAATGCGCATACCTTCGGAGCAGGAGAAGCAGCTATAGCATCGAACAAATCTAATAATATCCGATTAATTAGCGCGCGACTCGCAGAGTCACACCCCCTCTGCTTTCGCGCGCGCGCGCGTATTATGCATCGCGCACACGGCTTCGTGCGCACAGTATATCCATAAACAACATAACGCCTCGCGAGCGCGTATTCCATTTGAGCGTTATCCAAAGTGTCCGCGATTATGCGTACCGCGCGCGCACTTCTCTCTCTCTCTCTCTCTCTCTCTCTCTCTCTCTCTCTCTCTCTCTCTCTCTCTCTCTCTCCGCATGCTCCCTATCCATACACGCTCGCGCGCAGCCGTATAGCATCGCGAATATACTCGCCGATAGATCAGTTCGCAGTTGCACGTGCAGGTGCCGTGCATAGGTGTGTGCGTGTGCACAGTCGGATCAGGTCTCTACTGATCTCTCCGCGCGACAATAAAGCATCATTAGCGCTATCTGAAACGTATAGAGATGAGAGAGAGAGAGAGAGAGAGAGAGAGAGAGAGAGAGAGAGAGAGAGAGAGAGAGGCTGCGCGCACGCGCCGAGCATCGTACCGAGCCTATTATGATGCACGTACTTGGCGGACGATCGATGACAGAACTTATTGGGCCAATGACGCGCGCGCGCGCACACTGCAGCGTCTTTGCGGATATGCGAGCGCAAGCCGGATCGCTGCACATTATGCTGCTGATGACGCTGTTGCTACTGCAGCGCGGAGGCATACGGGGAGACGAATTGCCGTGTGTAGCCTAAGGCTGATTGCCATCCTTGCGATGTCGAGCTTTGCGCATTAATGCGCAAAGACGAGGAAGCGATTTCGCCCTGATTGAGACTACGTGTGGCTTCCTCGTTACGAGGAAATATTTGGAATGAAAAAAAAAGCGTTCGGTAGAATTTTTACAGCCCCTTGATACCTTGAAAATCTCGTACAATACATATTGAATGCGGCGTATAGGTGCAGAACGAGTTTATGCTGCTCAACGGCTTAATTACCTGTAATGCAACTACGTCCCTCGAGTATCGTACACTCCCAACTCTGCAGCTAGGCCATATTGCTCCTCCACAATGACGAGAGACGCACTTATGAATTGCGCACTACGTACTATCGGTCAACTGCGTAAAAGCAGCTAAATTTTCGAAAACGCGAATTCCACTGGCCTCGCTCCAAAGCCGACGCGCCGCTGTAGCAATTATTAGTCTAATCCGCGGTTAACATTTCCGAGAGCGAAACACACAGAGGCGGGTATCGAACAAGCGAGTTTATATATACCTGTATAATATAAATCCGCGACTCGCAAGCACATATACCGCGCGGTGTACATAAAGCCTCTATACGGAAGTCTATACGAAAAGCCGATGACAAACCGCAACGTCTCGGCTTTTGTACGGCTGTATAAAGAGCGCACTCTAAAACCGCTCGAGAGGCAGTGGGTTCGATGCGAAGAACGCGCGAACGCAGCACAAATATAACATCCGCGACTCGCGACTATTGTAGATGGACATATTATTAGGTGCACCGTGAAAAAAGGGGGGGGGGAAGATCGCTCAACTGCACGTTTGTCAACTTACGAATCTATCATATATCCAGGGCGAGTAGCGTCCGTAGCTACGTGTCGGCCGGATTGAGTTTGCCGGCTGTCGTGGCTGCAGTCGTGCAGCCTCCTGCCGCTCCTCAGTAGAGGCGCGAGCTCGACACCCCCGTCCTCCTCCGCCTCCTGCTTGTGCAGCAGCTCCTCGTGATGCCGCTGCAGCCTCGTCGTTCTTCTCTCGGTTGCTGCACACACACACGCGCGCGGAAAATATGTATGTACATGGCGTTATGTAATTTGCTCTACGGATACGTTATATATACACATGTGTATGGTATGTATAGCTGCGGCGCACGCGTGCCTGGGCGACATTTTTGCGTGCGGCGGGCATTGCGCATTCTTCGCGTGCGCGCGCGAGTAGCTCAGAGTATTCCGAGCTCGTGACGCGCGGCGAGACTCGATTTTTAAAATTCGCCGCCGGCGCTGCGTATAACTATTAGCTGCTCGTGCACGAGCGGGGATAGGCTGAATTCTTTCATGCGCCGGCGTTGTAATTTTCAAAATTCTATTCCTATCTCGACGCGTACCCTCTATCGCTTATCGCCGCAACGCACGTATATGAATCGATATGCGGAATTTTTCCATACCGGTCTATACGCTTGTATGATGATAATGATATATACATGTATAGTGAGAGCAAAGCTGTATTATCTAAACAGTTTACCGTGTCCTCCGTCCGCGTAATGACCGTAGCTGTCGTAAATATTGCGATCGGAATCATGGTACGGCCGGTCGTTCCGCAGCCTATCCATCATGGATCTCGTTCTCCAGCCCTGAAATCAAATATTCGAACTGTCAAGTCTATACACAACTCGTGTACGTATATTATATACACAAATAACGCATTAGGAAAATATCTCCGCTATGGAACGACTGCATATAGGCTACGCGAAAAAACTTACGAGTACAAAGTTGTACCGGGAATTTTCCGGGAATAAACGAAGAGGAGAGTCCGCGCACGTGTCGGAAAATTATCCCGTGCGACGCGATGTGCAAAAAGTACAGCCGTGACTCAGCGCTGAAAATTCGTTGCTGTCCGAAAAAATTTAACTCGACTAGACTTGGCGCAGTGCGCTGCGCGCACTGTAGTAGACTATAATTTCATTAACTTATTAAATGGAATATAAATGCTTGATTGATATTTTTAATATTTGTTTTCTATCACGGAAATATATCAAACTTTACAATATATGATTCATTTCGCGCTCATATAAATTTCAAAATTGCCGCGGTTTCGTCGCCAACTTCCTTTTAAAATTTTAAGGTTATGTCTCGAGAATAGAATAGTCTCGAGAGTAGAATGTCTCTAGAATATTATAAATACACAAATTATAATTTGATATGTATTATAGTATTATATTACATTTTTAATATTAGAATCAATTTTAGAAATCAAAAACAAATCAAAAAATTCTAACGATACTTTTGACGCATGCGCACTACATGAGCCAATCATATTGACGCATTCTTGGCTTCACTTCATTCGGTCATGACTTTTTTATATAGGGATGCTGCCGGAATGATTCTCATCCTCTATCTTGAGGCGGCGTATATAATACGGACAGACGCGCAGCTCATCTAGAAAATATAGTACCGTGAGATTTAATTAACGTTTCTCGAATTTGTCTGTGTGCAACTATCCCGCTAAAATGATAGCATGTGTAAAAAAATCTTTATTAAAGCAACAACATCATGTCAAAGAATGAACAGCATCCATGCCAGCGTATCATGCCCGTCTCATATTATATTACGCGCCAAACACACGTGCACCGTAGGGATGCGCTATTCTCACAGTTAATACACTAATCCATGACAGGGCTCTCGCGCGAAGAAGACTCCCATCATCCATAGTCTGAGGTATATTTTTAAACGGCCATCCACATTATACAGCTATACGCACGCGCTCCCTTTCTCTCTTTCGCGCGCGCGATCGTTATTTTCATCCTTTGTTTAGCTTCTCTATAATGCACAGCGGCGCGCGAGCTTTTCCCCGACGCACCTATGTACACAGTATATGCACACACTCGCACGCTCGGACATATAGCTATACGCAAGACAGCAAACTGGGGCGAGCTTTCTCTCTCTCTCTCTCTCTCTCTCTCTCTCTCTCTCTCGCTAATAAATTCCAGTTTAAACTTTCATCCGGTGGCGCGGCGGCAGCGACGACGCCGCAGGAGGATCGTTCAATTAGATATTTCTCCTCTCTCAGGTGTCTTTCGTTCCCGAAGCCCAGCCGGCGCTGGCAGCGCAGCGGCGGCGAACCTCTCGCGATTTTAATTAAAAATCAGGAGTTTAAACCCGGCCAGATCCCGAGATTCAATTATTAAAGCCGCGCGAGCTCGCCGTAGGTGTGCAGCAACCACCTATACGTACATGACACCCTGCACCCACACGAGGAAAGATCCTGCATACACACGTTACGCTTCGGCAGCCTTGCGCTTTCGCGCGCGAACCTCTGTATGGATTTTTTTGTGTCTTCTTCCTCTCCCGCGCGCACTTGATTCCCCGCTACGTTTATATCCTTTTAATCCTTTTTTCCGCGTGCGCCTTTTCTCCCCGCGTTTGCGTTATCATTTCAATTATCGCCCTAGCCGAAGACGCGCGTACACATACGCACACACACACACAAGCTGACTTTGTGCGGGTATGTGTGGGTTACGCGACTAGCTTACACGGAATAAGCTGCGGAAAATCGTCGGGCTCGTTACGCTGCAGAGCGTCGGCGATGTATAATAAACGCCTCGGAATATTTTCTCGTAAAAGCGCGTGTATATGGGATGTGAGCGCGCGGAGCAGGCCACGATATTAACGATAAAAATTACCATGAAAATAATATAAATTTAGAGCGTAATGCGCGCGATCTTTCAGCCCTTAGTTGCGCGGGATGGTCGAGGATAATAAATTTCGAAGTGCTCCGAGGTATAATAATTACGCCTGTGCATTATACACATAGCTTCGCGCACTTCCTGGACCTGCGCTGATCTTATATGGTTTTATATAACAACATCCTTATGGAGTCGCGCTTACTTAAGTGACGTCTGTTTCTATAACAAGTGCGCCCTTCGCAGTTTTCTTTCGACAAAACACAGCACAGGGTATCGCGGGGAATCCCACCCATCTGCATATTTTTCCATTTTTCAAGCCCGTACACACAAATGCGTTGAAATATCGAGGGCTGATGTGCTGCCGAGAGATTTGCCTCCAGTGTCGCCTCTCAACGCATCATCGTCAGCTCGCCTCGTGAAAAAAAAGATGGCCCACTCTTTGCCTTGATTTTTCTCCCCCCGTGGAGAAAAAAAAACAAGCCCTTGCGCGCGCGACCTTTACGACTCGATCTCGCGCAGCCTTGTAACGTAAACCCGCGGTATACTGCTGCGCCTCTTGCGCGCTGTAGCCTGACGTGCTCGCGCGCGCGAATCTCGTATAACACGCGAAATCTGTTTCCGCAAACGAGACCGCGCGACTAGATTGCGTCCGCGTATAGTATTCATATACGCGAGACGAGATGAGCAGCGAGTGTGTATACGGATCGGAAACGCTTAAATTGGTATCAACCATATAACGTTAACCGTTTTAATATTATTGTCGCTTGGGTGTACTGCCCGCAATCTCCGCGCAAATCTCGCCCGAGCGTTTCACTGTAGGTCGCGCTTGCTGCCGATAATTGCGCTCTTTTTAGATACCCCTCGTCGATATTTATCCGGCGTAATTATATATAAGAGAGGACACGGGGGAAAAGCGGTGCGCGCGCGCAAAAAAAGAGGAATATACTTTAACGTGCATAAGCGCGCGGATCGATATAGTCGCTCCGATGAAGCTTGCTCCTGACAGGCTTCGCAACAGTCAAGGGCTTATTAACATCAACTCGTGTATCGGCGCTCACACACACACACACGTCGGAAGCAAGATCGGCGTCACCTCATTACTCCGGGAGTCTGCGCTTATGCACAACCAAATATGGCTGTGCGATGCTCCAAGTATGCCTAACCTCCTGCCGGGGGGAGAAAGGGAGGGCAACGAGTTGCGATGAAATTGCCCGGGTGTAAGTGCATGCGATTTGCTTGTAAAAGTATACTCGAGGCGTTCGCTGTTAATAAAGGCGACGCGAGCGCGCGCGGTGTATTATATTTATAAATAGCAAAAAATAGGAGCAACGCGACGTTCTTCAGCTCGTGCGTCCGTGTAATATATATAGGTGGATAGAAAAGTGAGTGAAGTAATAATTGCAATATTTTTGTGTAAAATAATACGAGAAAAACCCTTTTCATAGAATCGAAGAATCGATACTCCTTGCTCGAATTCGAAGAGAAGAGGTTCGAGCGCACGTCCTTCAAAACAAGCAAATCAACGCATCTATCGCACTGTACAGCGATGAGAGTAATGCGCTCATGCACTGCCCGTATAGCCACCTACACCGTCTTATATAGGATAGCCCATACATACCGAAGTGAGCTCGCGTAGACTCGGCTATATCGCGGTCCCCGATTATATAACAGCATATAGTTTGAGCAGTCACCGCAACCGACTGCACCAGATATAGGGAGAGACGATTCGCGTGCGGCTATTTCGAGCCAGCAAGTATGCATATACCTATGGGCGTACATAGATTGGTGCGCGTCTATTATTCATTAATTATACCACGGAAGAGGAGGAGGAGGAGGAGGAGGAGGAGGAGGCTGTAAGTGCCGCTGGCGTTATAACTGCATCAGCCTGTGGCTTCGGCCTCCCGCAGAATACCTCCCAAAGCGAATTAGTGTGCGCGCACTTTCATTCATGCTAATATAGGTATAATGCAGCCACGCGCGTTGGTTATATTATTCATTGCGGTAGCCTTGATGGTATAGCGCGTGACTTGTTACTTCTTATTTGTCACCAATCAATCGGGAAAGCAGTGCCGCTCGTGACGTGATCTATACTTATATTGATTCTATAAAATAGAGAAAATGTATGTGGAGCACGATTTCGCTTCATCGATTTTTCAAACGACAGAGTATATACGTGCGAAAATAGCATCGATGAAACGAGGATGAGGATTTCATTAAATTCATCCCAGCCACATCGATATTCAATCCCTCGAGATTATACTCGTAGAGAAAAGCAAACTTATATTTTTACGAAATATTTCTTTCGGTATAGTTTCGACCCCGCCCTCCCGCGCCATCTGCGCCGTGGACGTCGAATCTCGCGCTTCTGGAATTTTCCGCACCATATATACCCGCACACGGGGGATTCCTGGTTAATTGAAAAATTGCGATCAGCAGAAACGTAGCTCCATGACAGAGGGCGAAAGCGCGCGTATTGTGCGCGGCGGACGCTGTCCGCGACCCCGCGCATTCTTCGCACAGGCCGCGATGCCTTTGAAATAAAACCCCGCAGGCGTCGAGTTGATTAACGTCGACGATATTAATTTAGACCGTGCGCACCAGCAGCCTTCCCCATAACGAGATCTCGACAAAAAAAAAGAAAGAATCTGGTCGCGTCGAGCTGGGAACCCTCCGCAGCGTGAAAGTGAAAAAAAGCGGGGGCGACGCGTGAAAAGAGCGAACAAGCATCGGGGTGGTTCCGACACGCAAAGCGTAAAGTCGAGTGCGAGAAAGGAGGAGGTGGAGAGACGTGACGGGAGCTCGCGCAGCTGATGTCTGCAGGGCGGCGAAGGAAGCGCGACGACTGCATAAAAGCCTCGGGAAATGCAGTGAAGTTTGCTGCGTCCCGTCAAACATTTGCCGATTGCATAAAGCGCGCTCGCGCGATAACGAGCTGCGACGCCTCTTTTGCCTCTTTTTTAGACTATGCAGATATAGTATATAAGGGGGAGAGTATGCAAGGGGGGAGCCACGTGCGGCGAGACGAGAATTAACGACTGACGTGATGAAGGTAGTGGGGAATCGCGGGATTGTTTGTAAATATTGCGACGAATCGATAACGAAAGAAAAAGTCTACCATCAAACATAAAAACCTCTCGCGCACCTGTATTGGGCAATTGTCCGGGCAATGTCGTAAATCTCGAACGATAATTACTCGCGCAGTCTTTCAATGCCGTTACATACGACGCGTCGTACCGCGAGTTCTCTATCGAGTCAGTCCATGATTTTTAACCGATAACGCAGCTGCGCAGTGGTAACAAAGCGTTTACGCGCGTGTAGTACAAGAATTATAACGCGCCAGAACGAACTACTGTGCCTCTACTGTAGCACGGGTGTTTGCAGCCCTTGCCTCTGGCGGCTGCTGGCATCGATTCCGCTTGAATTATATGCGCCTGAAGAAAAGCACTATCGGCTCGCGTGTCGTGTTCTGTGTATTATCCTATAGCTGGAAGACCCGGTGAAGAATTTACGTTTGCGTTTCGTTCGATTAATTTAACTTTAACAAATTACTGCACTGACCCTATACCCGCACGGCCGCGTATTTAACCGCACCGGCTGTATTCGAAAATCGATACTGTATGCATATATATAACTCGCGGAATTGTTTGCCGTTTTTCCGCCCTCAGCTCCCTCTTTACTACAGCGCGCGCCTTTTAGCGAGCACTTTCACGCCTCGGGCTCATGCGCCTGTCTATGTGTATACAGTACTATACCGCTCGTCTCTGTATACGTATGTGCCTAAACGTACACACTCGCGTGCGGTGGAAAAAAAAAGCGAGGCCTCGGTATTTTTCGACTCGGCCCGTCGAAGCTCTTTGGAAGTCCGTTTGTATGCGAGCTGCGGTTTTCCATCGGAGATAGTTTTGGCCGGCTCTCTTATGCCCGGGAAATATCATTTGCGCCAGACTAATGCTGCGGAACGCTGATGGTACAGGCTGATTGGCAGGGGATTGCGTAACGCATTGTGGGAGATTTTTTGGTAGAAAACCCGATAGGCGCGCGCGCGCGCGCTCGTTCTTTCGCTTTCGCGAGCACAAAAGCATTTTTCATGTAAGCGCACCTTCGCCGATCGGATTTGTTTGGGCTCGGGTTATTTTTTCCGAGGTGTGATGTATGACGTTCGGAGCATCAGTGGAACGAGCCGCTGTAATGGTCTAATCTTTCGTACGACACTATCTTTTATATGGATAATCAAAAGCTCGTTGAAGCTGCCGTACGACATAGTGAAACTTGCAGCAGCCGCGGTCTACGGGCGGAGATTGCTTATGCACCTGCTGCGAAAATTTAGGGGAGTTTGAATCCAAGCTAATATTATGTGTCCATATATAACCCTGTAATAATACTTTGTTGTTTTATGTGTAATGCGAGAGATCGATTGTCATGACTGTATATAGGTTCGAACAGACGAGTGAAATTATTTCCTTGCAATTGCGTTGATATGAATACAAAGCAGTTTAATAATGATTCGGATGTATTTTGTAATCGAATGATGCGATGCTTACGAAGCCAGAAACGTCCCAATTAGTATATATATTATTCAAATGAACAATAATACCATTCGTTTATATAGAAAAATACAAGCTGTGAAAAAACGTGTATTAATATTTTCATAATTCCTCGAAGCGCGTTTCAACATGCGGATTTCCAATGATTGCTCTGTAGTAAACCACGCTCGGATCTCTCCCATCCGCCAGTCATATAACAAACTGACCTGAAAACGTCGTGTCACATACGTCTAATTGAATTAGCAGAAGTAAAAGTTCACTGTTTTCAGCGTACAAATTCTCTCTTCCGCGAAATCCATGCCCGCGACTGCCGTCTTTGAGCGCAAATATTGTTGACGACGGCTGCTTCGAGTTTCATGTCAAGACGAGATAAAATTAAGAAGAAAGTTTTCTAGGACGCCATCTAAGCGTTTCGTTAAAAGACCAAGACAAGCCCCAACAAATGCACTTGGAAATCCTACTGCGCCGAAGCTCCCTTTTCATGCATCGAGCGGCCACCATCGGATGTAAGTATACACACATGCATGTGGAGGCGAAGGTTCGGAGGGAGAAATATATCGACGCATCGACGGCAGAAAGGGCGCATATAGCGGGAGAAGAGGAGACCAATAACTCGCTGCAGTCTTGTTTAACGTTCCGGCGCATGGAATTCTTCGAGTCCTGATCCTTGCGAGACACGCGAGCGACTCTACGCCGCGCACAAACTGGGCCATATACCAGTCAGTCAAAGGACGTCGCGATATCGATCCTCCGATCTCTCTTTCTCTTTCCTCGCTCACGCTGGGACACACGCGAGAGAGAGAGAGAGAGAGAGAGAGAGAGAGAGAGAGAGAGAGAGAGAGAGAGAAGAGAGATGGAGGAGGTAAACAGGTATCGTATACATGATGCATATAGGGGATTCACCGGTGTATCGGGTAAATACTTGCATCAGCGCGAGCTCGATTTCGTGTCATCTGAATATTTCATTGTAACGGCATATACAGCGAGCTCTCGATGTGTGGGCATCGCTATGCGGATATTTTCAGATAGTGCATACACTAAAAATCAATACGAGAGAAAGAGCGTGGACATGTGAGTTCGGATACAGTTCCATTAGACTTTTCGAAGCTGTATGTGTGTATACTTTCGATACGCCGCGCTTGAAAATTCGTTGCAGCGAGCTTTTACACACGTACACAACGCATCGACGTGTTTGCAGAACGTAATGCGGATCATGTAGAGAGAGAGAGAGAGAGAGAGAGAGAGAGAGAGCCGCAGCGCGCATGGAAAACTAAAGTCGTTGTAGCCAGCTCTATAGAGCTCGGCGCGTTTGCGGGCAAGTACTGCCGAAGGCTGCATCTCGGTATAAAAGTTTCGGTTTGCTCGCCTATAGTATCTGCGCAAATATAAGTACACGAGTGCGCGCACGCTATATATTGTTCGAGGGTATGAGTACTTCGCGCGCGCCAGAACCCACAACTACATTCTCTCCGAGAGCCGAGGGTACACAATAACGGAGCGTCGTGCTAAAATAAGGCGGCTCACTCTCTCCGTTGATTTCGCCTGAAATCTCGTGCCAAAGCTGCGAGTAAATTTACGTAATGCACAAGTCGAATCATACACCCACAGTCGCTGATGCCGCCGTGCACTTTAGCTTATAGGCGAGCAGTGGCTTGAAAGATTTATTTTCCAGACACAGTACTCTGTGTGTATGTGTTTGTGTAAGTGCGCATCCATAGGTGCAGTATATAAAATATACGTAATATACGTGCCAGAGGAGGTCCTGGAGGAGGTGGAGTTTTTACCTGTGGGAGCAGTTCGGAGGAGCGCGAGAGGGCCGAGGTTGGCTGCTCGGATGATGGCTCCAGCGGGACGTTCCTCTTGCGCAGCGTGGAAGCACAGGGCGCCCCACCGCCGGGCCTGCCCCATGGCCAGTAATTAGCCAGCATGCGGCGCAACTGCAAAATTTTCATGCCCCGCGGACACGGGGCCGAGGGATTATTACCCAGCGATGACACGCCTGACGCGCGCCTCTCTCTCACTCCGCCTAATTACTTTGCTCGACGCCGCCACCGCCGCTGATGCACAGCCGGACGACGACGAGATGAGCGCGCGCGTTATACATAAACCCTCTACTCCTTTCTGCCTATATATACCTGCGGCGCGATATAATGTTGCGGCTCTATGCGGGCGCGAGTGTCAAAGCAACCTGTGTTTTCCGGAAGCTCTTCATTCGGCGCTGATGATGATGCCCGGTGCGAGCTTTTATTATGCAGCGGCGCTCCGATGATGAAAATGCCGCTATGCAATATATATATATATATATATATATATATATAATACGTCGACTATATCCGTCGTAATCGTTATCAGCGGCAAGCTCTGATCATTGCGCGTGATACAATATAATACTGTATATACACGTCCGAATGTTTCTTCCGTTTATATATATGATTACTGATGTACTCGCACGTACGTACATGTAACGACCGCGCGAATATACGCGTAATTCCAGCGACTCCTGCATTAAAGGTAGTATCACTACGCGCTATCCGGATTTAGACCGCACAGTTGCGCCGAATGAAATTACCTCTTCTCCAGCGGAGCAGGCCGCTCGTAATTCATCAGAGCCCGTCATTCGCGCGCGGCTATTTTTACGCTCTCGCCTCTCGCGAATATAAAGAGTCTTCTTGTCTTCGTTATCTTTTACGACGGAGCGTCACTCGACACCGCGCACTGGCAGTATATTTTCTCCGGAGTACATAGTCTTGATGCGATCATCAGCCTTTCCGCGATACACTCGAGGGTCGGGAAAAATAAATTTACACGCTTTTTCCCAATCGCGAGGATCGACGCTGCCATCTTCAGCCCCGAAAGCCAAGTGGGCACATAAGCCCCCCCGATACTTAGCGCACGCAGGCGTCAAGATTAAGACGACGCAACCCGCGGCTGCAACCGCTTCCAGTTCGAAAAGACCGGGGGCTTAGTTCCCGACGCAAGTTTCTCCCCGCTGCAGAGCGCGAGCTTGCAGCAAATCCGCTTTACGTCCGCGCGCTCTCTATAACCATCGGCTGCATTTGGCTCGCGGCCCGGGGCTAAAAGCCTCGTTTGTACAAATACATACGCGTATACGCACGCGCTGCGTTCCGCCGGCGCGTCGGTAACAGACAAACGCTTTTAGGCCGTATTAAAAAAAAAAGAAGGAAAAAATGAAGCGTCAGAGAGAGAGAGAGAGAGAGAGAGAGAGAGAGAGAGAGACCGAGGAACGAACAAAAAGGGGGGGGAGAAACAATTTCCGCGACGGCGCAGCGTTTATTGTGCGCCGTAAACGAGCGCGCGCGGGCTCCTCATTTACGAGACTCAATTAAAAATTGCATATCGAGGCGGCTCTCCGGATAGATCGCTGGATAAATAAAAGTGCATTAAAAAAAAAAAGAGCGCGCAGGTGCGCGACCGGCCGCGGGAAATAGGTCGGCACTGATGGTGCTATAATTTTTCCAATTACCGGCCGCTATACGCCGTGCGCGAGCGCGCTCTTTTCGAGTCCGGTGGCGGCGGAGAGCCAGTAAAGCGATATCATGCGATATTTCGCTGGCGAAAAAGGCTTGCGCAAGCCTTTTTTGCGTGCACGAGAGCGCGATGAGCTGAGAGTGTTGTATATATTGTATGCCTGACGTGTGTAGGTATATAGGACGCGGTTGAAATCTTGGAACGAGTGAAAATTCACTCTCTTTGATGTGCAGAGAAAATTGAAATTCGCGCATTTCGTTGTATGTACGAGGCAATTTAAAATGTTCCTCGAAATAGAGAGTGCGTCGGGGAGGCGCAGAGCGTAATTGAATAAGCGCGTTCTTTATGTTGTTTAATTCAAATTAATCCTCAACTTCATCGAGTCGACGTCTGGGTAATTGAACCGCGAATACCGTGCGGATCAGGCTTGAAAGATGAAAGAGCGACAGGATTAATGCGTGAATTAATAATCCAAGATTTTCGATTTTTTGAGCGTCAAGGTCCCACGTTAAACAACAGAATAAGAAGCTTCCGCTAATTAAAAATAAGTCGTTGCGCGACGTCAGACGTTGATACTCGCGCGCGCACTGCGACGTTACACAGCACACGACCGGCGGCTCTCTCGCTTGTCTCTAGATTTTTCCACGAGCTTCGGCCGCGAGAGTGGTCTCAAGTCGGTCCACTCGCGCGTCAACAACAAGAGTGGCTCGCAGAAAGAAGAAGAAGAACAAGAAGAAGCTAGCCAGCGTGCGGGAAAGCCGGGAAGGGAGTGTATAGCGTATATCCGCTGCGGGTATACAGAGCTGCAGACATCAGACACATACTTCACATTGCTCGCGCTGCTTCTGACGCAGCGACTCCTCCTTGCGCGCCCTCCAGATCTCGGTGCCCTCGCGCACGAGGCGTCGCTCTTCTTCTCGACGTACGGCCTCCAGGGCCTCGGGCGTGTAGGTCGTCGACGCTTCGCGGCTCTCCATTCGGACCTCCTTTTCTCTAAAACACGTCATCGCGGAAAAAGCAATACCGTAAGTATACAGTTGGCGGGCTATTCCCGAGCAAGCATACCCTGACAGATAACATAACAGTCATTAGTCGTGTGTAATTTGTTCGAAACTTGCCGATTTTCGCGTGAAAGAACACGGGTATTTGTCGTATTATTCTCTTGCTTTTTCGCTACTCTATTTAATTAATATACTTATATGCGCGTTTCTTTTACCTTCGCTCATCATTATATACTGCGGATATATACACTACCAATCATCCGTAGGCCGACCGCAGCGGTATCGAGATTAATGAACGCAACGCTGAACCAACGTTGTTGCTTCCTTTTTATTTTATTTACTTTGCGCGCTCAGACGGCCAATCAAACCTTTGTCGCAATTTCACGAGTAACCAAATACGGTGAGCCTTTGAAGTACACGTGTACGAATCAAAATGAAAAATTTGTGGTTATTCATCGAGTGTACCTTTTGATAAATTGTCTGCGAGAAATCACATACGGTATACACGACGTCGCTCTTTGACGGTGACGGCAACGAATCCGTTTCCGATTGCACACACACATACGCGCAGTCGCGCGCACAATGCAGCCGGCCGAGCGTGCGCGCCGGCTTTTTTATCATAATGCTCGGTAATTTTCTTTGTTTAGAACGAAAAGCCGTGTTGCGTTGTTGGTAAACGGCTGCAAAAATTATGCAAGAGGCACGCGAGAGATGCGCGGGGAGAAAAACTTTTTAATAGAAACATTTTTGCGCGAGGGAAACGAAAAAAAAAGACGCGCGCAGATGTAACAAAAAAAAAGCGCACGCGCGAGCCGGGCCGAGAAAGTGGAACAAAGGGGAATAAAAGCGCAAAATAAAGTAGAGTTTCAAAGGAAATAGCAGCAGCTAGTTTCACCGGCGCACACGGCTCTCTTTTGAGGCTGTTAATATGCTTTTTAATAGCTATCCGCAGACTTGGTATACTACGAACGTGTATTATATAGCGTGAGAAAAACGTCCGCAAATAAGCTGAACCGTGATATAATTATATATAATGTACTCACTCAAACGGAGAAGCCCGGCCCGAGTTCCCTGAGACGAGGAGGAAGAAGATGTAGAACGGAGCGACTCCGACGACTCGGATGGGTATGTCGGAGGATAAAAGTCAGTCGCTTCGTCGGGCTTGCCGACCATATATACTGTACTACCGCGGCGACGTCGCGCGAAGGTACCGCCGGCCCAGAACCACGCGACCTTCGCGAGTCTTTTCCCTGCTTTGTATATAATAAAAATGCACTGTGGGCTTTGCAGTAGATCCGCGGCATCGCATGTGCAGGCTTATTTAAAATCGGATTTCGTTCTCCGCCGTCGATGTCGCCCTCGTCAACATGATGCATAGACCTATACGTTTGTCTAGTGCATACACGAAGGATGAACGTTAATGATGCGCGTGGGTGACTGAAATATTCAGTCGACTCTCGGCTGGCATGACGGATCGTAAGTGTCCATGTCTGAACATCGCGGAATCGATAGTTCGAAAGCACACCGACAGTATACGCTGCTGATGCGTCATTGATTGAGCCTCAATTTATCAGAGTCGGGAAATATTTTACAAGACTCTGTTCAGATTATACTGACCGAAATTCGCACAGATTATGAATGTGCATTAAGGTTGATCGTCGTAACGGCCAATTATCCGGTTAAAACTCGCGGCCGAATCATTTATACGCGTTTTATGAACATTTCATCCGATATTCCGTAAGAAGCGCATACGAAACACTCATCAGCTCCGTGCAGCCTTAATACTTAAAGATTAAAGTAGATCCAAAAGAGCTGATCCAGTATCCGCTGCACGAGACGTCCGATAGCATCTTGTATATCGCGGCGTGTAATTCGGCTTTCGCCCGTAAGCCGCTCTATAACACACACACGCGCGCGCGCGCGCACGCACACACACACATATACCGAGTAATTTCAGACCTGACGACGAGAATCCGCTGATAGCGCCAGAGCGCAACGATGCAAGCGCGAGGCGGGGCAGGCCTAAAAATAACGATAACACCTATGATGATAATAATAACAATAAACAGGATAGCGAGGTCGGCGGACGCGAAGGGACAACAACAAACAGCAATAACTGCCGTCGCGCGTGAAGTAGCGCGCGAATGCGCGGGGGTAAAATTCGCAAGATTTATGGAGCGCGAGAACGCGTCGGAGCGAGTGCACTTTCGCGGAGCCGTCTGCGCGCACGTTAACGCGTGTATAGATATATATTGACTACTCGAGAGAGAGAGAGAGAGAGAGAGAGAGAGAGACCCGTTCCGCGCACCGGCGTCCGTTCTTCTCTCTCTCTCTCTCTCTCTCTCTCTCTCTCTCTCTCTCTCTCTCTCTCTCTCTCTCTCTCTCTCTCTCTCTCTGTCTCTCTCTATACTATACCTGTTCGCCGTTTTTACATCGCTCATCTGCACGTGTGTGTGTGCATGGATGACTCGACTCGTAAGGTGCGCGCCTGCAACTGTACGATCTTGATACTGCCCGCGATGAAAAAGAAATGCCATTTTTTAATAACGTCGGCTGCGTGACTTTCAAAAATACTAATGAGTCCCTTTCCGCCGCAAATTTGCATCGCGATGCAAATACTTATTCTGTGCGGGAAAGCGCGAGTGAAAAAAAATACATTATACTCAACGCATTCCAATACCTATTTGCATATTCTCGATTATTGCAGCTTTTAAAAAGAAATATTTCGATAGAGTATGTCCTTTGTCATTAGCCCGACGAGCGTCATAAAGCTCGCAAGTTAATAGTATATCAAGCACTCTTTCAGAACGATGGCGAATTTATCTGTACGAAAAATGATTTCATGGCTTCCGCGAATATAAATCCTTATTTCATGCATTAAAGCCTAGCGCGGTGTATTTTATACATATATAGCTATAATGTTACAAGCTTGTTTCGAACCGCAAAAGAGACTGAAAAATTATTATTATTGAGCTCATCGCAACCCTAAAGTGCATTAAAAAAAAGAGAGAGAAAGAGAGAGAGAGAGAGAGAGAGAGAGAGAGAGAGAGAAAGAGAGAGAGAGAGAGAGAGAACGGGCCCCGAACGACAAGCTTTGTATAATCGGTGTATAAAGCCGTGCGCACGCGGAGAGTAATTTTATTTTACGTTAATTTTTAACAACGCGGAGACATTAATCTCATTAATGCGATTAATAACATTTCCGCGCCTGGCCACCATGAATTCGAATGCATATATTTGTTGATAAATAAATCGATCGAGCCGACTGTGGACGATATTTACAGTTGTGCGTGTTGCATTTTTAATATTTTCTTGTTTAAAAAAAAAGATCAGATATGCGGATAATATTATTCAGATTTACCACCCAGTACAACGCAACTAATCACCAAATTCTCATTCGAAATGACGCATCTGTGCCGCTTAATCGCCAAGTGCCAATTTATGTTGAACATATAACTGTGATCACTATGTATAATTATATTAAATATAAGCCGGGCGATTAAATACATTCAAGCGATCACGTAAAGGGCGCTCATAATATAATGATCAAAGTATATACGCGTGGCAAAGGACCTGATTATGCGCGCTATAATTTGCCGAACGATGGCCTATAAGCGCTATAAAGTCACGCTCTGATCTACAGTCCGTGGATCGGAAATATTAACGCGGCCGTTATATCGCGTCATTTTTAACGGCAGACCGGGCGCCGCGAGCGACATAAATTCGCGAAACTGCCCACGCGCGCGCGGCGCGTTATAGTATAAGGACATCTTTTAGGACGCGTTGGACGTTAATTCGAATCTTTGTAATTGCCAATATAGAATTACCAAGAGTCGCGCGTGGGCGTCTATTAATTAGCAGAGAAATACGTGTCCGGAGCTCGTATTTATTAGCATACATAACACGTTTCTTTCGCTTGCCATCGGATTGCTGCGAGGAGTTTTTTTATGTATGCAAAAATTCTACTCAAATTCTATTGTTCTATGAAATATATGAAATCAAAATATAAATGAAGTTTGAAAAAGGGTATCGGATTATTTTTATTAATATTTAATAAATACCCATATTGTTAGTTTTACAAATCAATAACATACGCTGTTATCTTTATTGGACATGATTGGCAATTTGAAATTCCCTCCCTGGACAAGCAGCGCCCTCACAAGCTGATAACCTCGATATGCGCGTATATCGATCGGCTGTGAGCTAATTTCACGCATGCACTTTCGAAAATCGCGCATAACATCAATTTATGCGACGTGTCGCCAGCTGTCGCGGAAAGCTCGCCGAGTCGCCGGTGAGAGAAGATAAACATAAACTTCGTACCTTTACAAGTAGTTGGGACAATTGCAAGTTTTAACAAACGGAGATGTTGCGAATAGCGATTTTTGCGGTGCTCTGTCTCTTCTCCAGTGTAAGCTCGGCGACCCTCGAGACAGTCAGCGACGACGATCTGCTGAATCTCATAAAGACAGAAAAATATGTCGTTACTTTGTTCAGTAAGTTATCCGTTATTATTTGAATATATACGTTGAAAACGCGATCTCTTTATCACGTAGAAATTTCAATGTTTTCATTTCATTTCGATTATAAATTTTGTAGTCGCAAGTAGTTTCCTCATTTATCTCCAATCGTGTAAATAAAGTGTGAATATTTTCAATAAAATCGCCATTTCACAGCCAAAAAAGACTGCGAAGCCTGTGATCAAGTGGAAAACCAGCTGCTTCACGTCAGAGAAGATTTGGTTGATACCTTATCAGCATGGGTAGTGCGGGTTGTCAACAGTCAAATGCTCAGGTTGTACAGTCCTGATAAGGAGCCTCAAGTTATATTCTTCAGACAGGGAATTCCTCTTTTATATGATGGTAAAATGATGTTTTGAATTATATGTATCTTTATGAGAATTGCTGTCTTGACAAATGTTCTTCATTTCACAAGGTCCATTGGATGATGGAGAGGAGATCTTAGCAACTTTCACAGAAAATAAAGAACCAATCGTTAAAGAACTTACGGATGATACCTTCGAGCATTTAACTCAAGCCAGCAGTGGTGCCACGACTGGAGATTGGTTTGTTATGTTGTAAGTAAACTTTTTCACTTTCATCACAGCAGTCACTTGAGCAGAAACTAAAAGCAAATGTTTTTAACAGCTATAGCACGGACTGTGTTGATTGCCAAAGATTAGGAGCAAGATGGGAAGCTGTAGGGGCTAAATTAAAGCAAAGGATAAATATTGCTCGTGTTAATAAGTATCTCACTGGAGCTTCCACAGCTCGCAGATTTGGTGTATACGAAGTTCCTCAATTTATATTGTATGTTGATGCACAAACTTCATCAAATATTTGCTGTATGTAGTACAACATATTTTTTGTTATTTCTCAATAGGTTTAGACATGGAAAGATGTACCGTTATTTGATTCCAAAGTACGATGTCAAATCTTTTGTTTCATTCGCCAAGGACTGGTACAAAAATGCACATGCGGAGAAAGTTCCAGTACCCCAAAGTCCATTGTAAGTTTGCTTATTGAAAATTTTCTCAAATAATTAACAAGAAGGTTTCTGTGTTTGTAAAACATTTATTAGCATGGGTAATATATATTTTACAAATGATTGTTGTCTTACTTCCAGTGATGACTTTACTCAAATGATAGCTCATACATTAAAGGATAATCCTTGGATAATGAAACTCGGTAGTATCACTGTTGGTGTGTTGGTAATTGTGACAGTCGCTAGTAAATTAAGAAAGAAGGCTGAAGCACCGCAGAAGAAGAACAAATAAGTGATTAGATATCTTCAGCAGCAAAATGTATATATGTGTAAACAGAGTGACCATACAAACATGTTTTTAAGAACTATTTCAGTTTTATATTTGATACAATAAAATAGAGTTTCTTAAAAGAGTTCTTGCTAATCTATAGGCCAACAGCAATTAATACCCTTAGTTTTCTATGACTTTTGCAATAAATTGAATATTTTCTTTGTACATCTACACTTTAAGTTACTACACTTCTTTCTTTCTAAAATGTAATCTTGATTTTTGTACAATGACAATGATCAAAGAAATAACACTATTTTGTAATATTGTGCATCCCGAATTTGTAAAAAATATAGGAATGCTGTCAGAGGTATTCATTAAGTCTTGGAACTTTAAATTAAATTCTCAGAGCTCATAGCAGCGGCAAAATTATATCACATGACAAGACACACTATGCGTAATATGTATTAAAATCGAGCACCACACACAACAAGCGTCTCGTACACTTCATACCCTTGCACATCAATATTTACACATAAAAATCGGTAAAGAAAATAACTTTCAAAATTGTGCCACACTCGTATATAGATAAAATATCGAATTTCTCTTCGAATTTTCCCTATTTGAAAGAGATCATCATAAGCTTAAAGTATTTTGAAGTAAAAAAAGATGAAAACAAGAATATCTTGTAAAAAGGCCAATTGTCAGAAATATTTCACGAAAAGTAATATCGTTGCAATCGCCTCAAACGCAATCCTCGCACTTATGCTAAATATTGTCGACTGATAAATTTATCCTAAAAACAGTCGAGGGATTGGCAAGGGCCATTCTGATATTGTTCTCGAATTTTTCCTGGATGGAAGAGAACTCCATAATATTGCTAGGTTTGGATTCGATCCAGAATCCATCAAACTCGTAGAAGAGGTAACAGTAGAACTGATGAAAGGCACGAATCGATGGTAGAGTTTTCGAGGAATTGTAAATATGCGTCTTGGCCGATCCATCCTTGAGAAGTCTCAGAGCCATACTCGTCAAATTGATGCCGACGATGGCAAAGGCGTAACCATACCTCGGATGCATCGAATGCGAGAGCACGTGGGTCGCGGCACTGGGATACTCCTTGGCGAAGTAAACCAGATTCTCCAGTCCGAGCATGCCCATGCCGCGGAAGTCGGTCTTGGGGTCGTCGCCTTGGAAGCCGATGTCCTGCCACTGCTTGGTGATCCTCGCCTCAAGCGGGTCGTACGGCATCAGCAGGTCCCAGAGCTTCAGCAGCAGACCCTCGTGCGCCTGGTTTTCCGAGTCGTAAGGCGTCTGCCTCAGCTCCTCGCACTCGACGCAGAGCTGCCTGTAGCCCCAGATCAGCTCGACGCATTTGCCGAACGCCTTGGCAAAGTCCGGATGGGCTGTGGGGTTGATCTTCTTCGTTATCAGCACAGTCCTGATGGCCTCCTCCAACATTACCCGCTCGGACCTCACGGTTATCCCCCGCTGATTCGCGATGTCGTCCAGGTACGAGAGCAGAGACTTGATGTCGGGGTTCCGAGAAAGCCTCAGGGAGTACTCGACGGCGTAGGTTCGAGGTGCTCCGGAAGGCTCGCCGTAGCATATTCTCTGCAGCTCACACATGTGGGTGGTGTGGCGCAGAATCCATTTGATGAATGGCCGCAGGTACCAGCTGATCAGGGACCAAATGTACCGAAACATCCTTCTTATGCTATTCAGTTATTATTAGGCACCATTGATCACTGTAAAAGTCGTCAAAATCTCTTTGCAACCGCAGCCTCCTTCTCTGATCGGCTCGGCACGCTCGTGCGTATTTACAAAGAACTATATCTATACAAATATGTATCACAAATCGCTATCGATGAGTCGTTTAATTGCTTTTACGAAATACTGACTAGATGCGTTATATTTATTGCTGTGTTTGACGTCGCCCCGACGACGTGGATGGAAGCTTTATTATCTTCACAAGGTCGCGTTCGAAAATATACTTGAGATTCGTCTATTTTTACTCACTTGACCCGTCTTCATTGTTTTAGACTATGCTGTATACTATTTAATGTTTTGAATAAATGACGGTGCAAGGTTGTTCCAATGTACTTTTTCCATATGTATCTGTAACAAGAGCAGCAATTGAATTCCCTATAATTTGATTAAATATGCAATTAAATCCAAGTCTTTCGATTACTAATACATAATTCGTGTTACAGTAATCACTTTATTGAAAGACTGATGAGTTTCAGTAGGTAATAAATATTCACCTTAAAAACGATATGTGACGGCGATTCAATTATTCCGATCGTTGCCTCGAGTACGACCTGCAATGATTGAATTGGTGTATTAATAAACTACTCGACACTATACGGAGAAAATTTTCTGTCAAAAAAAAGGTCAAGGATGCAATTTTGAAATATTTAATAAACAGCTATTCGTCGACGTGTGCTGATGAAATAATAAAAAGCAGAGTCTACGACAGTATGGCAAATAGGTATGTCTGTTTTCCATGTACAACATTTATTTTATTAATAAAATTTCTCAGTTATAAAGCACCTATTTCAGTTCTAAAGCAATCGATGCCCGCAGGGTCAAAAATAACCTGTATCAGAGGTGAGCACGATACTTACGATTATACTCCTCTTGTGTACACTATACTGAATGCATACACAGATCAACTCCGTCTCGTCCAATTTTCCCTGATTAGACAACAATTCCCAACTGCATCGTAGTAGGGTATGTACAATTCAATCTTCGGCCGCGTCTACCTGCAGCCGCAGTCCAGCAATTATGGCGTCTCTTCGGAAGGTATAAACTGCACCAGTTCAATTTCTCGAGCAGACAATGTTATACTTGTAAGTAGCAGCCGACGAGCCTTCGCTAGGACGTCGATCGATGCGCGAAGAGTAGCCGCGGCAACGTTAATTCAGGTACACAATCCACCACTTATTAGCGCGCTAATAATCGCCTGCAGCGAGGAAGGGAGATAGAGCAACGAACGTGGATTGTATCAGTGCGATGCCATCTTGGCCATCGACCCTCGCACACACGCGCTTGCACTGCTGCGGTGCGCAGCTGATGCTACACAAAAAGTCCGATGAGCCACCCGCGCGAGGCGCTGTGCAGCTGCGGGGACCTGTGTCGGTACTGCAGGGATTTTTCTTGGGCGACGCTCAGCTGTTTGCGTGTAGGAAAAAAATGCGAGCATCGGCTGAAAATGTAGCCTGCTCGATATACTTCCCATTCGTCGCTGGGGGCTGATTGAACTTTATCGAGGTTTGTGGTTTGCGCTTGTTTGCCAATTTGGTAAAAAATTTTAACTTAGCCATTTTCTGAAAATAGGTAATTACAATAATGAATTTTTTTCATGTATTTTGTGTTTAATCTTCTCATAATTACCTGCGATCGAGCAGAGAAGATATTATGCATGGTACGATATTCTCCGAATTCTCGATAATTGATGGGCGACGGATATCGAATCTTTTAATTATATATTGGCACAGATTTTTAAAATGGCAAGGTAATTTTAATAAGCTATGCTAATGATTCATGGATTTTCGTCGAACGATTATATACGTCAAAGGGTTGATGAGTAGGGCAATGCCTGATGATGCTTTTTTCGGGTGAGAGAAAGTTTTGTGACGGTGAAAGTTTTCGGTTTCAGTAAGACTGAAGGTTGCTGATTTACAATTCATTTGAACGCTGAATTCTTGCGCGTCTCCGTTTTGAGTTTTGAGAATGTAGGTAGACCGGCTGCTCCTACAGACACTCGAATTATCACTGCGGGCATAAGTCAAACTTTTTTAATCTCGGCAAATATGTGAAATTTCTAAATATATACAAGAAGAATTTTACTTTTTCACGCAAGCTTCACTTTTATTTTTGCTTACCATCACCTTTCATCAACCTGCAGTCCTTCCAGATCCAGATCCTGTATCACACGCATGATCATAGACGACACTGAAGTTGCTCCAATCTGAAGCATCGGTTACAGTCTCACGTTGACTAACCTCCCAAATAATCAAGGCCAACAATAATCCGCGAAGGAAATCTGCGTGAGATAGAGATACACCTAAGTAAGCTGTGAAATGCTGATTGGATCGAAGCCGATACTCCGGCAGTGCGGACTGCGGGGACTACTGCATCGATTCGCATCACCTCAAGGGCCAAGTCGCAGAAACAGCAATTACGAGGCGAGATGCGACGACGATCCGCATAGGAGAATAATAGGCAACCGGGAGATCGTTTGTCACGGCATGAACGGCAACCCTACGTACATCGACTCGTGGGATTATCCCTTTCCAGCGATACGCTATCGCGAGTGTACACCCGAGCTAATGGTATTATAACCTACATATCGATATTTCAATCGTTAATTGATTCTGTATACGCGTCTATACGACACTACTGTGAAATCTTTCCGATGCCCAAGTTCTAAGATGTGTCAGTGAAAAAAGCCGATCTTCACTCGCGCTTACCGATAATTTATTGGTGTATCGGATACTAATTTAAAATGCTGATTTAATTCTAACCCCCTAAAGTCGTTATAACGGTCGGCGCAGGCATTTTTGGCGTACCGTAACACGGGGTAAAAGAGGACATGGTCATTTAAACTCGTTTTTCGATGTATCTTATCATGATTTTTATAGAATCCAACCGACCACATTTCTGTCCATACCGTCGACTCGTTTATTGAAAAAGTCATTAGACGATTGTTGTTGACTAAAACTGACGCGATTCTACGTTTCTCCCGCCGTGTATAACTGACACAAATATATCGGTACATGTATAAACGCATGCACACACAGGCGCTGCGCGAGAAGGAGCGTGGCGACTGGAGAAAACTCACGATCGGCGAGAAAAAGTGTTTGTACAGAGCAAGCTTTCGTCAGACGTTCTCGGAACTGCAGGCGCCCAATTCGGATTGGAAATGCATCATCGGCGTCGTGCTAATGGGCATCTCGCTCTCTCTCTGGATCCACCTGTTCATTCATCATAAAGGTAAACGACCGGGAAAGGGATCGCTTAGTTTTCCCCTCGTACGATATTACGAGGAAACGTAATAGTCTCTCGTAATTGTGCACGTGAGTGTTAAGTGTTAAGTGCATCTATATGACTCGTTTTTCCAGTGTACGTCAAGTGGCCGGAGTCGTTCAGCACCGAGAATCGGATCGCTCAGTACTACCGGCAGGTCGACCTCAACATGCAGCCGTTCAGCGGTATCTATCGACCGCCGGGAGCCGAGCTCAGGATTCACGCGAAGAACAAGTCGATGCTCAAGAAGGCGCACGAAGACGAGACTAACTAGAGCTGGATACTCTATTTCCTTTTTTTTTTATAGCACCGACAAGTAAATAGGTGTACAAAGGCCGATTCGCCGAGTGCGAAAATACACTTGGGCGGTGGCATGTTTTCCAACTTTCCAAACGGACCTTATTGGCTATCGTTAACACACAACGCGCGCGGACTTTTTTCCTACTTCTCTGTGACAAAAGTTTTCACGGAGTCTTTCTGTAGAATTCGAAATTCGACACGGCTTCGCAAAATAAATCTAATTTCGAGCAAAGCTCTGAGTTTCTTTGTTCCGGCAATTTGCAACCTGAATGTGTTTTTCATCTGAAAGAAAAGTCCGATTGTAAATCACCCGCGGGGGTGATTAAAGCTCCCCTGATGGGCAGTTGATGTAACCGAGGATCTCATTATCCGTAGAAATAATGCAGTTTCATTATACGGCCAAAGAAAGTTTTCGATCGCGACGCTTTTCCCTTTCTCACGCTCACTTCGTGAAGAGTAAACAGTGGAAACCGACGATACATGAAAATGTGTACAGGGCCCTCTTTTTTTATATCAATACACACGATCATTCGTTCCGAATCGATGACTGCGTAGAACACATAGCCGCGGCGTCTCGGAATATAACGAAGCGAAAAAAAACGAGAGTCCAGTTGATCGAAAGAATAAGAGGATCGTCGAAATTCCTCTGTATCACGGGTGTGCGCGCATAGCGGCGAATAAAAAACCTGTCTGGTCCAAATCTAATGAAATCCTCACGGATACATAGGCGCTCGCTTGCATGTGTGACTGTATTTCGGGGCCGGCGGCCTCTCTTTATACGCATATATAAAATAAAATTCGAGTCCCGCCGATGAATAATGAATGATGGCGAAGAATGCGCGCGCGAGTGAACGCGTCGGCGTTTACTCACTCTGGTCACTCGCATATCCTGATTACTAATTCCTCGGCGGGGACCGCGCGCGAGTACCTATCAGAGAGCCGGGGCCCCACTCGCACGCGGACTACTTCCCCGGCGCATACTGACACCAAATCCCATATTCCGGCCCCGCGCGCACGATCGATGCTTCACTTTCAGGCTTCATCTTCTTCCCTTTTTGTTTCGAGAGCAAACTGTACTTGTGTGTACAGCCGTGCTTTTGAAGCCTCCCACTTAGCGGAAGGCTGTTTAGTCCTTTTTCTCGGCGCCGCGTATATGTATGTGTATTATACTCGTGGTTTCTCTCGAGATCCACGCATACTCGCGGCTGTCGATCCCGCGCATGCCAATTATGCTAATGCGAGCGTATACGCGTGTGTGCGTGGAGTAACGGTAGAGCCGGGCGTAGTCGAACTCACTGCTTGTACAAATACAAATACACTGTCAATCGCTCGCTCATACTGATATAGCTGTATAAGCAGGCGCTCTGTCGTCGACGACGACGACGATGCTCAACTCGATTCGATGATGTTTCAACGAGAGAGAAAAAGCGAAAATAGACTTTTTGTTGCTGGGATGCTCGACGATGATGTGCGTTCATTCATCGAAAATTGAGTTTTTTAGAAGGAAGCGCGATGGTTCTGATTGATGTACGAGGCGGTGATGAGGCAGATAAGGATCCGGCTCGGTACTTTCACCGATTTAACATATCCACAGTCGATAAAAGTAAGAAGGTATACTAAATGTGGATTCGGCACATACAAACATTATCGACAATTAGGGTTAATCAGTCCAGCCGCGTACGTACAAGGAATAACAAGCGCATCGCAGTCGAGCCAGAACGACGAGATAAAAGAGATTCCATATTCATTGGCCAACTTCCTCGGCAGAAACGTGTCGAAGATAAAAACTCCCGCACTCGTCGCGAACAATGCGCTAACAAGTGAAAAACCGCGTGTGTACGGCTCTCTCCACGTGGCCCAGGTTGGAGAGTCTACAATACGATCGGCCTAAGGCCCTCCGGAGGAACGCACGGAGCACCTGCGCGCGCGAGCGAGTCCGAAGGAGAGCGGAAGAGAAGAAGCACGCGAGAAGAGAGGTGGTGGTCGCCGGTATAAAAGACTGATCGGCCGGCGCTTCGTCTTCGTTTCACACTCTCGCCTCGCCAAGGAAGGTCCCGAGACGAGACTCCCTCTCTCTCTCTCTCTATTTCTCTCCGTCGAGGATTGTGCGCATTACCCCTTCGCATCCTTTTACCAATAAAGGGTGAGTGTTTCGTCGTTACGTGTTGGCCGCATCGTCGGGCCAAAGTGTGCCCCGCTAATAAGTCGAGTAATCGGATCAGTGCAACTATAAGTACTCTTATCTGGTGTAAGAAGCGCGAGTACGGGGATATCGCGAAGTACTTGTGACCGATAGTGCACTCTTCGAAATTTCAATTTTTTCAAATAAAAAAAAACAAAGCCAAGCTGTGATCGCAAGCGCTCGCTCGAGATGTACAGTTAGCGCCGAAAGTAGAGCACTGCTGCGCGCGATACTCACACAGTCCATATAACAGGCCCGAATTTTCGGCATTCTTTTTCCAGAGAGACATGAAGTTGGTGGTGGTGCTGGCACTCTTGTGCTGCCTGGCGATGGGCGCCCTGGCGACGCCGCTGCCCAAGACGAGCAAAGTCCAGTCGGCCCAGCAATCGAGGCAAGCCGCCCCCGCGGCTGCCGCACCTGCCGCCAGTTCCGACGACGACGACGATGATGACGACGATGATGACGACGTCGACCTCGACATCACCGGAGAGGACGACGACGACGACGATGATGAGGATGATGACGACGAAGATGACGACTACCTCGAGAGGTTCATCGACGAGGTTCTCGGAGGTAAGCGTGCTCAGCTTCTTTGCTATATTTACATATAAATGATGATCAGGTATTCGCGCCATTGTAACAGTAGTCGAGCGTTGACCTAGTTATCGGAAATTTCAATGGGATATCGATTACGTCGCTGAATTATTCATGCGCGGAGCTCGTTTATGGGAGAGGCGCTAAACTCGCACGAAATCAACCCGGGACTATAACCCGCGCGCGAGGCCAATGACTAATTAATTTTTCGTTTACATTAGAATTTCTTTCATCCAATCGCTTCCTCGACGCCCGTACAATTTTAATGAGGAAACCTAAAGTCGAAACAATAGAGTCACGCACAGTAATTAGCCGCGCGGCGCGATGAACTGCATAAAGGCGAGACAGTGCAGGAGAATAAGTAACTGTGAATATGAGCGGCGCAGAGGCATATACAGCTAAGTCGCCGTGGCTGCGGAGCGAGGAATAATAATAACACGACGCTGCTCACACACAAGGCCGGTAACGGCTCTTTCTCGCACGGTTGTCTCCTCGGCTAAAATATTACACGCGTGTGCGCGCGCGGTCGTTAGTTACTTTTTTCTTCTCTTCGACTCAACTTTTCCGGGGGTCGCGCGACATGCGCGAATTCCGTTATATACCTGCTCCAGCGGCGGCGGCCACGGATTTCTAACGGGACACGAAGTTTCGAGCTCTCCGCGGCCGCGCTCTTTAAATTCCGAATTATCATAATCCACGCGTCGAGGAATTTCCGTATATATACTTTATCCGTCTGTGCACGCGAGGATATCCGTCGGGTCGATTGACACAGATTCCTCGGCTGGGAGAAGCGGGACCGATAAATCGACGGAAAAAACAAGTCCTTTTCGCGGCGATCGTTTGTATAATCTCCGATGCTTTAGTAAACCTCACGCGAGTATAAGCGCTTCCGTTATTTCCGCGTATATGGGCATTCACGCACACGCACCACTTCATGAATTTTAATGGCGTGCGCGTGTCCGATACAACCGGAACTTTTCTACTTGCTCGCGCTGGATTCCTTTTATGAGCGAATTTTAAAGGAAAAGTATGAATTTTCATTGCAGGCGAGGACGACGACGACGACGATGAGACGAACGCCGTTGAGCCCGCCGCCAGTGCCGCAGTCTCGGCCGTCCAGCCAGTCTCCGCTTCCGCCAACTCGCCCGTAATCCCACCGAACGTGCAGGCCGATCTGAACGAGGATTCGCTGGGCAACGCCGCGGCTACCGTCAGCGACGTTGACAGCTCGGCAGCCGAGGACGCGGCCTCCTACGAAGAGGACGACCTTCCCGAGGGCCAGGCCGCCGGAACAGTCGCCGACGCGACGATCGAAGGTGCCGAGTCGGTCTCCAGTCCCGTGCTCGTGCAGCAGGTCTCGAACGCCGTCCCAGCGGCCGGCGCTGCCAGCTCCGACGACGACGACGACGATGACGATGACGATGACGACGACGACGACGACGAAGACGTCGATCTCGACATCACCGGTGACGACGACGACGACGACGAGGACGACGACGCCGCCGACGAGGAGGAGGAGGAGGAGGACGACGACGACGACGACGAGATCGAGGGACTCGCCGATATCGCGTCCGCGAGACGCGCCGCACGTGAGTTCAAGCCCGCTGGTGCGTCGAGCAAGTCGTCAGCCGCCAGCAAGAAGCACCACTCGCGCAAGGGCCACCGCGCGCGCAAGCATCAGACCAATAAAGCAGCCAAAAGCCTCAAGCCTCAGCCCGCCAGCCTGCACTAGAGAGCATGACATACACACTCACGCAAACGATTTTAACCGTTTATCATAACAGCTATATACAACAACAAAAACCGCAGCAACAAGCAAACGAGTCGCTCAAGACGTATACGCGCATATGTATGTTATACACTATATAGAGCACGCGAGCGCCCGCAGACAACGGGACACGCGCGCGCCGTATAACATTTATACACGTGCGTATGCATATGTATATACTTCGCCGCTGCTCCGCTGAGCTCCAATCTCTCGTACAGTCTCCTTTATTTATTTATTTATTATTTATCATTATTAACTTATTTATTTATTTATTTATTATCGCATGCGCTACTCGCATCCCACGATATCTATTTATTATCGCAAGAGCTCAACGGAGGCGGAAGAGAGCGGGAGAGTCTCTTTCGCAGGCGGTGATGTGCAGCGCGACGCGCGACGGCAAAAATCGGATTCTTGGACGAGGAACTCTCGACTCGACTCGACGAGGAAAAAAAAGGCTCCGAGACTCGGAAAGATCATTGCTGCTTTCGAGAGCCTCATTGCGTGGCGAAAGAACGGTACCGTTATATCGTATTATCATCTCTTTTTTTTTTTCTTTTTTTTCGTTCGATAAACACCTATATTTGAAAGATACACACACACACAGGCGCGATACACTTGGAAAACCTATTGCGGCGACAAGAGCAAAACCGCAGCGTGAGCGATCGCGTACATGTACTTTTGAAATTCTTTGTCTCTGTGACGGCGATATTGAGCGACGATCGCGAGGAAAGCATTAAAATGCCCTTACGAGGATCGGCGGCGTCACGTATATAATATATACCTTACACACGACGCAGAAAAAATTTCGACGAGACGCGCCGACGTACACACGAATGCCTCTTTTCTTACCAAACTTGTATGTTAATTTGCGTATGCGTGTGTAGTATCACGCGCCCGTTAAAAGAGAGTATAATTATCTTATACTCGCAGCGCGTGCGGATGCGACGGTCAAGTTCGAGGAGACGAGCGATCGACGCGACGCATCGGATGCACGCGGACGCGCGGAGAGAAAGGGAGAGAGAGAAAGGCCCACGGAATGACAGAGAGGGAGAGAAAGAGAGAGTTTGTGGAGAGAAATATAAGTGCGCGAGGCGGAGGAGAAAACAGGACGGATTCTCTTCTCGCCCCCCGCGCGCGCGCGTCAGCGAGTGCCGCCGATTAGACACGTTTCATTCCGGTATTAAGGCTTCGTACAAATATATAAGGCTGCGGAGCTCGTTATCTTCTTCTTATCCTTTTTTTTTCATTTTCGTTACTATTGTTTTTTTTTCTCTTTCAATCAAAAGAATGCTTGTTTCTTCCTTGTTCATTGGATTCTCGCACGTTTTTTTACACACACACGCTTAATTATTATTATATAATATTATACGACGAAGAAGAGACCAGAGAGTTTCATTCACGCCAGGATATACGAAATGAGAGAAAGAACGAAACTGTACAGAGACAATTGTTCGACTTGATATCTTTTTTTTTATAAAATGACAAATATAGATAACTTATTGTTTTTGCGAAAAAACAAATATACTTGTGTTTGGTCTTGTTATTTTATATAATCTTCACAACTCGTCCAGTTCGGAAAATGACTCGCGGTGCTAGACGCAACAGTTACTGTTTAGATGCCCAGGCGATTATTCTCATTGACGACAGAGTCTTTCTTTATTTTCTTCAAAAAAAACTATACAAACTACGACATCAGTGAGCGTGCTTTGCGTGACGTGCCGATCTTGGTAGTATTTTAATGCTTGTCTCGAGACGATCATTCACTCATCATAGATATCGCTATAATTATATCGTTCGTCCGCTTACATAATAATACATATTATATACTCGTAGCATCGTTCGTAGCATACTATAAATGTGTTAAACAATCGCGCGAAAATAGAAAAATCACGAGAGACACTTGAGCTACCGATTGTTTGTTCTGAAAAGTAGTGGACAGTTTAATACGCCTAATGTAGTAGATTGCACGTGGACGGTGGACGGTTGACTGCTATATAAACTTATAAACATGCATAGTAAGCGGCTTACCTGCAACATTGACTGGAACAATGGACTTTTGCTACTAAATACTATATACATAGAGAAAAATGAAATTTGTATGATAAGACTTTATAATCTGGCACGTTACATGAGAGCTTCACTTATATCTTCATCATTCATGTTTTCATGTCTATCATACCCATTATTATATATCATTCATCATCATCTCACTTCTCATCTCACGCATTGCATATTTCATCGCTCTTCTGCAAAAGTAGTCGTAGTTCTAGTAGTTTGTTTAGTAAATCTGTAATGGTATAGTTGTAGTTTACACAATTACTGGATCAGTAGCCGCTGGGACAATCTCTGCACGCGTGTCTGGCACCGTAAACATTTTCCTCCTTCTCTTCCTCCACTATGTATAATTTCTATAATTTTCCCTCCCCATATACAGTGCGTAATACACCTTGGCGTTTCGAGCTCGGCGGAGTATGAAAACATAAAACCGAGCTGATGACCGCACGATGAAATCGACATCGCAAAAATTTATTTTTCAATTTGGTGTCATCCCGGTGAAGCCATCATGTATAACGCACAAAAAATCCGCTCCTCGAAAGTCCAATCCACGTATAGCAATAAGCTATATTAAGAGTTGAAACGAAAATAATCATACAGCCCTGGCCTTGAACCAGACGGGATCGCGTCGCGCATCTCGAAAGGCTCGTCGTTTCTCGCGCGGATAAAGAGGTCAGGGGGTCGGCATTTTTTCGCGGCTTTCACCTTGGCCGTGGCTCATCGGAATGGGGCCGTCGACCCGGCACCGATCGATGATCGTGAAATCGACCCTGACCCACTTATCTCTCCGCGATGAGCCACTCCCCTTCTCGTATATCCCGCGCGATGATAACTTCTCGAGCCGAGTATACACACATATACGGTCGCGAAAAATTCCCAAACGAAAGTCCCGCGCCCTTAAGTGTTTCGCGCATAAATTTCGCCTTCGTTCGTCGCGCCGCGGAAGAAAGTGCTTTATGTTTATCGATATCGCATTCCTACGCGTAAAAGCAGGAGTGCGCGTGTATACCTACTTAAAAGCTTACGATAATGTTTACAGAAAGCGCGACGCGGCTCTGTCGAGAGAGTATATAGGTAGGTCTGTAGGTGAGAAGGAAGCGCGGGCTGACCCAGTTTCTCGCGCGAGAGAAAGAAAGAAGAGAGGATGCCGAGAAGGAAGAGCAGTCTCCCGTCTCGGCCCACCAGTTACTTCGTCGCCGCGTATACGCTCACGCGTACCGGTTAATACCGTTAAGCCGTTACTTCCTCTCCGCGTAAAAGTAGGTTACTTCTATATTATAGCTATGCGTGTATGGATATGGGCGTTGCCGATATGCGTAAATGTTACGTGCGTATACACACGCACGCACACACACACACACTCGCGCGGGAAGGACGAGGGAAAGAGAAACGCGCGCTGATCCTGCGACGTCGTCGGTTCAAGGCCGGTCATAGGTGCTCTTCCTGCATATACCTGTACATCGTTCCCCCCGCCGGACTATGACGCTCACGGTTAATGAAGAGCCAATCCCTTGAGTGCGGGAAGACCGGCAATGGTGTAACAACGTGTGTCCGTATGGCCAGCTGCAGCCGCGATAATTGAATTACCCGGGACTATCGGCTGCGAGCTCCATTACGCGCGATTGCCCGGCTTGTCGATGATTGCTCAGCTCCGAGCCTATACTATGCTCATCGTGATGGACCATATTGCCGATCTTCGAGCGCTCGACTTTCCTTCCTCGCTTTTTTTACGATCGATTCGAAAAAAAGTCCAATCCTCCGCATTCCTGCACACTCATCGATCTCGACAAAAAAAAAAAGAAATGAAAAATTCGTTCCCTCCGAAAACAAAAACTCTTCTCTATACCAGGAGCAATGGTGAGCGCGCCGAACGACGTCTCGGCCATCTACGTGGCCAAGTACAACCGTTTCGTCGACACTATTCTCGGACGCATCAACCGGATTCTCAAGGACAAGTACGACCCCGTGACGGTGAAGCTGGTCAACCCGACGACCACCAACAAGAACAAGAACAAGACCACCTCGAGCAAGAAGAGCTCGAGCAAGAAGAGCAAGAGGAGGAAGAGCAGCAAGAGCAAGAGCAAGCACGCCAGGACGACCCCCCAGATGGCCATGGCGCCGAGAAACGAGGACGGGATCCAGGAGCCAGCCGTGAACGTCAGCAGCAGCACCGAGCCCATGTTTACCGAGGTTCGTTTTCACTTTGATTATAGGCGAGCTTTTATCCACGTTCTCCGTCGCTTCCGGGATGCGAGCATTATGCGCGCGAGTATCAATTATCGCGACAACTCGTTTGTCGGCTCGTCACGTCTAGCATGGGTGTCGAGGTGTAACGGGAAATTCATTTTGTATACGACTAAGCCACTATCAGCACAGCGCAAACAGTGTCAAAGCAACCGCTGTGAATTTCCACAGGAGCCGAAAGTTGGAGTGACGACTCTGAGCCCACCGCCGCAAACCGAGGCTTCGCCGACGTCCATCGCCCCCGAGTTGGCCACGAGATTGGTGTCAAACGAAGTTTCCGCTACGTCGAGCAATCGCGGCTCCGGCACCAGCACCAGCTCCAAAAGGAAGAAAAACAAGACCAGGGCGCCGACAAAGACCGGAACGAAAACCAGGAAGCCCGCCGCATCGACTAACAAGGTATATTTATTACAGGGTAATTCGTGCGGTAGCAAAACGCGCCTACTTTAGTCATTACTTCGGACAAAACAACGGGGCTAGATAGGATCTCTCGACTGACAGTTTCTGCGAACGCAATAACACAGGTGAAGGCGCAGGCAACGACTGCGGCGCCGGTTAAGAAGCCGCGCTCCAAGGCGAAGGCTACCCTCTACGGTCTCTCGTCGCTGAAGCGCTCGGGCGACGTGTCGGTCAACATGATGAGCGACCACACGACCATTAGGACCAAATTCAATCTGGGTCCGCTGGTACTCAAGGTCGAGAAGGAATTCGGCAGATCCACGAGGAAGGAAGTGCGTAGCGCTACCGCTACCACCGCGGAGATGTCTGGTAGACTCAGTCTGAGAGTCTATCACGGCGGAGCTGCCACTCTGCACTCCATCCGAGTTCTCCAGCCGAAGCAGGTAACGAGATTTTTTTAATTTCCAGTGCTGCTGATGAGTCGGACATCCCGTCGTTATTAAAAGTGCTATCCCTTGTCCTCGTGTTTGTATAATGCATTATCATTTATCGGATGAAATAAACGCGCAGCAGAACACAAGAATTCAATCAAATTACGCGCGGTTAAAAGCTTCGTAAATTAAAAGCCACTTTGTACACATTTTTTTTTCATTCAATGAACGAAATCGTCGAAAAGTAATAATACTCTCTCTTTGTTTTTAGATGCGCATAGAGAGCGCCGACGACCACGACAGGACGCGCGAGTTCGTCTGGAAGCGCTCGTCGCACATCGCTCACCTGGTCTCGCAGAAGCTGTCCTCGGCAACACGCTCGATGCTCCGGCCACCTCCCGGTGGCTTCGCCGTCAGTCCAGCCGCTTGAGCTTTTTCGCAAGCTCTCCCTGACGACTCATCATCCACCGTATCATTGCCATTTTTTCCGTTTTTGATTATATACGCTTCGACAGCGAGCATTGCTCCGCGGACATAACGCGAGATGTCTTACCTCACTACGCGACGTAAATCCGGATCGGTGTGCGAGAATTATTTTCGAATCGTCGATCCGCTACAGTATACCGACTCATACCTGCATTATTACTTTTATTTATTGCCGCCTGGCTGGCGTTTAATACTCTAATCGATGAATTATTTATTTATTTATTTATAATATATTTATACGACTAATTCTTAGTGGACGTTCAATTTTTAATAAAAGGCTGATAGCTTATGTTTTGAACGCAGGACTAGAAAAGGTGCTCTGGCAAGGGGTTCAATGTGATTTTTAATTTTTTTTCTCACTCGCAAAATGAAGTATAATATGTACGAAACTTTGCTGAGAGTGACATTCCGTGACTGTTCGTTCAAATTTTTGGGTGCTCAGCGCGTAAGTCTATCACAGTACACGTAGAATAACTGTAGCGAATATTTCGCATCGGGAGTGATCTTTTTGTACTTTGTAAATAAATGTAAGGAGAAATATTGAAAATAAAGATGATAAAAATGAAAATAATGCGCAATTGTATATTCTCAACTGAAATTTCCGACATCGTCTGCGGTAGATAATAAGCTTATTAAACGTCTACGATTTTGACATAATCAAGAGACAAATGCCCAATAATCTTGCAGTAAAAATAAAAAGAAAGGCAACCGAAGTGTACACACAAGATAGTCCCAAAAAGGCATATGTTTGCGCAAGTAGTAGATAAATTCCGTGTCTGGCAAGACTTTGCTTTGACTCAATAAATATCCAAATGATAATCAATACTATATAATACGCCATATAATCAACTGCCATTATCATTCGAGTTTCAGAGCGCGTCAAAATCGATCGACAGTCGGTAATCAAGTTTATCAAGAGAGCTTTCACCATAATCTAACGTTGGCGGTGCGATCCATGGTCGATAGAGTCGTTCCTGCTTGCTTCAAAATCAGCCCGCAACGGCGTGCTCGTCAAAACAAGTGTCTCGGGCGCACAACACACAATACACACGAGCTGCCGACTCGCAAATATTTAACGCGCGTTATCATCGAAATCGATATATATGTATATACGTAATGAAGAGTAATATAGAAACACTTGGTCATCACGCCACCGACACGGTCCCGACCGGCCGATTGTGAGGCGTATTTTATCGCGCGACGCATACACATACAACACAAGAATAATGATACACAAACACAGCGAGGCAGAGTATAGCGAGCAGACCTCGCTTGCGAATGTCTCGGCCGCGCTTCCTCGTTTCTCCTTCTTCTCCTCCTTCTCCTCCCTCGATAATTTAAAGCGCAGCGAAGAGCTTTACATGCTTACTCGCGCGCATTCGGTTCTCCGTGTGCGGCGTCGAGACGAGCATATCACAACAGTCTGCAACGCCGAGGCGGACGGTGCTGCGCGAGCCATAATAAAATCCACGCCCTTCTCCTATCAACAGTCTCTCAGTCGCGGCTGCGGTACCGACAACAGCATCGAAGACGACGACGACGAGCCAAAGAGCGGAGTGACTCGCTCACGTACGCACCGCCGCCGCCGACAGTTCACAGCCGGTAAACAGAAAAATACTTTCTCGCTTTCCCCTGCTATATACTTACTATATCTATATATAATAATACTATCGGCGATGAGTCGCGCATTTAACTTTCGGCTGCACGCACGATGACGGGGTGAAAATATTATCGTTAGTTGGAGTTTTCGATTCGCAGCGCACTGTGCGTAAGTACCTGTATATCCAGTCTCGTAAAGCGATAATATTTCTTTTTTTTTTTGTTGTATTTTGCGTATGCAAGAAGAAAGTGAAGTGCGGCGTTTACGATATATATAATCATCATATGCATCGGCGATGGCATAACGCGTTTGCGATAGCGCATATTTGTTTTTATGAGCCGGCTGCATATTCGCGTGTCTCATTAACTGCTCGCGGATTTAAAAATAAAGTCTTCGTCATGTCGCGCTTTGTGCGATGTCTCTAAAAGTGCTTTTATAGAGGATCGATTGATAAATTGCACAACTCGCCTTTGAAGTGTCTAGCGCACTTTGTTTTCATAACATCGGGAAGTAGGAAGCGCCGATCTTTGAATTTTTATCGCGCAATTTTGTTGAAATATACGACGATGAGATAAAATGCCGGCCGTAAGAAGCTCTATCGCGGTGTTGCGAGTTGGCTAAGTGCGTAAAGTATTTACAAATATTACCAGAACAAAATTGCAGTCGTTCGAGATAGGTCGTTATATTTAATATTGAACCGATCGTTGTGTGTATAGACGACCACAGATACTCGATACTCCGAGTATCGAAGTTCGAAAAAAATGAATTTTTTGTAAAAGCCACTTTCTTTTAAGAAAATTTGCAGTATACGTCGCCGATTTATTGATTTTTGTAATTTCGCCGTAAAGTTTTGAAACTCTTCTATTACGTTACATTTATATCCCACACTCTGAGAAATGACTTGTTATACTTCGAGCGAGATAAGCCAATCGAACGAGCTCTATATACATACACACTTTTGGAAAAGTTTCCGTTTACTAAATTACGCCGGCAAGTCAGTGCGCGGTTCGAGCAAACAAGTGGGCGCGTATATCATAGTGCTGTGTTCGAGCCGCTGTTTAAGCTGGTTAGAGAAACGAAGCAACGAATAACTTTGAATGGAATTAAACGAGCCCCTTCCGTGCGTGCATTTTAACACCCGTTGATATGTCTATACTCTGCATTTTAGCGACGCTGATTTAAAAATAATCATTTGTGTACATTACGAGAAATTTTCTTGCGTATATGTGTAGAGTGAGTCAGTGTTGGGTACGTGCAAACACAGGCGTATAAGCGTCTCTAATCGCATTTTTAGTCAGTAGTCGCGTCGCGCCTATAAAAATCGCTCTGAACTGAATCGCGTTTTTACAGACGCCGTCTCGAGCGATCAAGTGCGCTTACGTACGCAACGTATGTACCTTGAGAGCTATATAAGAGCTTTTCAAACTCACGTTTTCAGTCGCACGATATATGGCAGTTCGTTATCTCGTCGTACTATCAACGTCGTGAAAATAAGCCCGAAGAAAGCCCAATCAAATAGCTAGTCGTAATCACTCGTTCATTGTATGATATACGTGCAAAAGTTAAAAAAAAAGAAAAGAAATCGCATATTATATATATATATACTCGTCGCGCGACATGTTTTTCCCGCGTATGCGATATATTGTACCCACACACAGACGGCTCATAGTTACACGTCGAGGTTGAATTAACATATATTATTGCCTCGAAAACATGGAGACACGCTCACACATACACACAGACACATTTAAAAAACCGCTTTACATGCATATCCGCTCTCTCGCGAATGAACTCATTTGCCTCTTTGCCGCGGCGCGCGGAGAAAAACTGCATCGGCGAAGAGCGCACACGAGGATCAAGGATCAAGGTTGTCGCGCGCGGCGGCTCTCACTTTTCTGCGCTACTGCCGTACACGCGCATTTCTTTACTTTGCAGCCGCGCAAGTATGTATGTGTGCATTTAAATGAAACTGCGTCGCGGCTTTTTCATACCATTATTATTGTTATTAATGTCATGCAAGCGAGTAACTATCGCACCTTCGTTAGCCTTGACGGATTGATTTCTTGGGAGATGAAGTCGAGGCTTATACTATTCCTCGATCTCGTATACGTTTTACACGTTTCGCATTTTTACAGAGACGAGCCTCTCTCTCTCTCTCTCTCTCTCTTTCGGCCAAAGAGCGAGAGGCACACTTTTTACGCATCAGAAGTGAATTTCGAGCATTATGCGATTTCCGATGCGCAGAATGGTCGAGCCGGGGCTATTTTTAGATGCGTCGACGTCATCGTGCGACGGCCTATAAATACAAACCATAATACAGGAGAGTTGATAAAGGAAAAAAACTTTCTCCGAGTATCCTCGTTTACATAAGCGCAAAAAGTTAACATCTCCACGTGATTAAATTTATGAAATGGACTGTGATAAAACGTACACATGAACTCTGCATTGTATTTAACCAGATATCGTTATTAAAACACTTTGCAGATCTCAACCGGCCCAAGATCTTCTCCGTATCTCAGCTCAGAACACAACTCCTGCAAAAATGGTATTCCTGGTGCGTCGCGTGAGCGTCAGCCTGCTGAAGGCGGCCTCGGTGTCCGTGCGAGCTCTGTCCACCAAAGTCCAGCTGAAGGAGGACAGCAGTCCCGGGAAGGAGATCGTCCTGAAGTACCTGGACGGCAAGGACAACGGAATCGCGGTTCTCGGCCTCAACCGACCCGAGGCTCGCAACGCCTTCGGCAAGAACCTCGTGAGTCAGCTGTCGGACGCCGTGTCGACGATCGAGCAGGACAAGAAAGTCCGCGTGCTGATTCTGCGCAGCCTTGTGCCCAAGGTCTTCTGCGCCGGAGCTGATCTGCGAGAGCGCAGCAAGATGGAGCCCCAGGAGGTGGCTAATTTCGTCAGCTCGCTGAGGGACCTCATGCGCGATCTCGAGGCCCTCTCGGCCCCCGTCATCTCGGCTCTCGACGGAGTGGCTCTTGGAGGCGGACTGGAGATGGCTCTGGCCAGTGACATCAGGACAGCCTCGGTCGAGGCGAAGATGGGCCTCGTCGAGACGAAGCTGGCTATCATTCCCGGAGCCGGTGGTACCCAGAGACTGCCCAGGATCGTCGGACCCGCTTTAGCCAAAGAGCTCATCTACACCGCGAGAATTTTGGACGGCATCGAGGCGCACAAAATCGGTCTGGTGAACCGCGTCGTGGCGCAGAACAAGGAGGGAGACGCCGCCTATCAGGCCGCTCTTCACATCGCCAGAGAGATCCTGCCGAATGGGCCGATCGGTGTCAAGTGAGTATTCTTTTAGCCGAGAGCTGATACGAATCGTCGTACGATTTAATCTCGCGGTTATATTAGGTGTGCGCATCACGAGACTTGGGAACTAAATGTGTGATTCGGTTCGTCGAAAACACGTGATGGAATCATACGTAATCTCAACACACTCGTGCGCTTTTATAAAAAACAAACACAGGTATTAGCGAACGCTAGTTTCCCATGTATATACAGGTCTTGGCAGAGTTCAAGAGTGGTCGTCGTCACTTCGTCGAGCAGCCTCCGATTAAGTACATATTATGACACGCGTGCATACACACGCACCGCACACTCTTATTTATATTCTTGTACGCGCAACTAATCACCTTATAAGCGCGCAGCGGTATATAGACGACATGCGTTGCGCAATGAGAATCAGGCCACGTACACACGCTTCTACAATGCGTGTCTGCTTATCTCTCCGGTGCTCGCTTTCTTCTTCTCGCGTGCTTTGCAAACGATAGCGTGATTTGTGATTATTGTAGGCGCTTCTGTATGCATCATAAATCGGTGACAATGTCACATTGTTGATTGGGAGAACGAGAGAGACTTGCTGGATTATCAATGCGGCTTTCTCCTCGCTCTATAGCCTTGTCGAGAGCTCGATAAACTTGGGTCGCCGAAAAACAGATATCGCAAGGTTGATGTTATCGAGTACGGATGCATGACGTTCGTTTTTTTTAATACACAGACCATGTGTCTTTCCATTATGTCGATCGACAATTTTTGGCTTTTATTAGTCAGAATTGATTCGACAATTTACCCGCGTTATAAAATTTACGTGATGCACGGGCTGATATGCGATGAATAATCAACGGATGTTCGGCAATTGATTGAAAATTATGTGTATAGTATGTCACGTATGCTCCACATATAGCTTGAATTTTTACAATCACGCTTGTGCAATAAAAAGAGTCAAAGTACAGTGCTTTCAATCGACGATAGATTATAGAATTTTCATTTGATAACAGATTGTTGTACGAAAATTTAAATTTATCTAATTGACATTTACTGCATAATGTAATGAGTAAACATTAATGACACGAATATTAATGATTATAAATATCCGTATACTATTAACACTGATGAGGAAAAATCGCTGCGTTAGGTAAATTAATAATTGTGTTACATGACTTCTGCATTCCCAAATTAATTATATGATTCTGTGCATTATACAATTGGCGAGTAACTCGTATTTTCTTCTTGCAGACTGGCCAAGGTGGCGATTTCAAAGGGTATCGAAGTATCGATAGATGACGGCTTTGAGATCGAGAAACAATGCTACGCTCAGCTTTTGGATACGGAAGACAGGATCGAAGGCTTGGCAGCTTTCGCCTCGAAACGTGTACCCGTTTACCGAGGGCTGTGAGTTTGACTGTTCGAAATGCGTATCCACGCGTTCATTTTGTACATTATTTTCGTAACTGTTAAGTTTTTGATTACCATTAGAATTTACACAAAAGATAATTAAACTAATTACAAGCCTGACACAGTAACCTTAACGCGGTGAATGGGTGCATTGTAAAATTTGCGATAGCGAAGGTGCCAAACGAATTCATTTTTTTTTTATATATATATATGACTGGCATTTTCATAGAAATAAGAGGAACGATACTTTTATACACATGCCTCGTGAATTGAATAGTTTGATATATAATAACGTCTAAGAAAATATGTTATGTACATGATATAATTGTTTATTCAAAGTTAAATTCTTATATTAAAAGAAAATAATACTTGAACGCTTCGTAAACTCTTTTACGTTCAACCATTTCCTTTATTCCTCAATAATTAAATTTTTTCTTCTTTTTTTACAGTTATTATATGACATTTATCAACAATCGTATATTGGAATTCATATAAATTTATCACATTCAAAGAACGCATATAATATTAGAGGAATGTCATTGAAATGTCTAATAAGACTGAGACATTACTCACAAAAGATAATCATAAAAATTGGCATTGGCTAACAATCTAAAATCTAACGTTATGTACAAATATAGTATAAATCACACAGTGTTACGGGAATACTTCATTAATTTCATTACACGCATTGCATTGGAAAGTTAAGTTGCTCTTTGCTTCTTCTCTCGTCGATCATATTGATCAAGACCTTGAGTTGTTTCAAGGTATCATCGGGACCTGTCACTGAATGGCCTACAGTTAGATCACTCTCGTAAATCTCGTAGTCATTTCCCCCTTCTCTTGTCTTGTCGCCGAAAAAGTGAATTTCTTCGTATCCTTCAATGTGCCGCAGGCAGTACGTTTTGTCCCATCCGTTGGGAAAAACGTCAAAGGAAATTTGTCCGCCTACGAAAAGAAAAAATATTTATGAAAAAAAACGATTTCATCGTAATAGATAAAAAGATAGACTATTGAAGATACCTATGCTGTACGTCAGCGCTAAGTTAGGGAATTCCCTCTTCAACGCCTGGATGAACTTTTCGCGAATTTGATGTTCTTGATCGTACTCGTTGAATTGGTTGCGCTCTTCAGTTGTGCAGTTACGGCCTACAGGCGAAATATTAAGCATGCCAGTTCTAAATTCGATGAAGGTGCCTCTTTTGAAGGGCAGCTTCAGATCAGCAATGTAACGGAGTGCGAAATTTATAAAATCTTGCAAAGCCTCTTCTCCAATAATACTTTGAATGGTCTGTAAGAAATGTAAATATTTTGTTAATTCTATTCGCACTTTGTTATATACGTTTCACCGTGTAGAAAATTTCCTTTACCTCTGATGGTAACTTTTTACCATCCTTGTACGCTATCAAGCCGTTTTCAGCGAAAACGTAGTCGTACTTCTTGAAGAGATTCTCCTCTCCGAGCTGTTTTTTTATTTTGTTGATGTCCGAACCGCCGACAATCGCTACATCGAACACCTTTTTCAAGTCATCTTGGATATAGGAATCAAGAGCAGCTTCGATCGTCTGCAAAATGTAACAACGAATGAAATTCGACGCACCAACAGAGATCATCAATTCATATGAAGATGTAATAATTCAAAAAATATATTCACCTGTTGCGGCTGGGTCAGGGTACCATCAACATCGAACAAGCAGATGATCTTATTCGACATGGTGATTCGAAAATTAAATTACTCTGAAATAAAAATGAAAAATTATAGAAAACGATAGTATTTGTGTTTCCACAAAAAAATTCAAAGAAAAATTAAAGTTATCGCCTGCAAGCATCCTCCTTAAGCACACAACGTCAATCACGAGACAACCATTACACGCAATTTGATAACGCTGCTGCTTTTACTGCGAATAAAACCCAAGCAACTCAATATAAGAATGACAAACATGGATTGTAGTCCATTCTCTACCCATTAACTTCCCAACAGAGCAATTCCACCATTAAACGTCTAGACCGTAACAAATTCGTATCCTAAAGTTCAGCGCCTGCATGTAAACAGTCACGTGCGCTGGCGATGCTGATCTCCGCGATGCTTGTCAGCTCGTCAACTCCCGGCGACGTAGCGCACTGCACTTTCCCTCTGCCATCTGTCCCCCCATCACGAGGGCAAAGAACTGCTTGGTCCAAAGCTTTGCTTCACCTCTAAACCCTATCGGAATCGACAACAACATACACCCACCTACATATTAAATCTATATACGCCAACGCCCATAGATTGACCCGCTTCAACTTGCAAAAAACCCAGAAGGTGTCCCCACACTCACACACGGATGCAAATCACAGCAGACACTCGTGAAAGGGACAAGCCACACGTATGCACGCACACACACCGGCCAAAGACTTACTTGAGCACGTGTGTATCTGTATTGAAAAAAGGAAAGTATATGTATATACAGCAGGAGAGCGTCTGATCGGCTTCCTCGAGACGTACAAGACTGTGCTTCGGCACGGCTACACGGCAGTGTAAACGTGGACTCGACGCGGCGCTGACCGACTATACATACAGTATATACCTCTGCTCCGAAACTCACTGAAAAGCCGCCGCCAGTGCGCCGACGCGCTGGTTGTCTACTTTACGGCGGTATATACTCGCACCTCTGTCTTGTTTATTCTCGATTGGAAGCTCGAGGAGGTCGCAGCGTAGGAAAAATTTAACATCTCACGTACACGTATCACAGGAGGATGAAGGGCCTGCGAGAGGTTCTGGGCATCTGGCTGCTCCTGGTGTGCGTCTGGGCCAAGGTACCAGCGAAACCGAGGAACGCGGTGTTGCTTCTGGGTAGGTCGATTTTTATTTATAATTATCCATGCAGAATGATCAGTGTATCTCGCCTACACCCACTTGAGCGCGCTTTCGAACGCGCGACGAGGTAGAAAGTGCGAGGATGCGATCGTGTCCTTGATTCGATGGAGTTTATTTGTTTGTCTTCTTTCATATCGTTTTTTCTTATAATGGCCGGTCCAAAGGGCTTTGACTCGCCGTAATTGGGCGACAGGTGAAATTCGGTGAGAGCAGGTGCGATGCCATTGAGAATTGACGAATATGCGTGATCTCGCTCTCTATCGATGGATCGAGAATGTATTGAGATAGAGATCTATCGGTGAAACTTGAGAGTGAAAAACGAGTATGATATTTTTTCGCCAATCGTTGCCTGTAGTCAATATCAAGTAAGAGTACACAGCAAAAATATAGTGAAATGCTCGATCTAGAACGAAGAAAAATGAACTTCCCGTTATATGATTTCTCAACATGTAGATCAGTTTTCTCAATATGTAAAACCACTTTCCAGCCGACGACGCGGGTTTCGAAATGAGATCGTACCTCAACAAAATATGCCAGACTCCGAATCTCGACGGACTAGCTAAAAGCGGTCTCATATTCAATAATGCCTACACCTCCGTCAGTAGCTGCTCGCCAAGGTAAGCGACTAACACCTTTCACCAAGACGCACACGTGCAAAAAATTATTAGCTACCCGGTAGTAAAAGTCTAATAGAAACAGTATCGATAAGTCCGGGTGCAATTGGATTTGTATTCCTGTTATATCACCCGGACTTATCGAGTGCTGTGATGGAGACACTTTTGCGACCGGTCAGGTGATTATTATTACTATGTAATCTCGCGTGTTCTGCTTTGCAGCCGAGCTTCACTGCTGACCGGCCAGCCGAGCCATCAGAATGGCATGTACGGACTTCATCATGGTGTTCATCATTTCAATTCGTTCGAGCAGATCGAGAGTTTGCCCAAGATGCTTCACCAGAAGAACATACGAACTGGTATGTTATAATTATGTTCTTTTCAGAAGGCATCAAACGAATCTCCTTGACAGCTTGTTTCATCCCAAACAATAGAAACGTCGAACACATCCATCCAGACCACCCGTCAATGTCACTTTTTTCCTTCTCGCCTTTTTTTCCTCGCCGCTTCATCGTCAGGCACTCGAGCATGACTCGCTAATGACCCTGACTCTTCCACCAGGCATAATCGGCAAGAAGCACGTCGGTCCGAGCCACGCTTACCCCTTCGATTTCGCCTACACAGAGGAGAACGAATCCATCCTCCAAGTTGGCCGCAACATCACGCGCATCAAGCTCCTCGTTCGCGAGTTTCTCTCCAGCAACCGCAACCAGTGAGTTGAGCGTGACGAGCCATGCAAACAGCTTTATAATCGAATCATCGGTCCCCCATAATTGACGAGTCATTTTTTGTTCTCTCCGCCGTTCAGGCCGTTTTTCCTATACGTGGCTTTCCACGATCCGCACCGATGCGGACACTCGCACCCGGAGTTCGGCAGCTTCTGCGAGAAGTTCGGCAATGGTGAGCCTGGCATGGGTCACATTCCTGATTGGAATCCGATTTACTATCAATGGGAACAGGTCAAGCTGCCCTACCACGTGCAGGACACCGAGCCAGCCAGGCGAGACATCGCTGCTCAGTACACGACCATGTCGAGGCTTGACCAGGGTATTGGCTTGATACTGAAGGAGCTCGAAACAGCTGGAGTGAAGGATGACACCCTGGTCATCTACACTTCGGATAATGGAATACCCTACACCAGTGGTAGAACGAATCTCTACGATCCAGGTGAGAGAATCGACGAGAGGACCGATTGAAGAAGGTCGCACGTGATGGCTATTGACTACTTTGATTTATGTAGGAATGGCCGAGCCGATGATCATATCTTCGCCGTACCACACTGACAGACACAACGAGGCCACTTACAGCATGACTTCTCTCCTGGATATCACGCCGACTTTGCTGGACTGGTTTGGCTTGACCACAGACAAGAAGATCGAGAAGCATCTCGGATCTCTTACCGGAAAATCGCTGATTCCCCTGTTGACGAAAGGTTCGTGAAGATCGTTTTATATTTCAATCAGAACATAACTGAATGACGTTTCTCTGTGTTTAGAACCGATTGAGCAGAACACTACAGCTGTTTTTGCCAGTCAGACCCATCACGAAGTGACAATGTACTACCCGATGAGGGTGGTGAGAACCAAAAAGTACAAGCTTATTCATAATCTGAATCACAAGATGCCATTCCCCATTGATCAAGACTTCTACATATCGCCGACGTTCCAAGTAAATAAATCGATTTCTCTGTACATTTTCAAGGAAAACGTGATCACACAACTTATTTTCTGACTTTTCAGGATCTGTTGAACAGGACTCGCACAAATCAATCTCTTAGATGGTACAAGACAGACTTGAAAAATTATTACTACAGACCTGAATGGGAGATGTACGATTTGAAGTATGACCCTGAAGAATTGAACAACATAGCTACCAAAAAATCTGTAGAAGTAAGTATGCTAGCAGTGGTAACTATTGCTTTGGTCAAAGAAAGATTACTTATATTAAATTTACATTTACAGCCAATATTTAAGGAGCTTCAGCAAATGCTTACCGAGTGGCAACAGAAAACAAAAGATCCATGGCTGTGTTCACCAAACGGTGTTTTAGAACCATTCGAAGGAGACAAAAAAAATCTTCAATGCATGCAACTTGACAATTTTTAATTGTAAATCAATCATGTTTTTGAGGCTCAAATTTAGCAGTTAATTATTTTTATACGTCAGATTATTTTTTTAAGGACGTGCCTCTGAATAAAGAAACTTTTCTATTATTTTATCCTTGACCAACCTTTATTTACGATGGAAAAATGATCCTTGTCTGGGAAACATTCTTCTGCTTCTTGTCGTGCTGCTTTAGCAAAGCCTCATTCAGTCGATGGATGTACGAAGTGGATTTATTGACGGACTTCTCAACTTCTATCATCTCAGTTGATATCTCATTCATCTGGAATACGAGAATTTATTGTAAGACTGAGTTTATTCACTATTAATTATTCTCATTATATACTTATATCCTCACAAATTGCTTATAACCAAGATATCGGTTGTACTTTAATTTGTTGTCATAAATCTGCCTGATTTGCACCATAAGAATCAGACAGAGTACAAGGCCACATAACAAATAAAGGGCATTTACACTCTGCAGATTGCGCATAAGCATAACAATAATATCTCCTCTTATCAATGAATGAAATAAAACAAAAACGTAATGGTAGCATTCATCACATAATCACTTGTTTTCACGGTCACGTCACTTGCTGGTACATTTATATTTCCTTTAACAATGTCGATGTAACGTAAATGGACGTTCGATTGTTTGTAACAATAAATATTTTTAACATAAAAATTAATATCAAACTACGAGTAATTCTTTTTATTTCGTACTACAACAGCTGAGATGTGACATGTGTAAAAATTAATTATGCGAGACGGGACGCCATGTTGAATATGCGCAGTAGCGCCAATTGCACGTGATTTTGAATTTTTCTAAAAAATCAGTTTTATTACGTAACTTATGTATATTCAAGTACATACATGCATACACAATATATAACAAAGTAAAAAATTTAATAATTGATTGCACTTTCATCTGTTTCGTCGAGTACTTCCCAATTCTTCCGAGATGCTAATACCACCATAGTTTGGAGATTCACTTCTCAATGGGGTGGATTCGAGCTGCAAAATCGACGAAGATATTTTGTTTAAGTATATATAGGAATATACGATACCAAAGCCACAATATTTCCAAAAGGTGTGTAAGCAGGATATTATTAGCGGTTATAAATAAAGAAACGTTATGCGTATTTTTATCGTTTATTAAAATAATTTAAATAAACTTACAATATTACTTTCCTTTTTATTAATTCTTTTTATACCAAGATTAATCGGATGATGCCTTTTTTTAATAGGGCTTTTTAATAGAGAAGGCTTATAGTGATGGGAACGCTGTTATCGAATGAATTTTAATATATGTTACTGAAATTTTTTAATTTCATACAATTCGAGTAGAGATATTTAGAATTTTAATATTGTACGTTATTATAGAAGTTCTATCAAAATTGAATGAGTGCATAAAGTGCATTCAACTAAAATAAAGTCAAATTCAATGCCTTTCTATCTTTCTATATTTTCTCATACTGACGGCAGTATAAAGTGTCATAAATATTATTAAATAATAAAAATACTCATTCAATGAAGTATCTAATACAACCTATTTTTCAGACAACATACTAAAAACTATTGCGGAATCGACTCGAATGAAATGCTCGATTATTTAGCTTGAAAGAGGAATCAAAAGATTCTGCTGCATATGGTTATAGGCATTTTAAAACAAGGACCCTCTTTACGATGCATTCAAATCCCTCGCGAATTTAAAACAAGCAAACTAGCCTCACTGTTTTATTGCTCTGTATGCTTAAATATTGCTACGGAACATTGTACATACATATACAACATAATACTCGTGTTACTATAAAAACATTTTTCAACGTGAAATAATCCTGTTCTGTTGTTCACAGACAATCAATATATATATACAATTACATTCACGTATTTTCTAACATATATCAAGTGCACTCAATGATCCGAAGTACAAAAAAAGAAATTCGTTTTTCTCTCTATATACATATACAAAACTGTAAAAGCAATTCTAAAGCAACATAAGCCAGACGATAAACGAAGCAGAGCATATACCTGACATGAAAATAAAATACACGTTTCCGACGTGAGAAAAAAGTGCAAGAGTGACCCAGTATGTACATGTGCGATTGGTATTTCAGATCGTCCCATATCATATTGTTATGACCGAGATATATATACAGAGAATCATATAAAAAACGCAATGGTCGATCGTTCGCTCGCCGATGTAGAGGGTCGAATGCAGCGGGTGAAAAAGAGCGCGATATCTATTATATAGACTAAGTAAATAATTATAGAGACCCGCACGCAGCGGCCGCACCGGATACCGCGCGCTGGACAATTTTTCAATAAGGAATCATCGTCATCGTGCATGACTGGCACACGCATTCTTCTCTTGTCATACAGCTACATATGTGCGTACACATGCGCGTGCACGTATATAAACATTAAAAAGGAAATAATAACCTCGCGAAGAGGGAAGATGCTTGGCGGTCGTCCCCCTTCGCTTCGAATACTCGTTCGGCTCCACATACGAAATTGCTACACGACAATACTTTCATTGATTATCGAGGCTGTGCATGAGCCTCGCTACGTTCGATTAATACTAGAACTAACGAGAACGATTACAAAACTTGACCTGATCAGGAATCGTAATCGTATAAGTAGATTAAAAATAAAAGCTTTTTCGGAGTAATTAAATAAAACAACACGACGTTCATTGTAACCCGGAACTACAATCCGTGCGTGCATGAATCTCGAGACACGACATTGAAGTGAATTCGATGAAGTTCAGAAATGCTAATACGCCGACTGTTTAACCCATTTTTTAAAGCACTTTGAATCCCATCGATCGAGCTCCGAATGGTCGTCTCTCAACGATAAATTGACGCTTTCCTCGTTGGATACAGAAATCACAGATTACATAATATCCATTTGTAAACAATCGCTCTCCGCATTTTCGACAATCTTCTATGACGTATCATCTGCGCATCTGTGTATGAAGGCAGTATTGAGTTTTTAAAACTCATCCTGTTCGAATAATTTAGTATTCAATTTACAATTGTTTTCTTAAAATTTTGTTTCCAGATAATCATGCATGAATATGGAAAATAAAGCAATCGTACCAAAACCAGTCCCAAAATAATCGCAGTCGAAATCAGAAAGAAAACTCAAACGATTGCACCAACGGCATACACAACACGCAGACGACACTCTAGAAATCATAGACTATAAGAGCCACTCTTTGTGTGGTACAACGTCTCTATATAACATTAACGCCGGTCGGCCATACTTGTACAATGAGATTTCCGTGCGCCCGGATGCATCATACATATACATAGATTGGTTCGATGAACCCCCCGCCGCCGCCGCCGCAGCTACAAGTAGTACGACGACGACGACGTCGACAGCGACGAGAACAATGAGAGGAGGGCAATCGATTCCACATGATAGAAGAGGGGGTGGGGAAAGAAGGGCATCATCGGTATAGGATCGCATGGTTATATAGCCGTAGGTCTATAAATTTAAGAGCGCTCGGGGGTCGGCAGCAAGCGGAGAGCGAGCTCGTTGGGTCAACAGATGCGGTTGCCCGTGCCGTTATTCACCTGCGTGCCCTCGGATGATGCGGCCACCTCGTAGTCGACCGCGCGCACCTTCTCCTCGTGTTGTTGCTGCTGCTGTTGCTGGGAGCCCGCGCGTATGCGGCTGTCGTCGCTTGATCGTCGCTCCTTGAAGAGGTCAGCTACGCCGAATACCTAAAAAGAAACCAGATAGGCACTCGTGTAAAGACCGATAGAGACTATAACGCATAAGTGTGTTGAGGTTGCGCGAATTCAGAACTCGTTGCTCAACGCGGCTATAATCAGTTCAAGCACGTAATTCGCGTAATCTTTATTATGCATTGTACACGCACGAACTTGAAACGAATGGAGTCATCGTAAAACTTTCAGCCGAGACAAAATTGCAACCTAGATAAATACTCTAGCTGAGACTGTATCATAGACTCTCAGCGCGTTGCGCAACAAAGGTTTAAAATGTATAGCGCGGAGAGAAGAAAAATAAAACAACAGCTGCAGTTGGATTACGTAAATAATAATTGCAATTACGGAGCGATTCTTTACCATGATAAGAGCGATGACAGTCCCTATGGTCGAGCCGGCGAGGACGTCGCTCCAGTGATGCTTGTAGTTCGAGATCCGCGTCATCGCCGTGAACCATGCCATCATGATGCAGATGAACTGCAGCAAGTGCCTCAGCAGCTTACTGCCCTTCCACGTGAGTCGCAGTTGCAGGTAAAGCTACGGATAAAAATTGTCATTCCCACATAATTCAATCCAGAATCTCGACCAAGGCTCGTGTTTACGAAACTCACCGCTAAGTAGACCATGGTGTAGGCCGAGAAGGATGAGTGCCCCGAAGGGAAGGACAGCCTGCAAGAATAAAAAGAGCTTTAGTCTACCGTAGCGCTTGTGTATATCCTTATATACGCTGAAAAAGTATAGGCAGACGAGTCGTAAAAAAATCGAGCAATAAAAGCCCGCCGATAGAAGCTGTGAGCTTATGGGACGCGAGTCTTTTTCATTCAGAGTCGTCTCTCGTAGACACACATCTGTGCGCGCGCAAAAAAGCCAAGGTCTCGACTAATATACACACTGCGAAAGTTTTCGCGCGGCAAAATTTTAAAGGCCGCGACTTACACAACGCACACCTAGACCGGATAAACACAGAGGGGGGAGGGAAAAAGAGTCGTGTCTGCCCGTCGTTAAAGTCGCGCGAGTCTTTTTCCTCCGTGCGAAACGTTCGTATATATGATAGCCGATGGGAAAGGACGGCCTGTTTGTCGTTAAGACCACGTGGAGGTAATTCAATAAAGAGCTGAGAAAAAAGTCTAGATACACTCGAGCGCGGCCGAGCTTTGAGGCTTTTTTCCCCTCGAATTGCCGCCACTTGGAAGGAGAAAGGTATATACGGTGCTCGCGATAAAATACAACCGAAGTGCTTTTTTCCGCGTGTGAAAAGTGCATCCAAGCGCTCTCTCTCTCTCTCCTCTTATATTTTTAAACCCTCAGCTCGGGCGTTCAGAAGTGCCACGCGCGGCCGATTCATCGCGTATCGGAGTTAAAAGAGAAAAATCACAGCCGCGGCGGAGCGAATCGGACGCTCAATTCGACGAAAGCAATCTCGCCGCGGCTGTATTTCCAGACTCCCTCGCGAGACGAGAAACAATTACGCCCAGCCGTTCTCGGATGTGTAATCTTGAAAGCTCCCCCGACTTAAACTCAAAGTATATTCACGTCCCATAATAAAATTCGCCTCGAGCACAAACCATCGGAGTCTCGAGTGGAGCGCACGCATACAAGCACCCACGTATAATATAAAGTAAAAGACCCGGACAGATACAGAGGGCCGAATTAAAAGCGGCGCGCGCGGGGGAGAGAGAGATGTGTGTACGAATGAATGAGTCCACTGTCCTTTACTAAACGCATCTATTTATAGGACTGTCCCAGGAAGAGAGAGAAAGTCTTTCGTCGCGACCCTCTTGCGCTACTCGATCCGCCTGTGTGTTTACAATGCGTGTACACACATAATGCGTCGCTCCTCGATAAAGCCCGCGAGCGGCGAGAACAAATGGATTATTAGGTGACGATTTGTACCGCGCGCTATCGCTCGGATCTCTCTGTCCGCTATACGTATTATTTATACTGCGCGCGATGAATGAAATTCGAGTCGATTTGTATGTGTGTGTAAACATGTGCTGTCAATGTAAAATACATAATTTCATATACGAGGCGCGCGAGATTGCTCTTATAAAAGTCCACTCGAGCGAGATTGCGCTGATCTCTCTTGGTTCGAGGATAATAATAATAATACATAATTCCACAGTGTGGCGGCGACGCGTGGAATTTTCGCTGAAGTGGCGGGTTGCATCTCGCTCGTTGGGGAAGGATTGGAAATAAAACTCGAGTGCGCGGAGTATTTTTGAGGCGTATCCTCGCGGCCCTCTTCACAAGTGCTTTGTTTTTTTCCTCGTCCGAATAGCCGTCCACCTGCTTCCGCGTGTGCATATATACAGATAAGAAGCTATCCTATACATACATCTATTATACCCAAAATTTTTCCTACATCGCTTACACGCTCTCGCGTATACTCTCGTAATCCAGATTATCACTCCGGACCAAAAATAATAATAATAACCCGGCGCATTCCAGTGTCTGGCAGGCCGAACCGCGAGTTAACTCTCTCGCTTCGCATCCTCGGGCCCAGCAATTATCCGTGCGCCGCTCACCTGAGTTCCTTGAGCAACTTTTTGGAGACCCCGGAGGCCGTGCACTCGAAATCCTCGATGTAGCGGTGTTGGTTCTGCGGCAGGCTGCAGTCGATGTTCGGCTGGCAGAGGGTCAGAAAGTGCGGCCGCAGCCTTCCCACCGTGTACTTGGCCACGTCGGTCGTCAGCACCGTGATCGCAGCTCCGAAGCCGAACATCCCGATCTGCGAACGCATATCACATTAATATACATGGGTATGTTTATGCGGGACGGATATATAGGACGTCGTGTCGCATAAATCTCTCGATCCGACTGTCGAGTGCACAAATGATCGATTTGGTTTACTTTCGCGGCGCGACGAGATACAGATCGAATCCGAGTTGTTGTCGTCGCCTATTGTATTATACGTGAATATTTCGCGCGTGACTGCGTCATTTCGAGCTGTTTGATTGCTTATACATCAAGATAGATCATTGCATCGGTACAATCTGATCAGCGTGTTTGTAACGGAAGAATGGGACGCATTAACATAACTCTGCGGTCGTCTCGTCTCGAATTACACCTCGTTCCTTCGAAAATATAATGATAAGTATGTTAATGGGGTTGTCGTAACAACCCGGTGATCAGTCCAATGCATCACGATAGCGTGGCTAGTGGCCTGACGAAAAACATCCTCATAAGAGATCCGAAGAAAACCGAGGCATCAATCAGTGCCATCGCTCACCTTAGTATAAGCGGCGCTCATCCAAGACGGAATGTTGAAGCCAAAAAGTACCAGCGGCGCCGAACTGCTCACCCTCTTCCAGTGACTGAACTCGAACACCATCATCTGCGAAGAACAATGCGATGCGTGAGAAAAAGAGTCACAAATATTGAACGATGACGCTATATCGAGGAAAACGGCGACATCTAAACACGCGCGCACCCGGAAATAAAAGGTGTGAAATCATCGACCAATATCTACTTTTCTCCAATATAACGTCATCGGTGTATATTACAGCGTCGCGCGATATTACGTCGGCGCGTGTATATTAAGATAAGAGCTATATACACGCATGCGAGAAACGAAGCCCTGGCGCACACCTGCAATAAAAGTCGAGAAGAAGAAGCCGCAAAGTTCGAAGACCCGAGGAAAGTATCACAGCAGCGCCCGGTGTATATCATAGTTCAACGATCGATGCTCTCTTGCGAACGACGTATGCGACGTTAAAAATTTCATGCAAATTTATGCGCACGAGCGGCGAGAAAAAAACTAACGGCGACTGATGATGCGCGAGACAGAGAGAGAGAGAGAGAGAGAGTGAACTACCGGGTACGCTCTTTGATTTCGGTGACAAAAAGTGGGCTACCCCGAGGTCACGCGCGACCGAGTTTGATTAGCCGAGTGTGTACCGCGCCGGCTGTTTGATTTAATTAGACGACGCGCTACTTTTATGCTAAATGTATATGTAAAGCTTCTTTTTAAAGAAATAATTTAGCTGTGAGCTTGATCGTGTACTTTCTCTTTTCACCGATCGAACCCCCCGCGCGCGCGATTGGAATTTTGTGTTCAATAGTGTGGGTTTTCTGGAAAAAGCTAGTTTCTAGTGGGCTGGCCTCCACGGCCATTTACACTGTCCTGTTTGACAAACAGCCGTGAGTTGGTTTCTTTTTTTCTCGGCGTTAGTTATGGTCAGCGCGTTCCAATACGGAAAAATACAATATTCCGACAAACGTAAATTACGCCTTATTATAAATATACTTATTATGCCTAATCTCTTTCGAGGATATCGCTTAAACTTTGTAGTCGCAGCCACGAAAAACCACACAAAGTCGGCACCGTTAGGCTTACGAATAGCTCCACCTTGCAGTCGAGTAAAGCGACTCTAATAACGCGTATTTTTAGTGCGGAATCGGTCATGAAATAACCGTCGACTCATTATGCAACGAGTAACGAAAGCACATCGCCGAACAATTATTCATTCTTAAAAGCCCTTCGATGAAAAACCGGATATCTATACAGCTATTAATAACCACCTGACAAGCAACTCCGGCGCGCACTGCACGCAAAGCCCCAAAACAAAGAGCGCAACGCGGTAGACGTCCGCTATGCTATATATACATTAAATCCCCCGTATTTGCGTGGGCAGGTGCAAAACGCACGTCACGTGCATACATCAGGGGGGGGGGCATCAGAGATGTAGGTGTATATATATATATATATATATATGTGTGTGTGTGTGTGTGTGTGTGTGCACGTGCGCGCGCGGGAGTGTATCGCGTTTCTATAAAAAGTGGAATATGACTCACCGTGCAGATTGGAAGGAAAAGCCCGATGACGTAGAGCATTGGACTGGTGACCGTAGAGTCGTGGAACGGGTGGCTTAGCGACTCGTCGTTGCAGAAGAAGCCCCGCTCGTACGGTTTGCCGAACAGGTAGAACATCAGCACCGTCATGCCCACTGAAAAATTTCACCCGTGTTTCAGCAATTTTCATCGTTGAGCGTGATTATCTCCGTCTGGCTCCCAGGGGTGTACAAGGTATGTAATGGTATATGGATGTCGGAGGATCGCGTGCGCGGTCGGAATTTCGGTACCCATCAGTGATTTCGCGCTTGAACGCAGCTTGGATTTACCTTCGAGGAAGTAGCAATACCATTTTCCTCGTCTGGATTACCGTATACTTTTGAGGATAAGATACCGAACCACATCATCAGGAAAGTAAAGAGAGGCCTATACTGCACCCCGGAGAGACGGCACATCGCAGATCCCGACGACATCGGTAAGAGAAATGTAATTCCCTGCTGAATTCTTATCGTAAGTCACGTTTATTTTTATCTCGTAAGCTAGCACCCACACTACTCACGCGCGCGAGCGCGATTACAATTTTCCTCTCCACGTGCCATACAGTATACACTGAGGAGGAGATTCCTCGAATGCGTCTCTCGTGCTATATAATTGCGGCTTTTGTATCCCCGTCAGTTCCTCTCCTGCCGGCAAAAAGCGCATCCTCACACCTACTCCCGAGGAATCCCTTAGAAAAATACACCGTAAATAAACAGACAGAAAACGAGCTCTTCTCTCTCGCCACTTACTGCCTGTCAGTTCGCCGACTGTAGGGAGCAGCATATATATATAAATATATATAGTGTGCAACCGGCGGTATGCAAATCACCCGCTGCTGGCGCTCGATAGCCCAGCCGAAATTTTCGAAGGCGCGCGCGGTGTATAGGTGCAGTATAGCGAAAAACGAGTTTCTGATCCCTGTAGCAAGCCGCGAAAGGAGCGCCAGAGAGACATGTATTATATACACTCTTGCAGCGCAGTGTGCGTATAACCGCCTTGACACGCTTCGCAGGATTCAGACCGAATTGTGCTCTTTCTCTCCGATGCTCGTTTCGACGCCGCTTGTTTCACAGCCGTTTAAAGGGACACGTCTGCTTTAAGCCTTTTATGCGCGCATGTTATAAGTGCCTATACGCAGTAGTGTGGGTCTCTGTGCACCGAAGGGTGAGCTGTTTCTAGGGGGGACAGACTAAATGTTTGTTTTTTTTTTTTCGTTCGACAACGCTAATTGCGATTCGTCGTCACATTTTCAAATGGATTCTTGCGTAAGAACATATTTTTTCTCCGATGCATAGGTATAGTTGCGGAAGCGTTCTTGAAAAAAAAAACGTGCTACACGTGCGGATGATAAAACGTCGTCCACGCGCGCTTTGTGGGCTTTTTCGCTATCTCTAAACCACTCTATACGTTATCCTATACGCGACGTTATGAAGCTTTTCCTTTTTTCCCGGCTGGAATTCGCTGAAACTGACGGAACCTGAGTCGTGTCTACTCAGTCTATGTTTGTTTTTTTGTTAGAGCAAAAGAGTCAACAACGCGAAAAAAAAGCATATCGATTCTCAACTTCGTCGTTGATTTACACAAGCGTTAAAAAATTTGACACTCGAGCTGTATCTTGTCGCGCAGCAAAACGTCAGCGCGCCGCTAGCTGCGCGTCTTAATATCGATTCACGACCTCGACGGGCGAGTCGCGCGCGATGACAATATAAAAGAAAAAACTAAATTACAAAAATCAAGCGGAGATAAAACGGGCTCGAAAATACCTGCGCTGATTAATCGCACCGTTTTATCGCGGATTAAAATCGTTCGGCGTCACGCAATCATCGGGAGCGTTTGCCCAAGGATGAGTAACCCGATGTGTACATATTATACGAACAAAAAGCAAAAAAAAAAAAAAACACGCTACCGCAAAATCGCCATTTCGGAGCGAAGCCTGTAGCAAACGCTCGCGAGCGTCCCCTTGCAAGACCTATAGCCAAGAGTATAAAAGTATAATAAGTACAGTCCAGCGCCCAGTCGGCAACAAAAGGCCGCGGCCCCCTCTGGTCATTGACGCCCCCGCGCGAAAAGTCCGCGTCTATATAATGCAGCAGCAACGGCGCACGCACGCACGCGTTATAACGCGTATATACGAAGCCGATCGATCGATTCCGCGTAGCTCTTTCTCTCCCCGCATCAGCAATTTCCTTTTACTCGTCGCTCCCCTTATTACTAAGTATTGCCTTTATTGCATCGGGGGGAGAGAGAATTGGCGGCGGATGTTTTAGGTTATAGGGACGGCATCGAAATCGAGTTTCCCGCGCGCAGCTGATCATTGCGTGTATGTTACATATATAGTCATAGTCACCGCGCCTCGCTGGTATCCACGGACGTCGGTGAGAGAGAGAAAGAGAGGGACACGTATTTGCGAGAAGCAAGAGTAAAGCTGAGAACAGAGCTACTCACCGACGAACAGGCAGACGAAGTCGATGACGATCTTGCGCAGCACGAACTTCGAGCTGCGGTCCATGTCGAGGAACCAACCTCCGGACCGGAGCAGCAGACTACGGACACTGAGAGAGATGATACGAGTCACTCAGCGCAGACGAGAGAGAGAGAGAGAGAGAGATATCAATCGAGCGCCCGGCGCGGGCCGAGACTCGTCAGCGCGCGCGAATTTTCGCTCGCTCTTTCTGTATAACGTAAGTCTCGGTGTGTATATCACGCGGACGCGAGCGCCGCCTGCAGCAGCACACTCTCGGACGGCTGCGTCTCGACTGACTGCTCCACGGCGAAGCTTGTAGTGTATACGTATAGTAGCTGAGGTGTGGGTATAGCTATACTGTGTACACACACACGCTCTATCCCCTCTTCTCGCCAGCTCCGATGGCCTACTGTGTGCTCTGTGTGTGTATAGCTCTTTTTTCGCGTTTCCGCCTAGCTTCTATATACACCAGAGGGAAAGAGAGAGAGAGAGAGAGAGAGAGAGAGAGAGAGAGAGAGAGAGAGAGAAAGGGAATACACGAAACAGAGTGAGGTAAGACAGCCCGCAATTAATGCTGATTTAATGGTTGTTTTTACTTTTCGCCCGCAGCCTCATCATCTCTACAGGCGATCTTTTTCGGGGGCCGCGTGTCCGTGATTCTGAAACCCGCTGTGTGTGTGCGTGCGTGTGTGACCCATGGGATTTGACTGACAAATGCGTTGAGCCTATAATAATCTGGGAATCAGCCGTGCGCGCGTGTTTGCTTTGCTTTTTCGGAGCAGCTATTATACGCCAATGCGTCTTTTGAGACGCGCCGCGCTTTATTTTGCAATTTCTCGCGCGCGATTGAATCGCTCATTACGTGCAGCTCCTATTCGCCAATGAAACTCCGGTTATTTGTTCGTTTAATTGCATAACTAGACGGTCCTCGCACGTGCGTGCGCTCTTCTATATTGAAAGAATCGCGGGAATAAATCAGAGTTATTATATTTGTTTTTCAAGCGCAGCACATCAGACAGCCCGAGCAATTTGCGAGCCTTGATTGCGCGCGGAGGTATGCGATCGCTTATCCGCAGTCTCCGATCAAAATTCAATTAACGTGAGCGCGCAGCTGCTGGTTACAGCGTTATTTAATCCGACGCACTTTCGGTATCTGAAAATTAATTCTATAACGTATACACATAGGTGAAGTGAAGAGGAGCTCCGATTCACGACTCGACTCTACAAATCACTCGTCGTTCTTATAATCCAATACTGCGCGCATAGATAAGCCGAAAGCCCTTGAATTTTTGTTCACGGAGCAGCCGCGCTTGTGCGTAAGCCGCGAGATTCAAAAGCGAGAGCTCTCGCGCGCAGCTGACCGAAATATTCAAATCTCCGAAATTTATTTATTCCTCGCGCGCCAAATGACTTCCTGTCCGGAATCCTAGATTCACAAGAGCGATACCTCCTATTGCACCCAATCCATTATACGAGCAGAAGCGCATAGAGCCCCTATATAGCTCGTCGTCCCTTCTAGGGAGAGAGAAAAACGAGGGGCAGAGCAAATCCGGCATCACTTTTGACGGGTTGGGATGAAAAAACGCGCAAGGGCCCGAAAGAGAGACGAGAAGAAAGAGAGAGAATCCGCAGGTGCCGTCCCTAAAGAAAGACAGAAAGAGATCCGCTGCCGGCGCGCGGAGAAATGGAGAAGCCACTATACACAGATAAAGATCGTTGAAAATCTCTCAGGTAGAGAAACCCGACGACGAGAGACTACTCTCTCTCTCTCTCTCTCTCTCTCTCTCCCTCTCGAGCCCCTAACTCTCGACAAAAGAGATTTAACGGCGGGCCCTCGGAAAATTCAAACTGCCGCGAGAGAAGAGCCTTTTATACCTTATTTAGCCTCGCGCATGTGCGCACCTTTGCTCAAAACCTCTCGCTTTTCTCTCGCCATGGTTATTTATTAGACGCGCTGTGCGCAGCTCTTCCCTTTACTCTTTATCTTCTTCCTAGACTCTCGGAATTCTTTCGTTACTCCTACATATACCTATACTACTCAAGTTCGATGCACTGCGCGCCTTTACTTTTACTTCTCTTTCTGGAGAGAGTCGGCGGGAGGATGAAAAAATGCCGAGCAATTAGTCCTCGCCGCGATGCATTAGCGCATTTCTCGAGACGCGGCTTTGATCCCGATGACGGATTACTTTTCCGAGAGCTGATATACATGTGCGATTTTTTCTTTTTTCAATATCGACCCGATGGTTTTCAACCTCGTCGTCGTTCGCGGAATTTGGAATACCTCGAGCGTAACGCAGTTTCGATCGATGATCGCTACAGGTAACTATACGGTTTACGTAAGTAATCGCGTCACGATACAAAGATTTTGCCTGCGGGGACGATTACTTTGTTCGGAATCAGAACGGTATAACTCCGTGGATGTGTGATTGAATTGCGACAGGTATTATAACAATGAGCGTTACTCACGCATCGTGTTTGAATTTTTTGCAAATAACAGACGCAGCGGGGAATCACGAGCTTTTACGCTCTAAGACGTGTGAAACGTGCGAAATACTTCATATTTTTTTATTGAAAACCTACGATTACGTCTTATCTCCAAGAGTAATGATTCAATCGGCGAAACGTACTTAGCGATGAAACTTCCGAGAATTACGCACAGCGATCGCTCAAAACGTGAGTCAAATTAAATACAAATTATTTTTTTCCGCATTTTCCCTAATATCAATTCGAACTGTCATCGCAGAGCGGCAATTCGTTCTCGGTATGATATAACTAATAAACGCTTAATTATGCGCGACGGCTTATCGCGCGCTACTCGTCTAAGCCTTGAATGGTTCGCTTCATGTTATACTGTAAGCGCGCGGGCTTGCGTACGGAATACTAATAAATAATTATGCTCAATGTCGCGCACTTCACATTACTTTCTTTCTGAGGATCTGACGAAAATTTTCAATGAGCCGCAGGGATGGCTCAATTACTGGCTAGTGCGATAATGATAAAAGCCTCTCTGACGAGCCATGACTGTGGCTCTGTTTTTATACTTCCTGTCATGTGTGTATACTCCCTGTGGGCGCAATTACAGGGATTCCGACTATACGGGCTGTAAATCACATCGGTGTAAATCAAATTTTTTAATTACGCAGACTGAGAAGCGAGATACTTGCGGCCATGAAAATTATAATTTATTAGACTTGTAAAATTAATATGTTTAAAGTGAAAAATTCGTTGTAATGAAAAAGACTTATTTGCTTTAATGTCATTGCATTGTACTTTATTGTTATATGGGTTGGAAGGCTACTATGTGCAAAGATGGTACATTGCATTGTGTGTATGCGTTCACTTTTATTATTTATGTGTATATTTATCATTTTCTCCTCGGTGTATGCGCTCGTCTATCCAACGCGTTTTGTTAATCTTCGCTACTTGACTAGTTTCTCCTTGCATATTATTGGTGGAGTGTTAGTTTTAGTTTTTATTGTAAATAGAGGGCTTTGTCATTTAAAAAAATCTTAAGTACGCTTTACTAAGCTCTGTCGAAAATATTGTACAATGGCATAATCATGATTTGCACGCGCTCGGGTGCGCTTCCGAAGCGAATGCATTTTTATGGCAAATACGCAAGCACACAGACATAGGCCTTTGTCGTTATCAAACATACCTTCATTTTTATTTCGATTAGCATACATCGCTCAGGCACACAAATTTACAGTCAGCGCAAGTTTTCTTTTTGTAATCTTATACTTTTTTTGTATATGCGTGCGTGTGCATATGTATTTACATAGGTAGCATATACCATTCAACAAGAGGTTTAACATTTCTTTTTACATTATTCGTCATTCCTTGGTGGAAAATAATCGTAGTGGCTTTTAAAATATCACATCTATCGGTATAAGTTGCAAGTTGCTTATACCCTATAAAAAATCGTACACACTACGTAACAAAATCATTAATCGTACTGCGGCGTAGCATTTGGTTTAGTGCGCTTCATTTAAATTGTCTTGGCTTCTCTGCATATAGTGTACGTAGACGTATAAAGATCGAGAAAAGCGGATCGAAGTAGCAGAATTCATATCGAGAATTAAAATGTTTAAGGGTGCACCGATGTTCTCGATCTAGTTAACGTTACTCGTCTTTTAAACATAATTTTACTTGATTTGCACAATTCCTCTCAGCGAACAAGGTGGGAAATGTAACTCTATAAGAGTTCCATCTCGGATGGTCATCTGCGATGCTCAAGGCCGTAAGCGATCACAGTGTTATCAACGCAACCAGCGGCCAAAACGACCCGATGTGGATGAAAACTAAGACAACTTGCAGGGCCGATCCTCGTGCTCATGAAGCCCTCGTGAAACTTGATTGTGTTGAGGTGATTACCTGATATATTATACATACTGATGCACTGGTTTGTAGAACTGCTAAGAAATAAAAGTGTTTGTAAATGTATTCGAATATGAAAAGTACTTTTTTAAGAGGTGTATAATAATTTTCATAAATTACCATCCAAAAATATCTGCAGATTCATGCATCACGAAGGACGTTATTCCATGTGTCGTTTGGACCATATTAACAGATGAGTTTTTCCTGAGATCGAAAAATCGAATGTCACCAGAAGAAGATCCCGTTATCAGTCTGATTGGTGAACTCGCAGATTTTTTCAGATACGCCCCCAGAACCCATGCATTGTGCTCTCTGTAAGTCATAACTCTCGATTCCGTAGCCGGCAACCTTCTATCAAACACGCGTACCGAACCATCTCCACAGCCAAGCACCATCATGTTACCTGTGACAATTGATATTGTAATTTAATTTCATTTTGGTAATTTATTTTGACAAAATGAATGAAATATAATATGCTCACCTGCATTGTCTGTATCTAGACAAGTAACGCAACAATCAGCACCCGTAGGAATGTCCTGCACTTTCAATTCTGTTTCGGCATTCCATAGTCGCACACTTTTTACGTCACCTGTTACCGCTAGTGTCAAAGATTGCTGCTCCCAGCTCGTTACCAGACCCGCAGTGCCTACAAAAATACATCACTAAAATGTTAGACGCTCGTCTGATAAAGGATAAAGCTTTTTTTTTAAACTCGTAGCCACATTAATACCTGTAGAGCCCTTAACAACCGGCTGAAGATCACCCAGAGCTTGCCAAGCGGTCAGAAGTATAGGCTCACGTCCTAACATATTGTAATAATTTTTCCAAACTCTAATAGAGCCATCGTCTGATCCTACCATCAATAATGCTACGTCGTGGGAATTGATGAATTCCAAAGTTGTTATTTTAGATGGTCTAGTTCCTCGACTTGGGTGGTACGTAAGTTTTGATCCACTTTGATAATCCCATATTCTACAATGAAGTATACATTAGCAAGAGTCAGCAATAACGTTTTATTAGCGGAGGTTATTAAAGCTACTTACCCAAAATAATCTTTACATGCCACGGCTAAGTGAGAGTCAAAAGGATGAAAAAGTAAAACTTCCGGTGGTTGCGGACAACGCCATTGAAATGCATGTGACTCTATCCGTCCATTTACTGCCTTCAACTGTTCCTCTTTTACTTCCCTTCTCTGCTTTTTGTTTCGCGAGTACCTATACAAATACACAGATGCATTTAATTATTTTAATCGCGAAATTCATGATATAATTAAATGCGTAATTAAAATACAAAGCCTCGTACCGCCACTCGCGTTCGTGATGCGCGCGACTCTCAACGTCGTTCGTGGACTCGGCTTCTGCATCAAAACTCACGGGTTGAGCAAATTGGGCACAACTCCATTCAACAAATTGCGAGGTTATTAATGGACACTTGATTCCTGGTACCTCATCCGATTCTTCCGATATCTGTACAAGAATCATATGAACTTTTATGTTATGAAAAAATACATGTATAAAAGATAAAAAAACTAGGATCTTAACACACCGTATTTGGTATAGGTTTTCTTGCACGACTTGTATGAGTTGACAATCTCGTAGACCGTAAAAGGTCCGTCGCTGACGCTACGGTAGGCGGTGATTCCCCTTTACTATTGCTATATGTAATTAAATAAAATAATTGAAGTTTAATATGTTATTTTCATATTTTAATACCCATCAAAAATTTAAATACCTCAAATAATTAGTTCTGTTGGATGGAGACGGAGGTAACGATAAAGATGACGACATTTTAGCGTCGCCTACTTCTTTTGGAGCCGATGATTCTTTTACCTGACTTCGAATGTAATTTGTAACTTTTTGTGCCATTTGAGAAACGCCAGGATGAGGATCATTATCAAGTCCGCATAATCCATGCCAAAGTTTCATATAGACGCTTCCGTATGAAAGACTAGGCAAGTTTCCGAGAGAACTGTGGCCTGAGAAAAATAATTAATGATTAGAAATAATTCAGAGTGGATTATAATACAAATTATATGTACATATATTTATACGTTTAACTACGCCCAATAATAAAGCTGACAACATATTATAATGCTTTGCGCGGCGCAAAAAAATGTGCTCTAATTAAAATTACATAAAAACATGCGTGCGATGTAGTATTTAGCGAATTACCCAACGATTCACAAGGTTTCCTCACAAACTCCCAATTATTTCCTGGCACGCGAGATGAAACAAGAAAAGAGTTATCCACAAGTGCCATAACCGCGTTTTTATCATAGCACCGAATAAGTGCAAAATTTAGTCGACTGTCTTACCTAAGCTGCTAATCGATGAAACTGAAGAAACTCGTTTGATTTTATCAGGACCGAATCCGTCGGTCGTGTCTATACTATAAGTACTGTTCGGCGACAGCATTTTTAGCCTATCTTTGGAACCGATTCTTCTCATGCCGCTGAAAGGTGAAAGAGTTTCGACAACCAGATCTCTTCTGCTATTTTCTTCAGCAATGGCCAAGGTAACAAAGGAATTTTCAAAATGCAAAACCATCCACTGAAGAGCTACTACCAATTCCTAGTAAAGAAAATGTCATTATAGTTTACAATTTTAGTCTGGCAATATTAATAGAATTAGATACTTACTTTTCTGACTAGAGGACACATATCGTAGGTCACTGTATTAATTAACATCATAGCAATAGTTTGGTCAATATTGTTGGCGTGTTCACTTCGTTTTGTCACGCTGTTTATAAAAGTTCCTAATGCATACACACTGGCAGCGCGAACCTAATACAAAAGGCACAATAATAATGAGTTTAACTGTAAAGTGTATAAGTCTAAACTAAATAAAAACAATAATTACCTCTGGCACGGGGTCTTGCAAGAGATTATAAAGTTTTTCGTGCGCAATATCTCGTACGCCACACCACCTAGCTTTATCATAATTGTGCCATAAGCGCGCAAGGCACAAGCATAACCACTGCCTTAATAGAGGATTAGCATCCCCAAGCTGCTCTAGACAAATAGATACTAAACTACCTTGCAAGGCAGCTTCTTGACCCGGGGGATAATTGTTAACTATACAAGCAAGTACAAAAGCTGCCAATGTTCTGTATTCACTCTGCAAGAAATAAATGAATAGTTAATAATAAAAAGAAAAATCAATGAGAAATAGATTCAAGGAGTTTTATTAACCTGCATTGAGGTATCTTGCAAAACGGACAAAAAATATTTATGGCCATGGTCACGTACTAAATCAGCTTGACAAGTCTAAAATGTATAATGAAATTATAATTAATAAAATAAATATAATACTTTTAAAAAATTTTTTCAAAATTTTACAACTTACATTATCTACAGCAAGTATTTTAGCCCAAATGAAAACCAGGAGGGGTCGAAGTTCCTTGGCATTGCTTTGCAATAATTTTAGCACGTAAGGAAAGATCCCAACGCTCAAAGCTAAATTGACTGCCCATGGCCCTAGATCAAGGAATCGTCCTAGCAATTCCAATGCTCTGAGTCTGTGCACCTGACTAAGCAATACTTGTAGAACTATAGGAAGCTGCTCTGGAGGATTACGATTTTTGGAACCTAATACAAGCCAAACTTGAAAAGCAGTAAGCTGTTCTTCAAAAAATGGCGAGTGAACAAACCGATCCTCCGATTCTAAAATATTTGGTAATTGTGCTAAACACAAATCTAGAGCTAAATCCCATGCCTGCCACATTGGATGCTGAAACATTCGATCAACACTTAACTCAATCTCTTTTTTTAAATTTAAAAGTTACTTTTATTTAAACAACGGAAAAAATTTACCTGATATGTGGGAGGCAGCTTTGGACAAGAAACTGGTGTACAGTCATAGGATCGTAATATTCGCTCAGCTAATAAAAAATTTCTAAATAAACTAGCAACCAGTAAATCTTGTCTAAATAACCTTTGGAATAAATCTAGAAAAAAAAATAATTATTGATTTTTATTTACATGTAAGCTGTGGATATTTATAAATATAAAGCAAAGGCAATTCACCTCTAGGTAGTGTATTCCATGCTATAGTATCTGTAATAGCAGTAAAAATCCAGTTGAGTTCTCCTAACATAGTCCTTCTATCTGTCAATTGACCAGGTATTCTAAAATCATTTATTTAAATAAAGGAATTGTTTATTTTCTTTATATTTTACTATTGCATGATATTTGATGCATACTTGTCTATGAGGTCTAGTGATACTTTTGGCACCAACTTGGATGTGTTTTGCATTACAAACCAGCGTAATGCAATTTTAATAGGAGTTGTAAGGCAAGATGTGAATATATCTGCTGGAAGATCTGGATTCATAGGTAAAATTTGATTGGCTGCACAAGCTGCCAACTGAATACAATTCTTATAGGACGGGGCTGTCAATGGAACAGCACCTGCTGTTCTGTTTTGTTGAATAGCTTGCTTTTCCAACTAAAAGAGGAAAATAGTGTATGAGCAATTAAAGATTATAAAATTTATATTTTTTCGCATGCAATATATCTATTTACCTCATACTCCTTTTCATGCTGATCAGCAAACTGTTGAAAAGAATCAACAATTATACCTGCATTAGAACAATCGTATACATAAATACTAGGGGCTCCCATCCAAGTTTGTAAGTCGTACACAGACAGAGGAATGTACTGAGTATATGTCTAAATGAAAAAGAAAATATGTAAAATATTGATTGAAAATAGCTCAGCTATTCTGATTATAATATACCTACCCTATTGAATACCCATATCTCTCCATTACTCGTAGGCTTTGGTACACCATGACCATTATAATGAAAAAGTACTCGCTCCTCCTTAGCATTCCTTCTCAAAGACGTACAGAGCTTTTTGACCTCCTCTACTGTTGGATCCAAGCTCTGTTTATATCTGGCTCTAGGCTGCCACCTCTCGTATTGCTTCTGCAGATTAGAACCTATGGTCTCGAGAGCCTTTTGAGGACTCAACGACAGTGGATCTACAAAGCAACAATGATGTAAGACAGCAGCAAATCATAGATGATCGAGTGAAAGAACGATTTGTGTATGAAACAAGAAGAAAAAAGACTGATCACACGCGCGTGCCATTGCACTTTGAGCGGCATGTATCAGCCGCTCTGCCCGAGAACGGGAGAGACGTATATTACGTAATTGTGGCTAGTGGCAGAGCAAGAAAACAACAACAATGAAAGCAAAATAAAAGCCCAAAGAGTTGGAGCCGTACTAGGCCCTTGTCATTACCGATCCAGCACTCGAGTCGAGCGCAGGGCTGTGTCTTAACGATGTCCGGAGGATCGACGCCAACATTCAGGCAGAGCACCAGGGCGACGCTCACGGTTTTCATCTACGAACACATAAAACAAACAGCGTGAGAAATCGTGCATTAGATATATACGCATAAAGTCTGATGTCATTCTGCAGCATATCTGCGTACTAGATTAATGTACGAGACACGACAGAAAATGATCGTAGTTCTTACAAAAGTGCATGCCAGCGTCGACATGTGCAGTGTGCGACGCACCTGCATCGGCAGGTACTAAACGCTGAGGACATGTTTCGTGCATCATAAGTGTAAACGATTTTACAAAGAAAAGACAAACCCGTTCTTTCATGCGCCAGGTCTGGCTGATGCAGTTGACACCCTCGATGGTGACGGTGTGCCTTGGCTTGTTGAATGCCAACGGCATGCGCCAGTCCACGTCGTTTTCCATGTGCTTGAGTATGTTCTTGATCGACCTGACCGACACTGTCGACGGGGGTGGCATCGTCGTGGATGAACCGTCGCTACTCTCATCGCTGTCGCCGCGGCTGCCGCGCAACGACACGAGTAGCGACATTGCCAGTCCGCTCGTCGTCGTCGTCTTCCTCAACAAACCAACCTATTGCGTTGTAATGCGGACTGTTGATTCTGCTACTCCTATATGCACTACTTATATTACTTGGCTACTTGTGTAGACAACTGGTCTTTAAACAAGCAACGCGTTTCAGCAGCTCACGCGACAACGGATTTACTCCGTTTTCTAGCGGCGGCACTACTACTACGGACATTCGGCGCACAAGGAATTACACACACCTCGTGTGGATGCACACTATATTCTCTGCACTATGCAGCAGACGCACCGTAACCTCAAGACCTCGCGTCCCGAGCGGAAGCTATAGAGGCACTGCTGCGAGCTCTCGGCTACTCGATCCGATGCTTGTATTATATGTACTAGATATGTGTATATACACGGTATAGCTTGCAATTTAACATTTCGCTATAGGTAGGTACTATCAACGAATATAGACTTCCTATAGAAGAACGGTTCTGGGTTAAAATGGGGGGACGAAAGCTTGGGTAACAGGCCGTTAGTTCTGTTACCCAACCGCTCGGCGGCGCCACCTATGAGTTTCCTACAGCTTGGCGCGCATATGAGCACGCACAAGCAGACGATTCATCATTCATGCAGTATATTATGTAAAATATACTTTTTAACAATAATGAAAGTAAATAAATGACAAGAAAATGAATAATGAGTGTGTAAGGAGGTTTTACAAAAGTATTGGTTGCGACAACCATATTTTTCTGACTAGGAAAAAACCGCGAAAACGCAGCTCCTGTCAGTTTCCCGCTCGATCCTGCTGTGTAAACAGCGCGAAGAGAGCTTTACCGCAGTCTCTGTGTTTGTTGGTCATTGTAGTCGACAGTTTACAGATTTTTTTTGCAACAAATAGCGATAAATAATAGTAGTGAATAGGGAAGTACATCGTTCTAGTTTCGTGAGATTTTTTTGGATAGGTTTATCGTGTTTAGCGAAGAAGATTTCGTGGTCAGCATGTCGCCTCCACGTGCACTTTGTGTCTACACCGATTGTGGAACATCGAAGGCAAAAAATCCTGATTTGACCTTTCACAGATTTCCCAGTGATGAGATACGGTAAATCTGTTTATCACGAGTGTTATTAGAGTAAATAAATGTGAAAATTCAGTAATCAGAGGTTATAATAACGTCCGAAATTCATGAAAATCTTTATACATTAGTAAAAGTTTCAGATGTAGATAAATTAAAGGAAAATTGCAGAAATAAACAAATAATTTGATGATTATCAAGGTAAAAAGTCTATACAAAACATTTTTAACGAGAAATTTGGTTTTTTTGTACCAAAAATAGTGATGGTTTTGGATTTCAATTTTGCATTTATTGGTTTTTGGTTTTGATGAGCAAGTGATATTTTATTTAGATATAATTTATTCCTTCCTAGGAAGCCTTGTAATAGTGATTTTTTGAGTTTGTCTAAAAACGTGTGGGAAGTGTGTTTTGATGCATTCTGAGTCGAGAAATGGTCTTTTTGGAAAATGTCCGTACGGATGCGTGTGTGTGTCCGTTTTTACCTTTTGTCTACTCGTTTTTTTTTATAGTGATTTTTCAGTTTTGTGATTTGAGTTTTTTACGATAAAGTCATTGAAAAAGTTAAGAAAAGTAAATTGCTTAATATGTACCTGAAAGAAAATAAAATTACCTATCTTTTTACCGCGGAAAATTTTTATTATCATTCGTCGTTTTTTTATTATACACCATTTAGTTTTACGTTAAGTATGATGCATGTGACGATGACTTGTAACAATATTTTGTTTTTTTATCAGTAGTTAATACTCGTTTGTCTTTTCACGTTTTACTGAATTATTTATTGTATTTTTATCATAATAATCATTTATAATTTCTAATCATTAAACAATTGCACAGTCGGCTCGTTTTAATTAATCTTGATCTTTGCAAATATTGAGCAACATTGTATATTTATAATCTTATTCTACAACTGGGCATACACAAAGTTGTACGTGCAATTGTTTATTGATACAAATATCTATATGTTCATGTATTCTCTTATTATATTAATACTTTTTGAAAAATATTCAAGTACAAACAAAAATTATTGTATGCCCCATACAACCCTTTTGTATATTTAAACTAAATAAATTTCACTACTATTTTTCAACTTTAGTAGTAATTTTACAATTTTTGTTGGCGAATGTTTTAATAAAATGGGGTTATTTTTACTGAATACGAATAATCTAATTTAATTTAAGATAATAATATTAACTTGTGCAAAGTATAGATGCTTACATATTTAGTAAATTTAATGTGGTCAATAATAATTAAATAAGCAGTCCAACGTTTCAATTTTGAAAATTCCCCATTTATTGCCCAACTGATGAGGAGCATTCTACCAAGGAATTGATTTGATCCAATATATATGGTTTAACTTTAGGGTAATTTGAATATTAACTTAAAATAAAATCTGGGAAGCAAACGGTGCATGTTTTTATCGTACACGTTTTTTTTTCATTTTTAAAATATATCATATTTTAATTTTTGTATGTAAAAGTATTTAAATAAATGGTCAATGAAACGACTTCTATTATATTTTTCTACAATCGCGATTGTTTTATAATCGAACGTAAAATAACGTAAAGATTATGTACCCAACGTGAATTGCCGTACAGCATGGATTGCCACGTATTTTTAGCTTGTAGCTCTGTATATCTTGTTTTTAATCAGCTCATTTTATAAAATATGATATTTTAAACGCCGAAATCGTCATTTTATCGCAATCTTTTTAATCTGCCCTATTTCAATTACTAAATAAATAATTTTTCCGTCAATAAGAAGCTATTTCAATAAAATCCGAATTTTATAGACGTTCCGAATGGGTTCTACGAATAGGCAACTCAACTTTGGTAGATATGACTAAGCAGCAGTTAGACAACAAGCGTATCTGTTCATTGCATTTCACAGATGATGATGTGATGAATATTGATAAAGCAGGTACGAGAAAACTTAAGAGTTCCGCAATCCCAAAAGCATTTGTGTTATGTACAGTTCCAGAAGGCTCTCAAGACGTAAATGAACATGTTACTCATGAAATCGATGAACCAATTGATGATAGTTTACTTGATGATACTTTATTAAATTCAGATTTGCCACAATTAGTTAATGTAGAGCCAAGATTGATCGATTTAAACGAGCCAACATGTTCAACTGTACGCGCTTCTTCTTCGACAAATGCACGCGAAGTAAATTCAAGTATACTTAACACCAGTCAACTTTTCCAAAATCAAACTTCAACTGATGCGTATATGAATTCAAAACAAAAATTAGAAGAAGAAGTCGCTAAATTAAAAAAACAATTACTTCAAAAAGATGAAAACTGCAAGAAATCTATAAAATTAGTACAAATAGCCGCTAAAGCTCAACTAAAAAAACAGAAATGTAAAATCATAAATTACCAAAAAGTTTTGAAGAGTAAAAACAAAAAAATCGTTAATTTGAGTAAAAAGATCGAAAAAAATGATGAAGTTTTAGATTTTATTAAACAATTTGAAAAATTAAATGAAAAACAATTAAACTTCTTCAAAATGCAGACTAATCATATTAAAAAACGTAAATGGACAGATGAGGAAAAACAATTTGCTTTACAGTTATTTTATACATCTCCTAAAGCTTATTGTTTTTTACGTAATAAACAGAATTTTGCTCTCCCTTGCGTAACAAATATTAGGAAGTGGGTTAATGAAATAGATTTAGCTCCGGGAAAATCTGAAAATTTGTCTAAATTGTTAAAAGCTAAAGCTGACGCGATGTCTTCAAAAGAACGGGAATGTGTACTAATGTGGGATGAGATGAGCATAAAAAAATGGTTAGATTACAATTCTAAAAAAGATTATGTTGAGGGATTTACAGATTTAGCTGAACACGGTCGAAGCGCGCAGGCGGGTAATCATGTTTTAGTTTTCATGTTAAGGGGTAGACAGTATAATTGGAGACAACCTGTCGCTTACTATGTTTCACATAACGCTGTTTGTGGTACTCAACTCAGTAAAATTATTTTGGATATTTTAGATTATGTAGAAGAAACCGGTTTTAAAGTAAAATCCATGGTTTGCGATGGGGGTTCTCCAAATCGAACTGCAGTTAATACTTTAAAAATTAAGAAAGATAAACCTTACATTGAGCGATATGAACGTAAAATTTTCTTTAACTACGATGCTCCTCACCTACTTAAATGCCTCCGTAATAATTTTAGGCTTCATCAAATGATCGTTGAGGGTAACAAAGTATCTTGGGACGTTTTAAAAGAATTGTACGCTAAAGAAGAAAACTGCATTTCTAAATCGGCACCTAAATTAACTTTGAAACATCTCGAACCTAATCCTTTTGAAGTAATGGATGTAAGCTTAGCGGCTCAAATTTTCAGTAACGCAGTTTCATCTGCTATATTAACTGCTTCTTTTGTAACTACGGACAAATTAAATAATCCACACAGTATAGCCACGGGTGATTTTATTAAAAAAGTTAACGATCTTTTCGATTGCTTAAATAGTAGAAGCCCTAAAGACAAAAATCCTTTGCGTCGACCTTTATCCGATCACAATCCACAGGTTGTAGATTATTTAAAAAATAGTTTAGAGTGGATCAAAACATGGAACTGCGAAGATCTAAAAACAAACCCAGCTTGCTTTGATGGTTTTTATTTAACAGTAAACAGCATACTTTTGCAATGGGAGGACATGAAAGCAAGCGGTGGTTGTTATCTCTTAACATCGCGATTAAATCAAGATCCACTCGAAAACTTGTTCGCGGTTTTAAGAGCTCGGGCCGGTCATAATCAAAATCCGACAGCGATGCAATTAAGACATAACTTACAGTATACTATAGCCGCGAACATAAGATCAGCCTCGAAGTCAACGAATTGTGAGCCAGATGGAACAGTACCATTACTAGCAACAGACAATATCGAAAATAAAGATCGATTTACAGAGTCCACAGAGTCCGTAGATAACATTGTTAATAGCATTGAAAATAATAACCCTGCAACAATTAGTGATGTCGACAATAACCTTTCTACTAGTAATGATATTTCATATGAACAGACGATCAATTCATCTGAAATTATTGAACATGATGAATTTATCAGTAAAGGTGATGAATCTGAGGCTGATTATGAATCATGTACAGTAATTGAGGATCGTATTGACTTGCCTGCCGATGAAATAGTGTCTGCAGATATGCATAACTTAGTAGAAAGTGTCAGTAATCTTAGTAATCTTAGTACTACATCCAGTTTAGAGAATCATTCAGATAAAGCCAATAGTATTTTAAATAATGACAATGAATCAGCATCTTTATATAATTGCTCAGTAAAATATGTTGCAGGTTATATAGCTACAAAATGTTTTGCAAAATTCAAATGCTCAGATTGTGTAACTGCCTTTACAAGAGAAAATAGAAATTTTGAAAAAAATAATGATCTTTTGATATTTTTTAAAGCATATAAAGTTTTTAATAGTTCGAATCAATTAGGTAATCTTTGTATTCCTTCCGATTTTTTTAATAATGTTATTGACACAGCTTATACTTCTTTTCAATGTCATTTTGAACATATTTGCCATGAAAAAAATGTTGCTAAGAGATTAATATACGAAATTACACTAAAAATTAATGAACTTTATCCAGAGTACTTTAATATTGATGGGCCATGTAAATCGCATCGACAACGTATAGTAGCTTTTTTTGTGAGAGTGCACATTTTTTATAAATTAAAATGGATTAATCATCGCGCACGTGATGCAAATAAATGTCAAAAACGTGCTGTTGCTGGTGAGAAACCGAATGCCAAATTACAGAAATTAAGTCATCGATAGGCACAGTTCGAGTATATAAAAATAATTTTTTCAAACAAATTCTAAAGTCATTTTTAGCAACAAATTTTATGTCTCGAAGATAATCAAAGTGCTTATTTGCTTATTGTGTCGTCTCAGCCAATTATTACTTCATACTTTATATTTTATTTTGTTCACAGAGGAATTCTTATAAATTGTCGATAAACGGTATTAATTTTTTTAAATAGAATAAGCACTGCTTTTTATTTAAAATTATTTTTGTTTACAACTTTTAATCACTCATCAATATAAAATCATTTGTATTTAATTGCATGCGCATAATAAATATTTTAACTCATTAATTAAATCATAGTTTGTTTTGATTTTTCATATTCTTTTCTTTTCTTTAATTAATTAAATATTTGTAAATACCTTCATTAACAGCAGTTGCATGAGTGTTGATCGATAGTTGCATGAAATGTAAATAATTTATGTGTATCATCATCGCCATTCCTACACCTATGCTTTCCTTTTATCCTATCCTTTTCCTGATGGAAGAAAACTTAGCCACCTTCCCGATTGGTTTCCATCGAATAATATTAGTTTGATTGTTTTTATTTTGATGGCTGTTTTTAATTATAAACAAACTAATATTAACTAAGAGCAAGTATCCCGATTTATTGTTTTTACGCACACTGTAGCGAAAATTAAATTTTAAGTATCACGTAATAATTAAACTATTATACACTATTACAATTTTCATAGTGCGTCACATATAATATTTATTTATTATTTACATCTACGCTGCTATTATTTAATTTTATAACATTCATGTAGCAAGGAGATTGACATTCGGCTGACTTGACGACTGCAAGCTTAAAATTTGAATGGCGCCGTGAGAGTGAGAGAGACAGCACGATAGAAATTGATGGCTGCCGCCATCTCGCGGAGCGTACCGAACTATCGCTTTCCGTCCCCTCGCCGCTATACGAACCGTTCTTCTATATGAAGTCTATATTCGTTGGTACTATAGGTAGGTACTGTCTGGCAGCTGGCTTTCGACTCGCGCATTTCTTGGAACAGCGAGAATTCTGACCGAGGAACTGTGGACGTTGTGTACTGATTGTCAGACGAGGAAACGGGGAACTGAACTCGCGGTGAACGTGAAAATTGCTCTGCTGGTGAATTGGTCAGTTGTCTCCAAAATGGTGCTCGAAAGTACTATGATATGGTAAGTTCTTTTCCATTTATTCAAATGTTCCGTGAATAATATTTGGTTTTTCGAAACACAAGGGCATTGAGAAGATTTGCTAATATAATGCACGTCTCGGAGCTGAATATTGCAGAGACCTGAGGCGTCGGTAAAAGCCTTATATGTTAGACCGTTAAGGTTGTTTTGAGAGTGACATTGCAAAGTTGAATAATTTACTCTTTGTAAGCTCTAGAAAAATATTTCATTCAGCTGCACCTACTTTTAATCAAATGCGTCTAAACAATTTAAGAGCGTGACCCGCTGGCAATATTTTCATATACTTCCTCAAAAAAAATAGCTGCTTTAATACATAACCTCTACTTGTAAGGATATCAATAAAGCGGTTTTAAATGTCACTATCTTATTAATAATTTCCAATTGATTTTTTTTTTTCAGCGTTGACAACAGCGACTATATGAGAAATGGAGATTTTCTTCCTACACGTTTGCAAGCACAGCAAGATGCTGTTAATCTAGTGTGCCACTCAAAAACTCGCTCAAATCCAGAAAACAATGTAGGACTGATGACTCTTGCAAAGTAAGACATTATTTTACAATATGTCAATCACACAAATTTTCTGTTAGTCTACATAATTTCTTTATTTTTAGTGTTGAAGTACTAGCTACACTAACAAGTGATGTTGGACGTATTCTGTCCAAGCTACACAAAGTACAACCCAATGGAAACTTGTCTCTTATTACAGGAATTAGGATTGCCCATGTAAGCCATTGTCTTTAAATTATATACACAAATAAGGACTGAGAATAAGTGTTAAAGAAAATTTGTTCATTACCACTTTCAGTTGGCTCTCAAGCATCGCCAAGGAAAGAATCATAAAATGAGAATTGTGGCTTTTGTTGGTAGTCCAATCCAGATCGATGAAAAGGAAGCTGTCAAACTAGCAAAGCGCCTAAAGAAGGAAAAAGTGAATGTTGACATAATAAGTTTTGGTGAAGAAAGTGTAAACAATGAAGTGCTGACAGCATTTATTAATGCTCTTAATGGGAAAGATGGAAGTAGCAGTCATCTTGTCACTATTCCTCCAGGACCTCATCTATCTGATGCTCTAATTTCTTCTCCTATAATTCAAGGAGAAGATGGCACAGGTGGAGCTGGTATAGGTGGTGCTGCATTTGAATTTGGAGTAGATCCCAATGAAGATCCTGAACTGGCTTTGGTATGATTCTAATTTTTTTTCTTTTTTATTATCTAAATTAAAGTCAATAAAATATTAAATATCAATATCAAATTATACAGGCATTGCGTGTATCCATGGAAGAACAAAGGCAGCGCCAAGAAGATGAAGCAAGACGAACTCAACCTGATGTACCAGCGCCAATAAAAGAGGAACCCAAGGAGGTATCAAATGAGGAAGCCATGTTAAAAAGGGCTCTTGCTATGTCGCTGGAAGGTAGTGAAGAATCTTCAGTAGCTACTGAAAGTACTGCCCCAAGTTCTGGAAGTGTTCCTGACTTTGCTCACATGACAGAAGAAGAGCAAATTGCTTTTGCAATGCAAATGTCTATGCAGGATCAACGTATGTTTCAAAATGTTTTTAATGATTCAAAAGAGTCTTGCTATACTCATAACTAAAAATTTTGCGTTTTTTTCATAACAGAAGAACATGAGGGACCACAAAAAGAAGAGCCAATGGAAGTTGAAGAAGACTATGCAACTGTGATGTCGGACACGGAGTTTTTACAGTCCGTACTAGAAAATTTACCTGGTGTCGATCCTCAATCCGAAGCCGTTCGTCAAGCTGTAGGCTCTTTGCAACAAAATAAAGACAAAGAAAAGGAAAAAGAGAAGGATAAAGATAAAAATTCGAAGAAGTAAACCATATTTGCAATAGATTTTTTCAAACATATTTGTATTCCTTATTCACTTTAACTATAAATATATATTGAAATAATTTGAATTCTAAAAGTTTTTTTAATACAAACGTCGATGTCAGTTTTACTATTTATTTAATAGTTTAATAAAAAATTTTCATTTAATACTACATTTTGTGAAGACATTTAATAAATAGAGACTTTTTTAGTTAATTTAAGTATAATTTATTCCAATTATTTTAGTTACTTAGAATATAATAACGTTTATAATTGTACATTTCTTCCAGTAAATTTTATTTAACATTCACTGTACTTGGCAATGGTAAGTTCTAAAACAAACAAAAATTATTATCAGTGATCTTAAATTATATTGATTCATCAACTATTACAAACCTTGACCATTGCGCATAGCTTGTTCAGCAGCACAGTTGAACAAACACAGGTTGTTGTGTTGTTTTCCTAAATTGTCACATACTGGTTGGTAGTTTCTTGGACAAATGCATCCAAATGCCATTGCAATCATGACAATGAAGAAAACAAATACCAATTGCTTATTCATTTTGTCTGAAATAGCATTGATAAAAGTTTTTAATTACAGTGATATAATTTTCAATAAAACTTAAAATTCCATATTACTAGGTATGTCTATATAATTGTGAAATTGCGACGTTAAGTACTATCTTCAAATTAACGTGGTAAAAACAATGTCTAAATAGCTTAAAAAATAAAGCTACAAATGATTAATAGAGATGCTATATATTGATTCGTCATAATCGATCACAGGTACTATCGCAAAATGTTGAGGTTTTTATTTTCGTTACTAAGATTAGATTTTCGTATGATTCAATCAGGAAGTAAAATTGCATGTAAATATTTATCGTTTGCTGCAGTAAGTGCGTTTTGAACAACTAATTTCATACTGCTTTTTAGATTATGCGTGTATTAAACAAAATTAAAAATGAATTCTTTTACATGAACAATAAAATAAAAGCTGCATAGAAAAATAACTACAAAATGAGTCACTTCCGTATCGCGGTCGTGCCTAAAATAAATGATCGATAAAAATCAGTAAATAACCAAAGGAATTGTAACTATTTGGTAGATTCAATAAGTGAAAAGTTATGCGATGAACCATATGTAGGTAGTACTCACGAGTCTGTTCGGTGACACGTCTCAACGAATGTGAAGTTTGTCTGACGATATTTCCTCGCGGTCGCGTTAATTATACTGGCGAGGGATCGGTGACTCGATCGAAAAAGAATAGAGGTATAGATACCGCCAAGAATATTATCGGTACGCGATAAGATCGTTGAGTTGACACCGATTAAGTACAGCAATCAGAATTTACACGTGATCAGAAATGTGCGCAAAATCAATCGCTTCTTAGTACAGGAGGTTCATGAAAAGAATAAGCCATGTGTTTGTTCTTTGTTCCGTTTTTCAGTCCCAAAATTTGCGTAGCGCTAAAATTACTCAATCGGGGACAAACAAAATCGTATCTTACCTCACAAAAGATGTGACGCACGCTAGTAGCAGCTACACTACTATAGAATAACGGAATTTCTTTGCTAATATAGCTGAATTGATTTTTCGCACGCACGGGTTTGCTCATTTATAGGTACGCTCATAGAATTTTCCACAAATATCAAAACTCGATTTTTCATAATGTTTTCAACAATAGAAAATCGTGCCATCGTTGTGTACACGACATTGTCGTAAAACCGTGACTAATGGCTAGGCATCGTAAGGAAACATTCTGGAAAAACTGTTCTGTATACAATGTTAAAAATATTGTTCCAATGTTGTGTATAATAAAAAAATTAACGAATTTTTTCGAAAATAACATCATGGGATTGTAGGACAAACATTCAAGCATCGTGCGCAAAAAAAGAAAAATGCTTGTAAACGTATGCATATACATATACAAAATTTATTTGCTATAAAGTGTTTAGTAACTATTCATTTACAATGAGTTAATGAGATTAACGAAATTATTAAACTAATATGACAACAAACGGGTGCCAAGTAATCGGACAGAAAAAGTATTTATAAGCACAAGGCTACATTCTAATTCGCAAATATGTACTAATTCTATATGATATTACTATAAATCAAAGTTTTGGATTTGTGTGTTCGATTTTTCTATTACTATACAAAACCGTACAATCAGAAAAACTTTGGAAAAATATAGACGTCTTTAATAGGGTACATTTTTTCGAAATATATAATAGGTACATCGAATTATTTCGCGTCAATAACTCTTTCTCCACTCTTTATAAAGTCATTAAGATTTCTTTTTTCAGGAGGTAAAGAGTACACAACACCGCCAACTGCCGCAAGGATTGTGAAAAGTTGAGCTCCGACACGAAGTCGCATCATCTTTTGTTGCATTTGTCGTCTATCCATCACGAAACTATATAGGCCGTAGGACAAGGCACCCACTGTTATTGCGGCTCCTGATAATGTACGAAAAAGCATTCAGTTTTAAAAAGCCGTAAAATTTTATAATAGTGTTTTATTTCGCAAAAAATGTTAATCTTAAAAATGATTGTTCAAAGAGTTGTAAAAATTCGTCGATACGAGCGCTGCCTTCGATGCACATAAAATATATAGCTACACATATATACATCGTATAGCTACACATATATACATCGTATAGCTACACATATATATATCGTGTGTGCATAAAAAAGTATACATATATTGAAATATTGTATAAATTTTGAAACATGGTGCAATAACATGAGTTTAATCGAAAAAATGAATTTTAAGAATACAGTGTTTTAGAAAATAACAAAGTAAACTTATTGACACAAACCGAAGCATCAATCAATTAATTTTACAGTTTATTATTACTATCATTCCAGTATACTTGTTCTGATGATTAGTAAAGAATAAATCAAAGTAATAGCTCCAACTTAGCGAGAAATTCGCAGAATATTCAGATTACATCATTATTGCAATCTCTCATAACATCGTAATTAATTCAATAGAACCTTCAATAAATGGTTCATGACGACTCCATCCAGTCCTCTGATCTTAATACTAACACTAGAAATCATTAAAATTACCTCCAGGTACCAATGGATTTTCTTTGCATTTACGCAAAATTCGCTCCCAAGGAGTCTCGTTGTTTGATACATCGTCCATGTCTTGTCGCAGCTTAACCCAATCAAGGCCAGTGGGCTTTGGTATATTTTCAGCCATTTTTCGCTGTAACTTTACACAAATACAATCAAATTCCCAAAAAAGAACTCTTTTGGTGCTTTGTACGCACTATTACGCACAGTTAAAGATTTTTGTCAGTACCTATAGTGCGCACAACTTGTGATGATCAGCTGACGGGTTATCGTGGGACTGCGGGAGCGGGACAGCCGACCCGAAACTGATGAAACGCGCATGCAGCCGCTGCGCCGCGCTGTTCTCGGAACAAAACAAAACTAAAAGTATACGTACGTACTATATTTCGACATTTCGTATATACGTTGAAGATACTTAAATGCGATAAATTTGTTTAATTTTGTAGAAATAATTATATATACTTATTTAGAAACTGCTAAAATAAATATAGATATAAACATGCATGATGTTGCAAAACAGCAGAAAGAATAGTTTTAGGCGCATCGGTAATACTGAATTACCATCGGAGCGTAATGTTATGTATAAAAGGCGTATTTTAGCGATTTTGTAACATAAGTAATATGAGAATCCAATAATACTTATACCAAGAATAAAGACAACAAAATTTAACATTTTTTTTAATATTTGAATAAATTTAAGTTTCAATTTAATATTTTAAAAACATTTTACTTTGAAATAAAATTAAAGGATGAGGGTATAAAAAAGGAAACAACATTGTAGTGGTAATTTTTTTTATTTCAGTTTGTTACTCTGTACATTTTCGAGCAACATTATAGATGTGCAGTACACTTTTTTTGTTCTGGATTATGCACACAGCAGAAAACGAAAAGACACAGTTACTATATAAAACGTAGATTCAAACATGATTCTGTCAAATTTTCTTTGGAACAATTATCAAATCTTATTCATGTTTCATATGATATTATGTTTGAATAAAAATCGTGAGGACAGATAATTAACACTGTGTTACGAGATATTGGAATGAATACTGTAATGTATTAATGGTCCATACGCCTCAATTTGCCTTCGACAACAAAACGGTGCTCGTCAAAAGGTTTGTACTTCAAGGTTTAGTATTTTAACAAAAGAGACCATCGAATATAACGCAATTGCAAGATTTATTGCAAAGATTTACGAAATTCTTTTAAAAAACGCGACCTCTAAGATCCAATACAAAATGCAAATTAGTTTTTATTATATTTTAAGCTCTTTTAATAAACTGGACGGCAATGTGGAACATTTCCTCCACTTTGCCGAGCATCGTTTAATTGAAAAAAGATATTTCAATTGGCTATAGCTCTATTGGGTATCCCACGCAATAGAGCATTAAGGCTTTTTAGAACCAATTACGTTCTAATTATTTAAGAAAATCTAAGAATCATAAATTAAAAAAATGTCATTGATAAGAGTAAGCACAACAACTGGCATACTCAAACGCACGAACCACTCTTAAGGACAGTTTTTTTCTAATCACAGTTCAAGACGAATAGTTAAATCTAAGTCCCCAAGCATTCGGCTTTTGCTCAGTATTGTGTTCAACGTCTAAATTAGAAACTCAACTATAATTATTGTATCCACTACTCCTGTTATCAAATCGTTTGTGTGTGCCAGAGAAACTGTTTTCCCGTCCTCGTCCTCCAGAGTAACCCCATCGGTCTGTAAAAAAAAATAAAATATAAATAAGCAAAATGCGTAGGTTAAATAAGTGGTCTGAATAAAGAATATTGAAAGTATACTAACTTCTTCCTCCAAAGTTGTTTCCTCCCTTCGACGCCAACTCGGATAGTTTAGGGTTAATGATTTGATTGGCCTCCCTCAATACATTTATGAGGTCTTTAGCTTGTCGCCCATTCTGAGGTGTGAAAAAGGCGTAGCTAGTACCAGAACTTTGACTACGTCCAGTTCTGCCTATTCGGTGAATGTAGTCTTCTGATGACGATGGATAATCAAAGTTTATGACGTACCTAACATCATCAACGTCTAGAAGAAAAAAATACATTCATACAAACCATTTACATGACACAAAGCTGTGGAATCTATTGCTCAATCGTTTTTTACTTTTCATTCATGTTCATACATTGATGTATTTTTTTATGCAGCTCATTAAATTATAAAAAAAATTAATTTTTTTCACCGATAAAAAAAAATTAAAAAAAAAACATTAAATGTGTGAAATCACAAAAAAAAAGATCCAAGTAAATAAAGTTTCTATTAGTATAAGTAGCTGCATTGTTGAAATTAAAATACAAACCATGAATGTTGAACTTTGCATTTTATACGAGCGTTCTTGAATGCAAGTTCATATTATGTAATGTCCTGATACATTCCCATTGAGTAGCGATAATAGCTAAATCAAATGATTGTTGTCTCGCACAGGTTGAGAGCATTGGCTATGGAGTGTGTAGAAGTTATGCAAAACCAGAAGCCAACGTTCCAAGGCGATATAACCTGAGCACCACCTCTTACTTTTTTTTAGATTTAGTTTTGTTATTTGTAAACGCGTGGTACACAGGCTGTACGCAGAGGCACATTTAGTACACAATCAACACCTCAGAAAAAGTGCTCGAGTGTACTTTTGTCTATATATCGCTTTATATATAGCCCTTTCAAGAGCACAGACAGTGAGTGAGCCATGGTATATTTCATGCTGTTCATCAATTGCTTGCTCATCGCACACTCATCATAATCTGTGCATCATGTGCCTCTGAAACAAAGGACAACCAGACTGATTAACATAAATAATAAGATGCCCACGCTTAATTGTATAGTGTATGAAGATCTTATGTGACTCCTTCCGTATTTAAAATCAATTCTCAACCTTATCTGCACAAGCTAATAACTTGGACCTCTTGCCATACATATTATCCTTGTGTCATGATAATTAAAATCACTTATTTGTGATTGAAAAAACGTAATGTGATAAAGGAAATATTAATTAATCAAATTAGGATTAATATAATTCGTTAAATATATAGAGTGAGGCGGGAAAAAAAGAAAAAAAAATCCATACTGAACGCAAAATTCTTGTGCTAAGTTTGAGAAAAATTTGACAAATACGAACTCTGTAAGATAAATATAAAATTGTGAATTCTGGACTTTTGATAAGTTTCTGTCGTTAATAAATAATTAAAAAAATTATTTTATGTATGACACACCTAACGACCAAAACCTACCAGCTAAGACCAACCACCAATTACTAATAAGTAGACTTCTTATTGTGGGACATCAGTCACTTCATATAACCAGTCTGTGCTACATCGCCACCCACCCAAAATCCTGCTCTAGTTTTTCCCACCCTTCACGGGATATTTAAACACAAATACCTAACTCAAAGGAACATTACGTACCAAGTCCTCGGGCAGCAACATCAGTTGCTACTAATATTGATCCTTTCTTATTTCTGAATTCTGTAAAATACAAAAAAATAAAATTAACAAATTGATTACAAAAATGTTAAATATTAAGTTGAATTACAAGTTTACAAACCTCTGAGAACATAGTCGCGCTCTTGTTGCGATTTGTCACCATGCATGCATACTGCAGGCCAGCCGTATCGACGAATATTTCTTGTAATGTTCTCGACCTTCTTCTTTGTCTCAACGAAAATGATGGTCTTGCCGCCGTCATCATTGACATTTCCAATTTCTTGAAGCAGCGTTCCCAACCTGAAAATAATGAAATAAATAGTTATTAACTTTGTCTAACATCTCATTGCGCGTGAAAATGTATTTAAAAATAAATCAGTTCTTCTTAGAGGTATAAATAAATTCTATAATCACAACCTATCATAATATATGGATCATCATTCTAGACACGACAATAAAAAAAATAGGGCTAATGCCACTTTAACTTACTTCGTTTCTTTTTCTTGTTCTTGGCAAACGTCGATGATCTGAAGGATGTTATGGTTAGCGGCCAGCTGCAGGGAACCAATGTTCAGTTGTGTGTAGTCAACAAGATATTCTTCAGCTAGCATCCTGACTTCCTTGGGCCATGTAGCAGACCACATGAGAACCTGTCTGTCTGGTCTAATCTGTTCAATGATCTTCCTGATCTGGGGTTCAAAACCCATGTCCAACATTCTGTCAGCCTCATCCAGCACCAAGTACGTACATCTACGTAGGTTGGTGGTTCCTCGCTCAAGGAAATCGATCAATCGTCCGGGTGTAGCGATGACGATCTCGACTCCACGCTCTAAGTCACGAGCCTGTCCACCTTTTGGTGCTCCACCAAAGATGCAGGTGTTCCTGACGTAGGACAGCGAGCCAAAGTCTGAGGCTACTGTCTGAATCTGTTGAGCCAACTCTCTTGTTGGGGCGAGAATGAGGGCAATGGGTCCATCACCACGGTTCAGCGGCTGCTGGCTGTTAATGTGGACAATGGCGGGCAGAATGTATGCCAGAGTCTTTCCAGATCCAGTCTGGGCGATGCCAACCATGTTCTTGCCAGACATAGCAATGGGCCAGCCTTGAGCTTGGATGGGAGTTGGCTCAGAGTAGCCTTGCTTCTTGATACCCTGCATAACGTAGTCAGGGAAGTTGCCTTCCTCGAAGAACTGGATGGGGTTGGGCACCTTGTCGCCCTTGAGAGTGATCTTGTGAGTTTCGCGGAACTCGTTGACCTCGCGTGGATGACGGTTGGAGACGTTGGGGTGTGGGGTGTAAAAGTCTTTCTTGAACGGCCGAAGAGTCTCGTTATCCCAATTAGGCTTCCTTAGGTTTCCGCCGGCATTGTTGCTGTTCTGGGGCCTCTGGCCCATGCGCATACCGCCTCCTCCACCACGGCCTCCCATACCACCACCTCCGAAACGTGAACCTCCGCCACCACCGCCAGCTCCAAAGCTGCGCTGACCTCCAGCGGATCCGCGGTTCTGACCGCCACTGCTTCCGCCGTTACGGTAACCACCGGCAGACGAGTTTGCGTAAGTCCTGCACAAGAGAAACGATACATGATTAGTCAACTAAGCTTTGAGTATCAGTTCGCGGTATGACTTTGAAAACAATTTCTCTGAATTTTGAGCACTATTTGAATTTTTATGATGCTATACTTATTGATTCCTATTATACTAGTTATGAACTTGTCAAAATTTTAATTATGAATTATGAATTAATAATTAATAAACATATTGACATTAAAAATTATTAAAACGCAAAGAATTAAAAAGAGATACTTGTTTATCAGTGCGAAAGAAAAGAAAGACATTAACCCTGTCATGAGTGCACCAGCAAGCATCCTGGGAGCCATCAGTTTCTGGGCCATATTACAGATGCTGACTAGATTCCTGACATCGTTTAACAGACCAAAATTAACTAATTTTTCGAATTTCATTTTACAAAAAAAAAAACAAATATTAATCTTGACAAGCGAGAAAGTGAATTTTTCCCCAACACGCGGTCAAAGAAAATTCTAAACAATAAGTATCAACAAGCATCACCTTGAAAATACGGAATAAATAATTCAAAACATATTATATTTTATAAACGAGCAAAACTGTCGTGAACATTGAGAATAAAGGATCCAGACATTAAACGTGTGGACACCGAAGGCAAAGGTTCACCGTATTCTCTTCCTCCTACAAGCATTCATGCCCCATCGATGTACAAGATGGAGTCATGCCAAAATAGGAGGTTTCCCGTGCGCGCAGGTCACAAGTAAATCCATTCGAAAATCGACTCTTCCGAATGTCAATCAACGATGACAACATCGTCGAAATTTTCAGAAAACTCCGAGGAACGAAATCATTTACAAGCGCCGCGCTTACGACGCAACATTTTGCGTCGTTTGAGCGACGGAAAATTCCGAGGCCTGCGAACGGCCGCCATGCGCAATGCCGTCCGCAGTGTGCCGTTATTCCAAGATCGAACGAATTCACCGTGAAACGCGTAGAAAATCGTCGCGATGACGAGGAAGATTAAATAATGCCGATGTTGTACTTACATGATTGAAGAAATGCTTGATGCTTTCTGTCCCCTTCAAAGATGTTACAAAAGTGGTGTAGTTTGTAAGATGAACTTGAAAGGCGTCAGCGGCAAAGATCTCTGCAAAATAGCAAAATAACGTACTGGTTAGAAAAACAATTGCCTGTCGACGTCGAAGATGTTCTAAGGAGAGTAGCGAGGCAGGTGTCAAGGATAGTTTGCGGAATTTTTCGACAAAATAGGAAAAATTTTGGAAGAGCTATGAGAGAACACGACTCACCCGTGCCGCGACTGGGGACGGAAAGAACAGGAAGAGACGGTTGCCGAAGCACAGAGCTGATCTCAGGGGGGGAGGAGAGGAAGAAAGACACTACCCTAGTCAGTCGAGCTGCGCTCAACCAATGGGAAGCTCGGACGCGCTGAGCTGGCGAAACCACGTGACCTGTCGGGCACTTGACGACAAGAAGACCTTTTTACGCTATGCTGATATGCTGGCCCGGAATCGCGAATTTTCCGAAGAATTTTGGCGACCAGCTATTGGATATTTTTCACGCAGATAGCTTTTTCGCTGATTACATAAAGAAGAGCAATTATTCACATGGATTGTTAAGCGGCATAGAATCTCGCAGGGGATAGCAGTCTACAGATTAGCGTAACAGGGGCAATATCGAACAAGCTGCAGTGCTCCTGCGCGATTTTAATGATTTTTCCGCCCCTCTCCCTTTGTGTTTCCAGAACAGCCGAGAAAATTCATTTGGAGCTTCGACGTAATAAAAACGTTTTATGCATTGCTCGCTTACAAACCCCCAAAAAATTCTCAAGAATTTTTTAACCTTTGCCCGATTTTTTTCCACTCGGTACATTCGTTCTCTATTCGTCATGGGTTTTTTCAGGGCTTCAAGGAAGCTGCTCGGCTGACCAGCCGAGTCGCAGACGTTATTTCCGGCAAGAAGCGTTCGATACGAGAGCAGCGGGTGAAAGGTGTGCTCCCTTGATGGTGGCGCTGCCGTCGCTCGTGTGACCCGGACGGAAGCCTCTGCGATGGTGTATTCTCGGGGCTGAATAATACGAAGAGTCCCAGACTCGGGATCGATAAGATGCTTTGCTTGGCTTTCGAAAATGGAGGGGGAGGATTTGGTATAACGGAGAAACGGTTTTCGAGACATGACAATACGGCACTACAAAGTCGTAGGAGGTTTATTTTACGAGTTTTTTGAAAGGTTGAATTCCCTGCGCGCTCCTCGATTCCTTTGTCTGAGTCATCTTATTCCGGATGGAGATCTTGAAGCCTCGTGCATAATGTGGGAACAATACAAATTTTATTTGAAATTGTCCATTTTTGGTGACTAAATTTTCGAATATTACAAAAAATTCTTTTGCGCAGTATTTTATGCGCATTGCACTGCTGAGTCACGTTCAAGTATATAGATAACAAATAAATAAAAAAATGCAGGCGTTAAAAAATGTATTTGTTATAGATGAGCTCAAGTGTTACTTCACAGGACAAAATGATAATGATGAAATATAAAAAGTTGACTCATTATATTCCAATTCATATGGTAAAATTTATTTACAAACAATAACATTATAAAAATAATAAGAAATGATCAGATGGAGGAATATGATTAGGAGGTATATCAGGTTGAATAATAAGGTACACAGTTTATTTAAATTGCAATGTATTTATTTTATTTTATTTTCTATTCATAATACTGTATAACATACAAGAAATGCACTTTAGTGAAACCTACAGAAGAAGAGAATCTGAATGTCGAACAGTATCTTAAGTTCTCATCATTTGTTGCCGAACTGTTTTTGTTTTCTTTCCTGCGGTCTTTTAACGTTAAATTTTCCTTTAACCTTTATTTAATTAGAAATTACAATTTATAATAAATGAGTTTGCCTCCGCTTGCTTTCATCAAAAATCCCCCCCTAACTTAAGCTCTTTTCACTCTTTCCAGTATTTTTTTTTATTATATTTAAAAAATCTTTCTTGTACAACTTACGAAAAACAAAAAGAAAGTGATGATGTCAATTAATCGCGCGTCAACGAGCAACTATTTAAATTTCTCGGGCTTGTATAATTTTTCAGTACTACTACAATGATTTTTTTCTTAGCGTATTCGTGTTATCTTTTTATTTTATCCTTGTTGCCCTTGCATTTTTATTACTCTCCCCTGCAAATTTACGCGAAACCTATATTTGACGAAGCACAGTCTGTGTTTTTCAGTTCAGTTATTTTTCGTACTTCATTCCAGCGAATGTCATGGTCAAAAAATAATTATTCTTTAGGTTTTCAGTGTATTTGAGCTCTAGTCTCTTTTTGTTTCGCTACTTCTTTATAGTATTGTAAAAAGGTAAGTTGCATCAAAGGAGAGCAATAAATCGTTCTCTTAAATTCACACTACGCTTTCTTAGCACTTTCTCCATCACTTTCCATTATTTTACGTTTTTGCTCGCCGTTTCTCTATTTATTAAACTAGTATCAAATATAAAAACATATATTATGGGCCCGTCAAGTCTGCTCGATTTACACGATATAATACCTCTTTTCTCTCTCTCTCTCTCTCTTTCTTTCTTTCTTCATTAATTCTCGTTTACATATATTCGTAATATCACGTTTTTAACAACAGTTTGATTGTACTGAGCAAAGCAACAGCTGCTCAAGAAAAATTATAACAAAGGCCTCTCTCTTTAGAAAAAAAACGCCCTAATCTCGACCCACTACCCCATTCTGTTTTATTTCACGAAGTGATTTTTTTTACCATCAGATTACGAAAAACGGTCGTCGTTGCTGTATATACGTTTACAAGCATGTTTAAACGCTTCGATAAGAGGTTGCGTATAAGTTGGAGCTGATATTTTCAAGAGAATTGAAAAATAAAAGAAAATGAGATAGAGGCTCGTTCAAATTCAGCAACAGGTACATCATTATACAGTATTATACGAGGGAATGGGGGAAAATCATACGCTTTAAGGTCGCTGCGAGGCTCAAATGGATATACATTAGAAGAATATAAATTTTGACTAGAATCTGGCGTGTCGTCCTCCGTGTTTTGTGAAAATAAAAACGGGCGACGTCGTGCAAAGACTTTTTTGCGCTATACGCTCATTTTTTTCATAAGACGTACATTTTCACTACTTGACCATATAGCGAAGGATACACAAGTTCCTATAGGTATTCCAGCAGACGAATATCGTTTATATGCATCATACACTTTGTGCATTAAAAGTAAAAAAAAAATGAAAGACAATATGAGGAAATGATTAATCGTAATACGTTGCATTTGCCAACAGTGAAATAAAAAGGAAAGTATTTTAGCATTATATAGCTTTGCTAATTTGCCACAGGGTATACCATAACGAAATCGTTAAAAAATAAACGAAAGGTAAAAAAGAACATTTTATGCTTCCTTTTTTATCGAGCTCGCAATGCGATTTCGCTGACTTGACTGAATATGAGAATCAGCCGAACGACGTAAGAAAAACAATGAAGAAACGGTTTGTATTATATAACAGGGCTTACATTTAATCTAAAAGGAAAATTGAAAACATAACGTTTAAGTCTTCTTAAATTCTTGAATTCTTTGTAAACGTAAGATAATAATACAACGCATACAGTACCTACACAACAACAGCAAAACTATCGTTTCGCACTTTACAATTATGATGAATCGTTTAGAGTGAAAGCGCTTACTTCTGAAATGTTTACGCTATAGTACGAATACGTTCATCGTAATTAATAGAATCGAGATTCTTTGTCAATTTAGCAAAACGTAACAAGAAAAAACTCGATTGCTTGCAGTGAAACGCGAAGCTGTTTCGTAAATACGGTACGAAAAGTGACAAATAAAATTTACAATTCATAAAACGTGAAAAAAAAAGAAATTTTCTAAATCGAGTACGTGGAAACGAGTGCTTTTTGCAAGATTTCCGTAGAGTATAAGTGCAAGGCCTAAAGTGTATGAGTGTGAATGTGTATATCTCATATACGTTGACGTAAAAAATATTTCCATATTCCTTACGTATGTGTCTGTGCACAGTGTTCGTCACCCGTACGAGAAAGGTAGGAGTTGAACAGTACCAACTTCGATGTCATGCACGACGATCAGAAATTTGGTCAAAGGAAGTTTATATTATTTATCATATGCACGTCGACGGTTATATAATGTTCCGGTTCAACTAATTAAAGTTCGAAAAATGAAATTCTCCAAGTTAGAAGTCAAAGGCAACTTTGATAAACACGAGTCGATTTCGCGTTGCTCAATTTTCTCGCTGGTCGCGCAGCTTTTGATTAGTTTATCTGCCGCGTGTGTCCTTCACTCTCTTTCTCTCTCTCTCTCTCTTTAGTCGCGATTAAACGTTGCACGTATATGCGAAGAAAAACTATAACAAATTGTTGAGTACAAAAAAATATATTATATATACATCTATCAGCTGAGGACCCGCCCGGTAAAAAAAATATATTTCACCACACACATTTTTCGCGCTACTGAACGACGTATATTAACGGTGTGTCGAGTCCGTCTAAAACAAATTCACACAAATATAGAAAACAGGCAAATAAAGTTCAAACAAGCGCGCACAAACCTGCCAACTATCGAACTCTGTATTAGCGAGAAACAGAGGAACTTTTTCTTCGCTCTTTCTCTTTCCCGTTAACATATGTATATACTCCTCGTCGCGGACGGCTTCGGCCAATTCGATTTCACGATATTTTTCTCAACGCTAGTTTCGTTACTGTTTATAAGATACAATAAATATAACATATAAATCTTAGGTTTCATTTTTTTAACGTACAACATACGGTTATGCAGCGAACGTTTGTGTTATTCGCGTTAAAAGATGCCTTATATACTTTTACGCGAATTGGCGAGAGAGATTCAGTCTTCCTTATAATGGGATTCTTCAATATTTTATATTTTTGTCTTTGTCATACGCGTCTTTAGAATTCTTTCGTTTCGTATTTTTTTAAATTATTTTACGTAAGCTGCGATATTTCGTTTCGCCTCTTTGTTGCGGCTATCGAGAGAGACTATTTTATAACGCTTAAAGATATGACGATAATTTATCTTTATAATAATAGAACACGTTTATTTACGTACGCGATTATCACAGCGCTCAGCGTGTTGTTTTACCCATAATAACGCCATAGTCGTGTTACTTTTTGTTTAATACGACTTTAAAAAGAAAAGAATATAAGGGAGAAATTCAACGAAAATAATGATAGTAATAATAAAAAAGTTATGTACGCGACGCGATTCTATTCTCTCCCATCTGCTCGGCCTTCATCTCGTCTAAGTTTCGTTTATTATCTTGAAATATAAACTTTGTTAAAGCAACCCACTGCTTCGTTTGTCGTTTAAAGTATTACCGGAACCGTTGTACTAGACCTTTTTCTATAATTTACTCTAAAAGACGAGTTTTCTGCTTCGAGTTTCTTTTTATTGTAACACGCGAACAAAAAATGATTTATCTGTTATAAATGTATTGTATACGCTTTCTTCCTTCATTATATCCTTTACGTTGACGTACAAAACTACAATGATAAGAATATTATTTCGCGCTTCCAACTTGTATATTATCGAGTACGTTGCGATTACATCGTAAATCGAGGTACTTCTGGTTAGTCTTGGGATATATAAGCGAAAGCACGCCTATCTTTCTCATCAGTTAGCGACACGTTTTGTTGTATATTGACGAAATTTCGTAAAGAAAAGGTGCTTGCTTCTTTAAATAGAGTCATTAGTTTTGCGTTTTTCGTCTATACGCAATGTACATAATGTGTGTATGCGTGATACTGAGTTAATTGTTTAACTTGTTTTTCTACCAGATGTCTTTGTATAATAGTATAGAGTGATTATTGTAATAAAATTAAAGTATATAAATGTTCAGAAAAGGCTAGACGAGTTAAACCTATGTTCTTTGGAAAAAGTGAATCTGTACATCCACTTTTCCACGACGAACAATGCGGATCTATTGAAACCCTGCCGGTGTCCAATGCTTCAGAACTCTGAGGAATAGGGGAACCGACCTCCACTCTGACCGTTTTAGTTCAACTGGAAAGATGAATTTGTTCATTTTTCGAACTGAGAACTCATAGTTTCAAAGTGAAAGTCGATTTCAAACACCTGTTTCCGAGTCTGTGAATATACTTTATCGTTATGTATAGAGAGAAGAATAAAAAAACATAACGAAATGGGCAATTAGATAAATGACAATAAGAATCGATTCTAGTCGAAGGGACGAAGACAGAGGAAAGTGCAGTTTCCTTGAAGGATAGAAAGAATGAGAAAACAATACTGAACTACGTAAAAGATCACGCAATTCTTGAACTCCTAAGACGCACGGATACTTGAATAATTCTACACGAGATGCAAGATTTCACACGAATATATAGCAGAGGACCTCGCGCCACTATATATAGCCTCGTCTTGGACATTTTGTCGCTCCCGGTGTGCTGTATCACAATTATTATTTTTCTCTAATCTTTGTGTCTCACACAGTCGGCGAAAAATATCTCGGTTGTTTCTACGATACATATATAAATTGTCGCTAAATTATGTCTCGGTCAAAGAGAGAGGAACGAGATATACCCGAAAGATTTCCCTTTCAGTTTAAACCTTCATTTATTATTTGTTTTCATTGTTCACTCAAAATCCATTAACTTTGGATCTATATAATCGTGTATTTTATAGAGCGAAGTCGATTGGCCTTTTACATTTTGTTACACATTTTCATTTTTCGTCTTAACTATACCCTTCGCATCGCACATATAGTCAAAGCATATTATAGCACACCATATATATTTCAATGTTTGAGAGACAAGTATAACATGATATGACGCTTATGTGTGTTTTATCGTTTTTTTTTTTTTTTTTTTTTTTGATAGCTTATTTAGCTTCAATTCGCTCTTGTGTCTATCGTTTCGATTTCCTTTTTAATTAAATTGTGTGCCGCCAAAAAAACGTCCTTCTACAGTATCTTCCTTTATACTTTTGCATTTTTCATTAACTTCATACTTATTATTTTGTTTTACACTTTTTTTCGATGAAAACAACGAGACGCAATTTTCTCACTTTATTACGCTTATTACAAACGCGATGCACGATAGAAATAGCGGGCTACTTTTATTTCTCCATCTTCACCTGTTTTACTTCGTTTCATCGTTAAACTTTTTAATAACGCTACATCATACATATCACAGAACTACGCGCGCACCCGCCCATCGCGAAGATTCACCCGACGACACTCGCTTCCCACATCCAGAGAAGCGTATCGTTACGGCCTTCTTTCTCCGTGTTCATCTTTCGTCGTCCTTTATGCCATCGTCGACTCTTTGCTATTTCCCCCGCTAGGAACTCTCGATGCTAGGTTTTTATCACACACAAAATCATTCGCTTACGTCCTGCAAGGAAACGATTAACGCCGCATCGAGGGAAATGCCGCAAAAAGTCGCATATGCGTGCGTGTTCCGCTTTTCTGTGTACAACAGTTTGCTTCTCTAAATATACATTATATATATGCAATAACGAAAAAAAGAGCCCGGGTGTGGTCGTCGGCGAAATTCGTGACCATACTGATAAGGGGTGCGCGCAAATGTGCGAAAGCCTCCAGTTCATTCCTTGGTTTCCTCGCTTAACCCCTTTATTTAGTTCCTTTTATTTTCTCAGCTTTGTCGAGCGCTCGGGAAAAGAAAAATATATATTATATTTCTGTATACGCGTGCGCATACACAACTTCGAGAGGATGACCGACTGCGTTTAGCGACGATAATTTTTTTCGTTTGTCATTGTACTGTGCGTGTTCAGTTCGCGGGAGAAAGGACAGAGAGAAACATCATTATATATAAGATCGGTTGGAACCTGCTTCGGTCGAACGATATACGAGACGTCGCGCGTGATAATCGTTATTTATTAACATTATTTATACTGCGTTTGTATGTGTTTTATAATATATTATATATATTATATATTTGTATAAAAAAATGAACGCGAGAAACTGGAGGCTCGCAAAAAAGCACTGAAGGAGTCGCTACAGATCGTCGTCGCTGTTGTGATTCTTTTTACCCTCGATACTTTTTTTTTGTTAAAAAGATTAAACTATATAGCCCCGAATCGTTTTTTTGTTATAATATATGTATACGTTATCAACTTGTTTCGCTTGCCCGCCACTTATAGTTTCTCCTCGTCTCGCTTAGCACGACTCTTACACGAATGCGACGTACAGTAACGAAATAGGGGGGAGATCGACCCCTTTTTAAAAATGAAGAAAACAATAATAGTACAAGGACTGGGGATAAACACCGTATATAACAACACGTGGAAGAGGAAGAATTAAGACGCGTTTGGACGATTTGTATGGTTGGCCTATATATCGCGCGACACATCGTTGACTTCATTTACTTTACGCAATTAATCAATAAATAACTTTCAGGCGACATCATATGAGAAAGTACGAACAGGAACGAGGTACAGTTTCGTAATATTAAATAAAAACAAAGAACGTAAGGAAAGCACGTACCTACACGCGAATATTAAAAAGAAATGCAGGTACTGTTTTGCAGTTTTTTCCTTGGAGATTACCAGCCACCTCTCGCATCGCAGGTGCGCATTTATAATCAAAGACGAAACCTCAGAATGCCTCGATTCGCTGGTGTTTGTTTATTTGCACCGCAAATATATGGACTCTACGCAGATACTTTACTCTCGTCGTTACGCTTACGTTTTCGTGGACGTTGACTAGTCGCAAAAGTAGCGAGTATATTAATTACTTTAATATTATCACTTTTCGTATTTTAAGTTACTAGTCATCTCGTTTCAAGTTTTTAAAAAAAAATTTGCTTTAAAAATTCTTAAGTACGTTTTCGAATTGTACACTTTGAAAAATTACTGATCGATATATAATTTACACTTTATTATAAAGTATTCATATATACAACGACCAACTTTTCGATTACATTTGCAATGTGAAATTGTTTATTGTTAACCGCTGCTACTGCGACTGGTAACCGGAGAATTCGCATCCGATTGTTACGTAAACGTTTGCATTTTGCACTTTCTTGGTTTTCTTTCTTCCCGGTAAAAAAAATCTTAACAACGCTTTGTCCACTATTTCATACTCTCATTATTCTTTTTTTTTAACCACGTATTTTTTTCTTAACGCCGTCGTTCGTTGGACTAACAATCGATTATTTGCGATACAAAAATAAGATACCAAGAGCTTTGCTCCGGTGAATGCACAGCCATGTGAGACTACGCGACCGACTTTAAATTCTTTCATCCTTTAGCCTTTTGCCGAATACCTATTCTCTCATATCTTATTCCCTTTTAACGTCTTTCTATCGTTTCGTTAAAGGTTAATTATTTTTAATTACAAATTACGCCTGTTTTGATCGACCATCGCGCAAGAAAAAATCTACTTTCCGACTAATCGCCCGGAACGTCCGTCTATTTTATTTATTAACTTCTTTTCTGTGCTCGACGTCGAAGCAGCTTTGGAAGATCGAGAAATTTCTCCAGCTTCTCTTTATTAAATTTCTTGGTTGCATAGCAATTCTTTCACTATTTTTTTAACTAACCGTTAAAACGCCTTTATCATCGTTTTATTTTGCGCGGTATTTTTTTAGTTACACTTGTCATTTGTAATTATTACGTAAAGTAGAAGATCGAATCCCGCTCGAATACGTTGAATATTCTTTTTTAAACGTTCGCATTATTTTTCTTCGTTATATGTAGTAACTTCTTATTACTTCGTTTTTCTCGTCGGAAGAAAAACTGCTTCTCTTCTATGTTTGCGTGTACGTTAAAAATACGGACGCTCTTTACACTTTAATAGTAGGTAAATAACGCGAGAATTTAACGAGTTTCATCCACTTATTCATTGAGCTGAGATGGCGTTAATTCAATTTCTCCTAACTTCGATTTGCAGCGTATTTCTCTCCGAGCTTTTTTAATTTAAAAAATCAGCTCTTCGTGCGCTATCTGCATTGTATCTCCCGTTTCATCGATGAATATAAAGAGCGTCATCTATTTTTCATTGTTATACACTCGACAGATTATAAATAAATTATAAATTATTAATCCTATAACCCATGCCCCCCTTCTATATGTTTCGTGCATTTCAGAAAAGTATACAGGTAGTATACATAGTTTTTATCGCAAGAGGATTACGCTATCAATTACCACAGAGATGACCAAAAATTGTGAGCTACACTTTTGTGGTCATGACCAATATTTAATATTAATATTATAATATATATATATGCATATCGATATACCATCGCTAATTAGCTAAATCCCTACGTACAACTCGACTGGAATGTGCCTTGAGATAATCGAATCTGTCATTCGAATTCGAAGAGACGAACACGTTTTATCTTTTATCGTTTCAGTAGTTAGCATATTTCGTTTGGTTGTGATTCGATTAATTTCTCCTTTTTATCTCTACAATTTACAACTTTTTTGCTTATAGGTTTACCTTCATTATCTTGCAATCAATATAGGATTATTCTTAGTTGCTTTTTGAAAGCGTCGAACGTTTTGAGCACCATTCCAGAAAAGTACGATGGTAAAGAAAAAAAAATATATATAAGTAATAAAGAACACGAGAACAAGTAATTCAAATATTACGTTGAGAACACAAATTATTAATAAAAGTATCTACGAACATCGCAAAATTTTATCTTTCATTATTTTTGATCCATTTAATCAGAGTTATATTAGATCAAAGAGTTAAACTTTCGGGTTCGCGAAATATGATATTCTTAATGCAGAAAAAAATCAATAACGTCCTACGCAATATAGCGAACCCACCTTCTCGTTAAAAAAGAAAAAGAAAGCCGCCTTGCTCTCGTTTACAGTGTAACCTCTTAGGCAGGGCATCACTGTTGTACAGGCGTCGGCGGGTATGGGTAGCCATAAGGTGGAACAGCTTGGAATTGACCATAGCCCATGGCCGACTGGTAGGCGCAGGGATTAGCCGTGGTTGGTGGTGGCCGGTTCGTCTGGAAGAACTTGTTGTTCACCAGGCTCTGGATGCTGGAGTCCGTAGCGTGGGCGCCCGACGGCAGCATGAACGCCTGTGGAATCGAATACATGCCCTGCTGCTGCTGTTGCTGCTGTTGCTGCTGCTGCTGCTGTTGTTGCTGCTGCTGCCTGTTCTGCTGCCCGCTGGTATATCCGTTCTGGCGGTTGTTGTAACGATTGTTGCCCTGATAACCGTTGCTATTGTAGTTCTGGTAGCGCTGCTGCTGATTGCCATTATTCTGGCCGTAACCGTTCTGAGCTGTAGTGGAGCTTGCTTGGTACGCGGTTGTGGTGGTGGTGGTGGTACCGTTCTGGTAACCGTTGCTGTGCCTATGCTGAACCTGCTGCTGTTGCTGAGGAGACTGCGAGTGTGCATGAGGCGAGACAGCTTGCTGCAAAGTCTGCTGATGATTTTGAAGGCCGTTGGGAGACGAAGGCTGGTGGTGCTGGTAGTTGTTCTGATAGCTGTTTTGGCGATTGTTTTGGTAGCCGTTCTGCTGGCGCATCATCGGCCTCGTACCATTGGCCATCTGAGACAACTTGTGGTTCTGGTGATTAAAGTGGCTCTGCCAATTGTTATGGTTCGGGCTGCTGCGGTTATTTCGCGGGCTACTATTACCCATCTGATTATCTTTCATGTTGTTCGCATTGCCACGGCCCTGGTTCCAGCGCTGTCTGGCCTTGCCATACTGGTTTCTTTGCGAGTTAGCCATTTCGGCGAGTTGAGGGTTGATGATTTGTCCAGCTTCTTCGAGCACGGAAATCAATTCTTTAGCTTGACGAGCATTGTTCGGGGTAAAGTAGGCATAAGCAGTTCCGGCGCTCTGGCAGCGGCCAGTCCTTCCTATTCTGTGAATATAGTCCTCGCTACTGTTCGGGTAATCGAAATTGACAACGTACTTGACATCCTCAACGTCCAAACCACGAGCCGCTACATCAGTTGCCACGAGAATTGCGGTCTTTCCGTTTCTGAATTCAGAGAGAACATAATCACGCTCAGGTTGCGACTTGTCTCCGTGAATAGCTATCGCGGGCCAGCCGTTGCGCTTGATTGCCTTGGTGATGTCGTCAACCTTTTTCTTTGTCTCTACAAAGATGATAGTCTTGTTTCCACGTTCGCAGCCGATTTCCCTCAGCAGTACTGCGAGCTTGTTTTCCTTCTCGTGTTCTTGGCAGATCTCGATGATTTGTCGGATGTTGTGGTTGGCGGCGAGATTCAGCGAGCCGATGTTGATCTGGATATAGTCAGTAAGGAAATCTTCAGCCAAAGCCTGAACTTCCTTGGGCCACGTAGCAGACCACATGAGAACCTGTCTGTCTGGCCTGATCTGTTCAATGATTTTTCTGATTTGAGGCTCAAAGCCCATGTCCAGCATCCTGTCAGCTTCGTCGAGCACGAGATATGTGCAGCGGCGCAGATTCGTTGTGCCTCGCTCGAGAAAATCAATAAGTCTGCCGGGTGTGGCTATGCAGATTTCAACGCCACGTTCCAAATCACGGGCCTGTGGTCCTTTCGGTGAACCTCCGAAGATGCAAGTGTTGCGAATGCATGACGACGAGCCAAAGTCTCGTGCGACGCTCTGAATTTGTTGGGCCAACTCGCGAGTTGGGGCAAGTACGAGAACAATGGGTCCATCACCACGCGACAGACGGGGCTGGTTATTGATGTGCACTGTTGCCGGAAGAATATACTGAAAAATAAAAAAATTGATTTATTAATTGAACAATTTTTTATTTTTAGCAAAAGAAAAGACGAGAATTTTTTTTTAAATTTTACTTACAGCTAAAGTCTTTCCAGATCCAGTTTGCGCAATGCCAACCATATCTCGGCCACTCAGGGCAATTGGCCAGCCTTGGGCTTGAATAGCAGTGGGCTCCAAGAATCCCTGCTTCCTAATCTCCTCCATTACATAATCAGGAAAGTTGCTTTCCTCGAACGCCTGTATCGGAAAGGGAGTGTTGTTTCCTTTGACGGTGATCTCTTTTCCTGAGTAGTACTTGCTGACTTCGTCAGGTGTACGACTCATGATGTTGACGTGGGGCACGTAAAGGTTCTTGGTGATCATTGGTAGAGCCATGACTTCCCAGTTAGGTTTCTTCAAAAGGTCACCTGGAGATTTCTTCTGGTTCTGTTTCTTGTTAGCTCCAAAATTATTCTGGGGCTGTTGTTGGCTGTTCCAATACGTTCCTCCTCCACTCCCCTTCTTGTTACCGTACTCTCTGTTTCCCCTGGGTCTAAAACTTTATTCAATGAAAATTAATTCTTTTTTGTTATTTGTTGGCTATGCTAGCAATTTGATATTTTATAATTAACACAGAGTAAGATACTAATTTAATAAATTATAAAGAAAAAAGAAAGTAAAGATTCAAATGCAAAGATTAAGTAGATATCAAATTTATCAACTAGACTATCATCCATTTATATTATGTATACGCATGTATTTATAGATTAGAGGGAGAAACGTCTCCATCTTTGCAGTGCACTGACACAGAAAACCCCAATAATAATAAAAAATTAAACTATGGATCTCTTTGCATCACTTTCGTACCCAGCAAAGCCATATTGTCAATCTAAAAATCGCCGAAAGTGAACAAAGTCAAAAAAATGCCTAGACAATTAAACGAAAAGAATCGTACGACTTGTCAACCGCCCCTCTCCAAATTTTTCCGCTAGTCAAAATGATCCTCGTTGTCAATACGTGGTGACAATGGCAACTCAGCTATACCATTTCGCGAGACATTAGCAAAAGAGTTGCGCTCGGCGAAAATTAAATGCCCGCAGTCGCGCTTATATATCCGGACCGAACAAAATGGCCGTTTCTGCCTCGCGCTAGTATCCATGCACATAGCGCAGCGAAGGCCACGAAAAGACGCACGATATACGCCATGTTATCGATTTCTAGCGTACCGTCGTGCACCAAGGTATACATATATATATATATATGCTTGAACGAGCTCGTCTTGGAGACAGAGAAGTCGCGAAACGCGGGCCACGTATTATTGCATCCGCTAATATCTAGCCGCAAAGAAAGAGATAAGGGCATGCGTAATGAATACTACATACCCGACAACGAAAAAATCGTGATACTCACGAAGTTTGATTGGCGTTGTAACCGTTGCTGCTGTACATGTTGCACGACGCAAACGTCTGGGGCGAATTCTCTTCCACGCACGGCTTTTCTCGGATGAAAAATCGTTCTACTTTCTCTTGACCTCTGCGTCTAATCGTCTCCTTCTCCCTCGTAGAACGGTATCCGTGCGGGGACGTCGGTCGGTGCGCTGCGCCCACAATCAAACCTGCGAATGCGAATATCTCGCTTTAGACTCGAGGCTTTTCCTCGGGACAAAGCCCGAAACTCTCGGCTGAGATTTCCGCGCAAGCTGATGCGCTTTCGAGAAATAATCAAGCCGAGGGCTTGACGAAAATCGTGAATTCTTACCCAGAGACCCGGTGAACAGAGCGCGAATGGCTGACAGGCGCTCGGGAAGACGGAAGCGGGCAGCTGGCAGAGATTTCCGCTGGCTGGTTGCGGCCGTCCCCGGGCCGATCACGTGATCAGCTTGCCTCTCGACCAATCGCAGCGCTCCAGCTCTCCGGGCTCGCGCGCGCGCGTACGAAACTTGCCTTTCTAGCTCTTTCTCGCTTTATCTCTCTCTCTCTCTCTCGCCGAAATCGATACTCGCTCTGCAGCCAGCGGCAGTTTCCGAGCCCTTTTATTATCGCTCTCCGACGACCGCTTTCTGCATACAGGATGGGCTGCTCCTCTTTTTTTATTTCGCTACTTGCTTTTGCGCCTCTAGACCGTTTTCTCGTTTTTACACCGTAGCCAAAGAGAAGTTTTTTTACGAGGAACGTTTTTTGACTCGGAATAAGGGATGGGGTGAATATGCAGCCCTCTCTGGAGAGTATCGAATTTTTTAGGGTAATCGTGAGCGCTTTAAGGGGCCGAAAGATTTTGATTTGTATGGATAAAAATATTGCTCGAACGTAGCAGCGTAGCAAGACAATATTCAAGATTCCGATGACAAAGAAAAATTCATTTTAAAGCTGATAAATCAATATTGGATTCTAGGTATATAGGTGGATGGGAGGCAAGGAGAAAGATTGAAAGCATAATGTAATGTAGCTAACAAATTTATTTTGCACTTTTCATCTTAAATACTGTACAATCATAGTTTCCAGACCTAATCATAGGAATGAATATTACGGATTTTACATTGAAACACAAATATGATCTATTCCCTGCTATACAATTGTGCTAAAAATTTATTTTTAACTTAATCTGAGTAGTTGTCCATTTTCTTTCGTTTTATATATGATAATGTTAACTTTTTAAAATATAAGAAGAACATCGAAAGCATGATCACGAATGTCAAATGATTGTTCATTCTTCATCAGCAAACGGACACGCACACACATGCTCCTGAAAGAAGGCTTTTGTATATATATATATATATATGTATGTATATAAATTAATTATGATGCTCTTTTCATCACTTTCATTTCACATGTTTCATTGCGCGACAATTGATTGATCTTTTATTCATTTATTTTTGCTTTTAATTTGCCAAAAGACAAATTATTTCCGGAGTAATCATCTCTCGTTACTCCAATAACTCTTTCCAATAACTTCTGGAAGGAAATACAACATTGCATTATTTATCCTGCTTATCGAACAATGCGTCGCGGCGCGCAACATGAATCCTTGACAAAATATACGATTAATGCTTGCCTGAGCGGTTATTAATCGGACTGCGACTTCGGCTTCGCGAGTAACTTCGACTTCGCGAATAACTACGACTGTAACTTCGTCGACCTTTGCCGTTGCGCTCTCGGCTCAAGCTGCGACTGCGACTTCTCGACAAGCTTCGTTCTTTTTCCCGGCGCGCAATCTTCGATCGCCATCTGTTTCTGCCTCCTGTGGATTATCGATAAATACTTTAGGAATATTCTAGATACATTATTATTATTATTATTATTATTATTATTATTATTATTCTTTTTTTTTAATAAAAAATAGTCAACGTACGATCTTTACCTCTGTGTCGACCGAAACCACCACCTCGGTCGGCCAACTCGAGCAGTTTGGGATTGATGACCTGGTTGGCTTCTTTGAGTACCTGTACCAAGTCGTTAGCTTTGCCAGCGTTGCTCGGCGTGAAGAAGGTGTAGGCTGTACCGGTCTTCTGCCTGCGTCCGGTTCGTCCAATCCTGTGTACGTAATCTTCCGAGCACGACGGGTAGTCAAAGTTGATAACGAACTTGACATCTTCAACGTCTGAAACGAACGAATATCATATTATGGAATCTGTTTTGCGAAGCTCTTTGTATCTATTAAAGAATCTCTCATTGGTGTGTGAGCATGAATTTACTTTCTAGATGGGTTTGTTTACTCATTATTGTTCGAAACTAATTGTGTCCGTATGGGAGTATAATGTTTAACGATGACGACTCATATAATTGCAATTTCCTTGCAGCGCGATTACCTCATTATTTATCTAACTGTATATGGGTACGCTCGTAAAAAAATTCAGGATATGTAAAAGTAGGGACATGATTCAAAGCTTTCTTACGAGCGCACTTTATGGAAAAAAAAGGTTGAAAAAAAATTTTTTGTCGCGGATGTTCAGGCGAGCAGCTTTCTCGGTTAAAGTCTTGAATCAAGTGAACCGAGTTAATAGAAAACCAATTTACTTTGATAGGGGTATCACAAGCAGCGAGAGTATAAAAAAGTATAAAATCGCGATTTGTTAGAAAAAAAAATACTCTACAAAATGATAAAGGAGCATAACCAGAAAAGGAGGATGAAAAAACACTTGTCAAACTCGTTATGCACAAAAAAAATCTAGGCAGCATAATAAAAATTTTTCCCTCTAACTCAAACTTGCGCAAACTATTTGAAAAATACTACTACTCTCGCAAGACTCTATCATGATAGTAACTGATCAAAGAAACGAATGAAAAAAACTGCTGCATCCCCGCCAATGAAAGTCAACGCCAAAAGTAAAATAAACCGGTCTACTTCGAAAAGAGCAACAAATTAATGAATAAAAAAAAATTAGAAATACGTGCGCGCAGTCGTGTCTCTAATAAAAAAAATTACAGTACAATACAAGAATGGAAAATAAATCGAAAGCGCTGAGCTTGCAGCAGCTATGTATAAGTATATAATCTTTATGCACAAAAGCATTGAAGGTCTGTGAGAGCGCGCGGGCGGCGCAACTAAGATCGCCGCTTAAATCAGCTCTTTCTCTCTCACTCGCTCTCGCTCTCGAAAAAAGAGTGACACGCGTGTCAGCACACCCACACTCGGCCCAATCATCCATAGCAGTCGCTCGATCCACGCTCAAAAGAAATTTACTGTGAGTAGTTATTGTCATCTCTGGGAAAGTGGTGCCTCTCTTTGCACAGGGGGTCGGCAAGAGAGAGAAGTCTGCGTGTGAGCGGCGCAGAGTCTGTTTGTCGCCCGCGAGGGCGAGGAGCAGCACAGGAGCGGCGGCGTCGGCGGCGGCGGCGACGGCGACGACGGCAGCGGCGGTAGAGCTGCATCGCACACCTGCACCGGGAGGACGTGCATGGCCGCCGGCGTTGGGAGGCGAGGCGGGAAGGAGCAGGAGGAGGAGAGTGACGAATTCGCTCTCCTACTCTCTCGGACTCGCTCTCTCCGTCACCCGCTCACCCGCTCGCTCGGCGAGTCGGCGACTCGAGCGAGGAGGTGAATCTGCCATCGCTGCCGATAATCTCGCTTCTTACTCTCGTGCTGATCGTGCGTGTGTGAGTGTCGGCGGCACGGCGCGCGACCGCGCTGCAGGCCGCGCCAGAGGAGCGCAGACTAGGTGTACGTGGCACACGCTGCGTGATCTCTAGCTGCGTGCAGTGCAGCAGGGCTGCGGCGGGACACCCGGACACGCCGCCACCAGCGACCGAGCCTTCGGCGCCTCTCGAGCCTCCTCTCCGAGTTTCGTCTCGATTTCTCTCTTTCTCTTTCTCAGTCTCGGTCGGACTCGCTAGCGGCCGGCTCGTGAGCTCGAGGAGGAGTAAGAGCGGCAGCAGGCCGCGGCAACGAAGCGCTGGCACTCGACGCCGTCAGTGATTAGAGGCACGCGCAGCAGCCGCAGCGCAGACAATGCAAACCAGAGTGCACTGCACCACCAAATAAAGAGGCGGCGGGAGCACCTCCCAATGAATGCTATTTGCATTACCCCGCGTGGGCCTGCGCGCAATGTGCCTCTGCAATGCAAACAAACATCCAGCCGCTTAGTTCACCTTCCTCTGATTCTGCCTTGGTTGTTGATGCTTGTATCAGCTTAACTTTTACATTTCTTTAACTTTACTTTTAATTTATATGTACAACAAATTATAACAGAGAAAAAAATAAAACAAAATATTTTAGAACAGAAAAATCAATTGATAAACAGATTTGCATCTACTTCCCAATATTAAAAAAAAACTATTCAATACAAACTCATCCCGATAATATATAAAAGATTTTACATTGATTAAAAACTATGCTTACCTAGTCCTCTGGCTGCTACGTCAGTAGCGACGAGTATGGGAGCTTTGCCGGATCTGAAATCTGATGAAAAAAGATGACGTTTGTTAGATTCAGCTACAAATAAAAACACGTTTGGAGTTCAGTTGAGCCGTCAAGTTTACCTTGCAAAACCCAATCTCTCTCTTGTTGTGTTTTGTCGCCGTGAATGCAAACGGCTGGCCAGCCGTCTCTCTTCATCTTCCTCGTAATCTCGTCAACTCTACGCTTGGTCTCGATAAATACGATGGTCTTATTTTCCTTTTCTGCCATGATTTCTTTCAAAAGCGTGCTTAATCTACAAAAAAAAGAGCGATTAGCAAGACGTTTGACTGTATGAACGCTTGAAAATTAATGAAATTTTCATTACTTACTTTATTTCCTTCTCGTATTCCTGGCAAACGTCAATGATTTGCAGGATATTGTGATTAGCGGATAACTGCAAGGATCCTACGTTGATTTGTGCGTAATCCTTAAGGAACTCTTCGGCCAGATTCTTCACTTCCTTAGGCCAGGTCGCAGACCACATGAGTGTCTGCCTGTCAGGTCGAATTTGTTCAATGATTTTTCTGATTTGTGGCTCAAAACCCATGTCCAACATCCTGTCGGCTTCGTCAAGAACTAGGTAAGTGCATCTCTTCAGATTAGTTCTACCAGACTCGAGGAAATCCAACAAACGTCCTGGAGTTGCAATGACAATTTCAACTCCGTTGTCCAGGTCTCTTGCTTGCGAGCCTTTTGGTGCTCCGCCGTAAAGACATGTGTTTTTAATTCCAGACGAGTGCCCAAAGTCGTCGGCGACCTGTTGGATCTGCTGTGCCAATTCTCGCGTGGGGGCGAGCACCAGTGCAATAGGCCCATCTTTCCGACACAACTTTGGCTGGCTGTTGATATGCACAATAGCAGGCAGAATGTACGAAAGGGTTTTTCCAGACCCGGTTGAAGCAATGCCAACCATGTCTCTACCGCTTAAGGCAATTGGCCAACCCTGTGCCTGGATTGAAGTTGGCTCCTTAAAGTTTTGTCTTCTGAAAAATCACATTTTTATTTGGAATGACGAAAACAATTATCTTACAAGAATTGATAGATCTGATCAAGAGGCCAATATACTTACTTGATTTCTCTCATGACGTACTCTGGAAAACCAGCTTCCTCAAAAGTAAAAACTGGATTTGGAATACCCTTTCCTTTCAGTGTAATTTCCTTCTCACTCCTGTATTGCTCTACAGATCGAGGATCTCTGTTCTGTACCGAGTCACAAGGTACGTAAAAATCTTTTTTAAAGGGCTCTAATCTATTCATATCCCATCTAGGTTTCTTCAGGTTTGCTCCTGGCTGGCTTCTTCCATTTCTGCCACCACCTCGATCCCTGAGGCCACCTCCACCTCCCCATCCTCTTCTATCCCTCAAAGGGGATCTGCTACGTGAGCGAGTACGTGACCTCCTTCTGCGATCCCTATCACGGCTTCGGCTAAAAATAAAACAAAAAGTTATAAAAACAATGATAAACAAGACAACGATGGTTTTAATAAAGTTTCATTGCAAATTTGCATGCAATAGTGACAAATTAACCTTAAAATATTTGTGTATGGGTTAAAATCATTTCACAGCAATAGATTTAGTCGTAATTGAAATTTTTTTTTAATTTTTTTCGCAAACAACAGATGATTAAGAAAATAAGTTGCGAAACAGATGCGTAAAAATATACTCGTAAAAAGATAGCGCAGGCAGAGCTGCTCCAAAACGAGCAAGCGTGCACAAAACAACGCACGGTTCAATAAAGTAAGAGAAAAACTCGGAAATTTTTGTTTAAGACACTTACCTTCTGTAACGGCCCATGGCTACTATTGTGTCGAGACTGTAGAAAGCAATCGGCTTGTCTAAACCCAATTAGACAACGGCGAGGCGATGTTTCTCTCAGGGCGATGATGGCTTTCAGACGCTGAACTGGAGATAAACTTGATCGATAAAAGAAAAACTCGTCTCTCTACGAGCTGCGTGCCACAGGTCAGACTTCTCAGCCCGTCGGCCTCCTCTGCAGGTTTGGCGTTTGCGCGCTTTGCTGATGGCGGACGCAAAAAGTCTGTCGCTTACTCACTCTTCTCGAATCTCGACCGCTGCTGTACACTTCTACAGTATAGACGGCGTACAGGTCTACACTAACCGCCCGCTACAGAGGGAGAGGCCTACTGAAGACTGAACTGTGAATGTGTTTAAGGATATAAGGAGGTGTAATTTCACGTGGTGACGGACGCGTGCGCTTGGGGGCGCTTCTGCTTGCGCACTTCCGCTCGACGCCGGAACGGCGGCGTTGTATATATTTTGAATGGATGGATAGAATATTTATCGGCTGATTACATAGATTCGTTTATCTCATTAATTGAAAAATAGACGGAATTACATAATTTGTTGTTATTTACATATACATATGTCGGAAAAATTATTTTATGTAACACGCGAACGATTTTCGCGTTTTTCGTACCTATTAATAGGGACTAAAGTGACTCTTTTTTGACCGGCGGGCAAAAAAGTTATTGTAGCGGGCAATAAAAACCTTTATTGCCCGCAAATTTTTTTTTTGTAATTTAAAAAAAAATTTGATTTTGATAAATTTGCATTATTTATTTATTTTATATAATGTTTGAACAAGACAAGAGCACAGTTGCCGTGTCAAAAAATAGTCACATCAGTCCCTCTTAACACGTACGAAAAAACGCGAAAATACGTCCGCGCGTTACATAAAATATGGTGTGCACCAAGGGCTAAGTGGACTTTTTGGCCTCGTGGATTTTGCAGTACGAGTCAAGGCGAGTTAGCCTTCGGCTCGGGCTAACTCGCCTTGACTCGTACTGCAAAATCCACACTCGGCCTAAAAAAGCCCACTTTACGCCCTTGGTACACAATATACTATTAAATGAGGGAACAAATTTTATTCTTGAAAGGAAGATAATACAGACTATATTAAAATTGCACAATTTTCTCTCGTAAAAATACATGCAGTATTTATTGATTGTTGATCCCTCTAAGATCAGCTGAGCTGATAGTAGGGGAACATTTTGACTATAATTCATAATAATTATATACACTGTACATTGTTTAAAGTCCTTTGCTTTGTTCGGTTTATAGATTACATTGATACATTTCAAGATTAGTGCATTATGACAAAAATAGAAATATTCTGGAGCAAGGACCTGCCTTTTCGTGTTTACAATACAAAATAGTTTTCTAAATAAACATACATTGGTCACAATATTTACTAGATATATAGATCTTTTTCCTTCAAATTTATGCACAGATTGTGCTCACAGTTATTCCATAGATCAGCCAAACTTCAAATGGCAACAGTAATAGAATATATATATTTCCAATATGCAATAAACTTATCCAGCACCAATACTTCCATCTTTATACAGACTTGAGATCTGAATGTATTTAATTTCTACTTGACCATGATTTTTATCATTTGGCAAGAAAAGATGTGAAGTATTGCTAACAACAGTAGAGTGTGTGCCTTTCAAACACAGGAATGTTCTAGTTTCATCTTTGAATTCTTAATTGGGTACTGCTTGTTTATTTTGCTCAGATTGATATCTATGAATAAATTCATTTGTTAATTTTGAGTATCTAATAAATAATATTGGTACACAAAATAATGATTTTTTGAACTCACTTGATAGCTCTAGCCACTTGATATATGGCTGTGAATGCTACGAAAAGGTTGACACTGAAAAGACTCCAATTTTTTGGAGTAATGGCCAAGGAGTACCTTGTCCATATAGCACCAGTCAGACCAAGAGCAGATGACTGACTAATGGAAATTTTGTCTGCTGGCCTTTGCAGATCTCCCAATCCTGCTAACACAAGACCCTGTAAATAAATATTTTTGTAATAAAATATTGGCTATAAGTAAATTCAAAAATAGTAAAAAGCTTTGGTATTAAAAAAATTGAAGGTTGCAACAGCACACAGTAGTATATATACTGTATATGCAAGTCTGCTTTGGCTTATTACCAAACAAACACGTGACTTTTGCAAACGAAATTCTTTTATCTCAGTATATTAAGCAATGTGTAGGAATAGGAAATTACCCATTTGAATGCCGGAGCCCAAAAGAAAATAGTCTGCGGACCTGGAAATGATGAAATAATTTATTTTTAATCAATTTTAAATTCTACTAATAATTTCTTGAAAACATTACAAGTACCATTTCTTGGAATGAACAGTATGATTATGCAAATTTTTCCAGACAAAGTTTAATGGTTAAAACTATTTTTATCAATAAAGATAACAAAGCCTTCATTCAAACTCTGCAAGTGTTATATTACACAAGGTATTACTCAAGTGAGATTAGTAATAAATGTATATTGTTATCAATAAAAGAAAGATCAATAAAATTTATCTGAAATTTAACAAAGCGAAATAATTGCTACTTAACTTAATTAGCGCGTATTTTTATTTTTAACGCGTATATATACGACTAACTGCAATCTATTGTGCTAATTATCGACGCACTGAGTATATATCAAATCTAATCAAAACACCTATACGCAAAAAAAAATCAAAGCGAAATAATTGCTTTTTAACTTAATTAGCGCGTATTTTTATTTTTAACGCGTATATATACGACTAACTGCAATCTATTGTGCTAATTATCGACGCACTGAGTATATATCAAATCCAATCAAAACACCTATACGCAAAAAAAAAATCAATATTACAAACAAGCGATTTGCAAATTGATTGTGTAAGTAACGCTCGCGTCGCAAGTTCGACAAAACAAAAAGTTCATTTAAAATACACAAACCGCAAAATTGCAAGTAACGTTTCATTAGCATTGAACGCGTTTCGGAGCAAGGGCTTGAACGTTCTATGCACATATACCTATATCATATTAGACCCGACCTTGACCCAGTTGGCAAATAGCTGAATCCCGTGAAGTGCAGAAAAAAAAGAACGAACCCACACCACCGCCGCGAAACCCCATTCCTGCAGTGGCGCGTGTCGCGCGCGCGCGCCACTGAAACCCGAGATGCAGACACAAATCGCGCGTCATTCCTCATTAACATCTGATATCACACGGATCCTTGAGCAGACTACCCACCTATATATACCTGTGCACAGCGTAACGTACCTGCTGGATGTTTCCACAGAGGCTGAAGCTTCTCCGGGACGAGTTTGCCGATGGCCTGCATGGAGTTCCTGTAGACGGCGGAAGTCATGGCTGGGAGTCGTTGGGACTAAATTGGAAAGAAAGAAAGAAAAGGACAGCGAGAGGAAGGCGCCCAGCCACGCGGTGGTGTTGACTGGCTGACGTCGATCTGCTGATCCGCGCGTGCGGTCGTTCTTTTCCCGTTTCCCCCACTTTCGATCATATGCGCGACGCGACGAATTTTCCCTCTCCCTCTTTCTCTCGAGTTCGTCTATAACTGCTGTAGCGATCTATATATGCGCGAACTAGCTGCTCTCGGCGCCGATGTGCGGAGGTCTTCTATTATTTGGTCTATTACTCTGTCGAGTGTCGGTTTGCAGTTTTCATTGAGTTTTACGAGTTTTGATTCTGGGAAGGATTGTTAGATATTTCTTGGTTGCCGATTTAAAATAATGGTTCATTTTTATTTTTGAAAAAAGTTATTTGATTGAAAGAATGTTTGTTTTTGTATTTAACAAGAGAATTTTTTTATTTGATAAAAAACAACTAAATTTTTGCCAAAGCAAGTTAACATTGTAGGTAGCAATGGGCTGACATTGGCCTCTAGTAGTTGTCTGCTCCATGACCTAGAGACTGAAAACAGATGTCTTGGAGCATGCCAAGTCTCATGTTTTTATGTAATGCCTTGGCATGCCAATGCTAATAATAAACCACAGAAGCGTAATATGTATGCGTCATCTGCTTTTCCGCTTTACTATATGTATATTGTCATTTCCTACTCAATATATAGAATTGTTGGATAAAAGTTATAAGTTGAATGCACGTGAACAATAACACAAAATTTGTGTATACGAATTTTTTTATTGTATTTTTCCTTATAAAAATTATTATGTATACATAACAAAATTATTTACAAAATGTTCATACAGTACACAATATAATATTTTAGTATCAAACTTTACTAAAAATAGTGAGCTTGATAGCTTGGCATCAAAGACTCTGGTTTATAAAATGCAATGATAATAATTATTACACTTTCCCTTGATTGAATTATTGCAATGCAGTTTTTACTCAACCAGAAATTCTCTTATCACAATTCACGCACCTTGCTAGGACTTATATACATGATTGATTATTATACAAGTAGATTATAAAACACTTTAAATTAAAACTAAAACCATATGCGGTATACAGTCAATAAATGCATACAAAGTCTTGTAAATTTAAGAAAAAAGAAGAGTAAATTTGTATACTGAACATGCATTCATGTATACAATGAGTAAAATTTGAGATACATATATATGTATGCATGAATAATAAAATAAATTACAAGTATAGAAAATTAAAAACTAGAAATGCAATCGAGATCTTATTGATTTCTTTCAATTGAATGTTCAGTAGTACATTGTAGATTAAGGCACCACAACTTTTTTTTTTAATCTCATATAGACTTTTAAAGATATTTTTAATTGATTTGCACAATTTTTAATATGTTTAGAATAATTGGCTTATCTATAGTTCTAAAATAACTATGTACAATTTTTTTTTTAGTCATTAAAATTTACTACAACTAAGAGCCTGAGTACTTTTTTGTAAATATATCGATATAGATAATAAAAACGATCGATTTTAAAAATGATGCTATGTATTAATTAAATGTCAAAATATTTGTATAAATTTTTATTTGGCCATAAACATTAAATTTTGATTACTATTTTGATTATCATACAGACAACTCAAGCTCTTTGTTTATATTGTAACAATAATTTGAGAAATATTTTTTCAATATTTACAGAATCATATAGTTTTGCATTCTAATACTAATTAAAACTAAAGAACTTCTCGTTTCAACAATATTACTTTTCTAAATTAAAAATACAATTTTTTTTTAATTTTTTTTCATACATTTTTGTTAATAAAACTGATAAAGTTAAATAATAATGATTATGTCATGAAATTGATTTGTGAGATTAAAATAATATTTACAATTTTATCAAATTTTTCTAGTAAAAACTGGTCATTCTTACACAGCAATGGCACAAAACCGCCTCATAAATACAGATCCAGTAAGCTCTGAGATCTTGTTCTAGGCCATTAAAAACATTTTATCAAAAATTGTTTAACCACAATTGCTTACTAAGGTGAACATTTTTTCTAAAATAAGGCTAATAAATGCAGCTGGCAGTGCATATTTTTTCATAATAAAAAATGCTCTATTTCTATAAAATTTTCAGTACCTTGTCTTATAAGTAAAATCCATGAGAAAAAAATTTCACTTTTAAAGATCACATTAATCATTGTATGATTCTATAGTTTTTTTTATCTAAAAAATGTCACTATGGTTCGATAAAATTCGCTATCGAAGTATCACAATATAAAATTAATGAATATTGTTCGTATTTCTTGTTCACAAATTACACTTATATTTCAAAATCTCGCTACGCTTTATCTAAACAAACTGTAACTTAAGTAAAAAAATTATGATGTCATTCAATAAATTGAAATCGAAAACTAACGAAAGATACTTTTCACGCAACCTTAAGTAGAAACGCAACGAGATCTACTTTTTATTTTCCATAAATCGGTAAAAAAATTTCATAATTTTATAAAGCCAAACTTCCAAAAATGGTGTAATTACTAACCGTGCCATGAATATCTACCGTTAAAAACTTGGCGAAATCGTCGGAGACGCACACTTTGGTAGGTCCGGCGCAGGTGGCAGGCAGTTGAATACAGCAAAGTAGCGCGGGCCTGTCTGCGTCACTGGTTTTCTGTAATTTTCGGCTCCAAAACTCGTTGACGTTGACTGAAGGTGAAGTTGGCGGTGCCAAGGGACTATTTGGTAGACGGTAACTCGATCGTGGGCTTATACCTACGATCGGACTGCTGACACTCCGGCTAAAACCCATGCGGCTACGCCGATTCTGACTACGATCGGGGGTCTTCAAAAACGACACGTTCCACCAGGCCAGCTCGTCGCAGCCCACAGAGAGTAAAATTGGTACATTGATAGTGATGGGCGACCAATGTAACTGGCATACAGTGCTACAGTGTAAAGAGAGCCTCGCCAATTCTAATGAAGTCATTACATCGATTATCTGTGAAAAGAATATGTTGTTGAATTATAGACTTAGCGCAAGTACGTAAGCTTTTGATAGCTCATTAATGTACTTACGGATATATCTCCACCTTCCAATGCAACAGCCAAGTATTTTTCATCTTGAGAGAACTGGCAAGAGCTTAATGGATTTTTGTAACTATGCTTCATGAGAATTTCTAATTTCCCGAGATTAGATTCTATAGTATCCATATCTGGCATTCTATATATTACCAATATTTGCTCATCTTTTAACAGAGCTAGAAAAGTCTTGTAAATGCTCAAACAGCTGTGGATGATTGTGCCATTCTCATCAATGCATTCATAAAAAGGTCGCCATTTATAGTCTTCGATAATCCAACATATAATTTTTCCCTCCTTAGATACAGTCATTACAGATTCATCATTTAATTTATTAATAGATATAACATAGCCTGTATTTTCAAGCGATTGGGAGGCTTTGGGACTTCTTGACACCTACAGTAAAATAAATTTTCTCAAATATATATTAATTTATAAACAAGATAATATCAAGTTTGAAATACTATACCTGCATATTATTATCTGCAGTTCTACATAGTACAAAATAATTGTCTTGCAATTCTAGTATATCAATATAGTTGTCAACGGAATCTAGTTGAGATATTTTCCGCGACTCAGCAGTTGCAACTTCATATATAACAACTGAACCTAGTTCAGTCATGTAAATTAACTTTCTTGCATCATTTGAAAGATTTATACTGGAAATTTTTCCATGAAGCGATTCTATTTTTGTCAACTCGTTGTTTCCATTGTAAATGGTTATGGCGTTCGGTAAAGTTTTTAAAAATACTGTATTATCTTCACCTAGCTTGGCCATTTTTGCATCAAATAAAAGCGTTTTCACAGATTTCGGCTTTTCATCAGCACTTATGTCCCACATATAAATTATTCGATTTTCGCTTCCACATATCTAGAAAATAATTGCACAACATTAGTAATAATATAATTGAAGAAATTTGAAATCAGAATTGACATGTATATTTACTAAATGATTTTCTTCATTAAAATAATAAGAATCCAACGAAGTAACATAGCCTTTGAAGTATGTTATTAGATCATCAGCATTAAAAGCTTTTAGTACGCTTATGGTTCCTTTTGAATTACTAATAACAAGATATCTGGCATCATAAGTTAATGTAGCAGCTGTATAAAAAGTATTTTTACTTTTTTCTTCAATTTTTATGTATTTCTCATAACGTTGAAGATATTCCTGGTCTTGTGAGAACCATTTTAAATACAAAGCCATTTTATCAGTAACAATTACTAAACAGTTATTTTCGATTGGATTTGGATTTTTAGAAAAATAAATAACCTTTGGACTTTCTAATTGTAAATTGAACTGAGAAAGATAAGTATATCCACTATTTTGATTCTTTTTGTAAATTCTTACAACAGAAATCGTTTCATTCATTACGTGTAGGAATTTATCTCCTGATGTAAAAGCTACACCTCCAAAGTGATGACTGTAAAATCCATTAATTTATTTTCAAAAATTTAAGTATTAATTGATAAGCAAAGAAATTTCAATAAAATTACGTATACTTACGTTTTGTATGCGTCTTGCCATTCTAAATTCCCATTTTCATTCCATAACTAAAAAAAATATTTTTAAGTATTTATATTGATAGTTGCTGAATAAATATTTAAAAAAGGAAAAAAAGTGTTTTACTTACAGCTACAGTTCCAGCATTAGTACAAGCAGCAATTTTAATATCTGACTTTTTAATTTCAGGTGTTTCGGATATCTCGGATAATTCGGGTGTAAATTTCATGTCAGTAATGAATTCACGTTTGATAGCAAATGTTTTTAAACTATCATCATGTATGGGTTCAAAAATGTTGGTCCAAAATGTTTGTTTATGACGAGGGCTTTGTGCCGAGATATTTAATCCATTGCCTGTAAACTCATCTGAATTCAAAGCAAATAACTTGCATGTACCATCTTCGCTTAAAGCTAAAAAGTATGAACCACTGTCAGATAAAACTATCTTTTTTATCGGATATTTTTTATTGTGCCCATGAAACATTTTTGGTTTGCAATTTTCATAGTCCCAAAGAACTACTTCACCATCAATGCTTCCAATCAATATATGATTTGGATCATTTGTAAAAGCTATACAGGTAGCTTGAGTTGTAACTTCTTGAGAGAATTTCAAATAATTATTTTTGAATGAATTTTTATCATGAGATAAATAAAGAGAAAATTGTTTCGACAAAGCTAATTGTTTAGCAGTATCTTTCACAAATCCTTCGTCGGAATGATCCAAAGCAATTTGAACTAAATCCAAACATTTCATCAGACGATGTTTTGCCAGAGTAGTAGCCTGTTTTTCTAAAAATTTTTCCAGATCTTGAAGGTTTGCCTCTATTGTCTTATTTCCATTATTTGTAATGTATTTACGATATTTTTTCAAGTCTATCAGAAGATCACTTAAACCAGTATAATTTATTTTAGCTTGAAGAAATTCAAAATTTGTGTACAAGGAAGGAAATTCGTCAAAATATTCTGCTTGCTCAAGATGATGTCCAATGTATGATAAGCTGTAATTGTCATTTGGTAACTTGGAGAAATCTCCATTGCAATAGGTTCTGTACCTCTCAATAAACACCCTGTGCTTGTCTCTCAACTGTTCTGGTAATAATTTCTTTCTAAGATGGCACAATAGAAGATCATGTATCCCATATATATAACTTCTTAATTCATCATTCCATTTTTTTGCTGCCAGTGATTTATGACAAAAATCAAGCATTTGCTCATCAACTATGAAAGGTTCTTCTTTCCATAAAATTTCTAAAGTCTATATAAACAGGTCAACAAATGAATGATACATAAATTAAGGAATTCATTTAATAAAGTTATTAAAATAAAGTTCTATTACCTTAGACATAATGTTAACATCTTCGCTAAATATTGCAAGTTGCTCATATCTCTCCCTCATTTCTTTTTCGAGTTGGCCAATGCACATATCAAAAGTTGCTTCTTGAATTTTCAAAAATTGCTCAATAACTCTGTAACAGAAAAGCTTTTAATTGCAAAAACTTTTACTTAGAATAGTTTTGAAATATTTAAATATTTGTTACTTGTTCTTTTCATTTTTAGTGCGCAATGAATTCAAATAATAACGCCATCTCCCTTTACGATTCTTATCTTTCATATCATATTTGAAATTTTCGAATTGGGCAGCAAACATAGCGATAAGTAAAGGCATTCCTTTACATTCAGCATTAATTTGTTTTGCTTCTTCTGGCAGTTCATCAATTCCAATATTAAGTACTTTGGCAAAAAGTCCTAGAGTTTCTTCTTCAGTAAAACCATGATCAATCTAAAAATTGTCCAAGATTAATACATTTCTTAAAACCAATAATAAAAATAGCAAGCAAAAAACTTACAGCAACAAAAATGTGACACCGATTTTCTAAAACTCCAATATCGGAAGTTATTACCAATGTTTTACAAGAAAAGTCGAATTTATCAATAATTTGTTTGTCACTAACATCATCCAAAATTAGCAAAGCCTTGTTGTGACCAGATATTTTAAAATGGTTATCTATTGCTTGTTTCAAACTGTTCTCCAAGAATTCTGTATTTATAGACTCTATCAAAGGGTTGTAGTTTTTTATTTGATGATAAAGATTGTTCAACTGGATTAGTATTTCTTCATGGATATGACGTTTATAATTAAATTTTATCCAGTATATTTCATTCTAAAAAAAATAATAATAAATCTTTAAATTTTGAAAAGCTACTTCAACTTAATTAATATCTAATTTAGTGAGATTTTACATTAAACAATTGCGAAGTTAAGTCCTTGTCATTAAGTGTACTCGCTGTAAGACAAGATTTTCCAAAACCCTTCATACCATGAAGGGCAATGTATCCATTGGACTGAAGATTCTTTAATCCAGATTTCAACTCCTCAATCTGAATGTAAATAATTATTTTCTATTAATCTAAATTAAATTTAGAATAGCTTTACATTTGAAACTGGTGCAAGTGCAACATTTATTAGAAAAGTAATAAACTCACATTCAAGTACATAATCCAACAAACATTTCAAGGAAAAAGAATGATGTTCAGTTTAGTAAAGAGTTGGGTATAGTTAGTTACAAGAAATTTAGCTTTGTGAAATTGGTCTTACCATTTTTCCTCGTCTTACTGTCAATGGAGATACTGGCTGCAAATTGGGGGAAAAAAATGACGTATCACTGACAGGGGTTCCTGGCCTTGCTGATTCTAACATATTGTCGATCCCGTCACTCAACCAATCATAGTGATGTTTCAGAGATTGATGAAAAACCTCAAATGCACGAGATCCCCGGCTATATTGAACAATGTTCATTATTAATACATAGAATGGCGAGTAAGAAACATAATATGATGATTACCACCAAAAACTTACAGAGGAAGTAAATCTAATAAGACTGCAGCCCTCTCTGGTTTTGTTTTTCCTTTCTTAATCTTAATCACATCTTCCTCTCTCAAAATGAACTCAGTTGTTAGTGGGATTATTATGCCATTGTTAACATCCAAATCATCGACTATATTTTGGCGCATACGCCTTAAAACATCTTGGTGCCTTCGCTCCATGGTGAAAGGTATACTAGACCTTATCCATGAATCAATTATCACAGCTCTGCAATTATTAACACAAGATGAAATAATCGATGAATCACAATGCACTCTGCATTTATAGTCGGTAGGGCCATTGGGCTCAATAAAAAAATCACGCAACTCCGAAATCGAACGCGTTGAGATGTCTCAAATCTTAGAAGCGAAAAATGAATGATGAAACATCCAAATTCCAAAGATGAAGGAAAAAAGCCTATACACATACATACCAAAGTACTTATGCCCCCACGACGAATAGCGGAAAGCCTAAAACGTGCTGCGAAGGTGTATAGAATATACAACTCGACAGTCGACACTGACTCAACTCCTCTCTCTGTCCGCCACCGCAGAAAAACAAAGCCTATCTATCGCTTAGTCGAAACCACAGAGAAAAAAGTCACCCGTCTACAGAAAAAAATAAATAAAAATAAATGAACTCACACGTAGGATCTTGCATCTCGGCGAGACCCGCGACTTATTTGCAGCAGCTTCCTTCTATCATCATGGCGTTTCTTTCACTCTCATGGCACAGCAATAATTTTTTTTCTGCACTCCTCTCTTTTACACTGTGTATGTACAAACAACATGCACTCGCGGAGAAGAAAACACTGCAAGGCTGGCGTATAAGCCGCGCGTGGCCTTTGTTTGAACGCTACGTCGCCTGCACTCGCGTAGTATAAGACACATATAGGCTTCGAGTGTTAGATTGTATATGTGTGCGATATATGTAGGTGCACTGTTGTTGCACTCTGCCAGTCTGCCCGGTAGTGGGGGAGACACACACGTATGCCCTATGACTGTGTGGGTGACATCGACACTATAGTATGTTGGATATATAAATTACTGTATAGTATAGGGTGTGCGCGGCTGTACACGCATTAACCTCGGAAAAAAATATCGCATGACGTCTGCAGCCAGCCGCCAGCGCATCAGCGCAGTAATATATACCTATAGCGCGCGAATATAATAATATGCGTGATAAATCAGTTATAGGTTTGAATAAACCTGAATTATCAACGGCTGTTGCTCTTTTTCCATTTTCAAAATGATCGATCACGTATACCCGCATAAGTAAACTTCGCTGAAAAGTGAAGAATGAATGTTTTGGTTGGCGGCGTTGTGTTTAGGTTATGCAGTCGTGAACTCGCGAGTTTCACGCACTTGTTATAATGGTACAATTTGGCTAAGTAATTCATTGCGTAATATGCAAATTAATAGTTAAAGTAGACTCAATTTCTCTTTTTTGCCTGCACCAAACTGATTTTGCTATGCCTACAGCTATATAATAAGAAAACATAAAATATGAAATAATTGTTTTTTATTTATTATTTTTCTTACAAAAGAGGTAGAAAAGGTTTATTTACACTTTCTCTTACACATATCGATATTTAGGTATATACCGTGTCAAAAATGGTTAAACTAACATGAATAATTTTTAGTTGGGAGTAGTAGGCTTGTTCTGGGGCTTCTTATTCTTCTTCTTCTTAGTCCTCTTTCTGGGAACGACTTTTTTCTTATTATTATCATCGTTATTAATCTTTGTTTTGGTTTTCTTAGATGCATCTGCCTTGAATGAAATGGAAACACGCGGCCTGAGCTCTTGAAAAGGGTCTTCAAACACCCCGTTCATTATTTGGTACATAGCCCCTTCTGTCTGTAGACGCTCCTCATTCAGAAATTTATTGTCTATCATATCCTCTATACTCGGGTGCCTGCAATGCAGATCGTAATTATGAAACGAGCGTATGAAGCGTATATGATGCAAGTTACATAAAAACGTAAAAAATTAAGCGTGATACAAAGACTAACATTGCGAACAATAGCTAGATGCGTACTTGTACTCGTATATGCAGTACATTTATTGTCAAGGATGAAAGGGTTACAGTTATAAGTATGCTTTACGATCTCTTTTATTATACGCGCAACTTACCAATTAATTTTTTTGAATTCCTCCATATTTAAAGCAATTTAGATATCTGTGTTACTAGGTACGATTCTTCGCGAAGTTTGTCAGCTTGTCTCATCGGCTCATCACGAGATAAGAAAAGCAGATATCTGGATAACGTGTACTCAATCTTCGGAGAGTGTCACCCGCTCGTCTCTGCCCGATAGGATATCTAAAATCTGCACGATACTAACACACGAGAGCCGCGCAGCCAAATAACTTATAACCTCAAAATTTTTATTCGACGCACGGATTGGCCGCGACAGTATATTGAATTTCATCTATTTCTCGACAATCTGTTGAGGACTGTTGGGGCTTGTAGCTCTTGGATCTCAGCTTAGCGTGTATATATATTTTAGCTGTTAGCTGTCAGCGTGAAAATAAAAATGACCGGATATCGAGATATTTGTTTACCTTTGATCTGTTTCTACTTTATGTTTAACTTAACTTACGGAGAAAAAATGCCGTCGGACGTGGTACTGGAAAGATTGCAGCAGTCGTCTTCCTCCTCAGATGTGAGATATATACTTTCACTCAGATTTTTGATATTTTATTATTTTCAGTTATTTTATTCAATTCATAATTTAATTTTGCAGAGAGTGGATAGCGTAACACCAATGAGTGCACTGGAGAACTTGGGATTTCTTCATGCATTTCTAGCATCGCTATCGGTCATAGTAGTTTCTGAATTGGGTGACAAAACATTTTTCATTGCTGCTATTATGGCCATGAGACACCCTAGACTTACAGTATTTGCTGGAGCAATAAGTGCACTCGCAGTCATGACTGTTTTATCAGTTATATTTGGTTATGCTGCTACAATTATTCCTAGAGCTTATACGTATTATATCTCAACTGCCCTGTTTGCTTTGTTTGGTTTGAAAATGTTAAGAGATGGATATTACATGTCTCCAAACGAAGGGCAAGAAGAGCTCGAAGAAGTACAATCTGATTTAAGAAAACGAGAGGATGAAGTAAATTTGAATTTAAAAATAGAATCGTGATTTTAATTAATATAAATGTCTTAAATACAATGTTATTTCAGTTTGAAAAAGAAACTAGTACCACTCTTGTCCAAGATCCTGAGACTGGGGTCATAAGGAAAAGTCAGAAAACAAGTGCTTTTATGCTACTTTCAAGAATATTTCTACAAGCATTTTCTCTGACATTTCTAGCCGAATGGGGTGATCGTTCCCAGATAACAACAATCATTCTTGCTGCCCGTGAGGTAAACATTTTCATGATTTTGTATCTCAACACTTTTATAATTTATTGTATATTTTCAGGATGTCTATGGTGTTGTGATTGGTGGAGTTTTAGGGCATTCATTTTGCACAGGTTTAGCAGTACTTGGAGGTCGTATGATTGCACAAAGGATATCAGTCAGAACAGGTTTGAATTAACTTTATGATTAACATCAAAATAATAATTTATATATGCTTATCTCATTCCAACTATCTTTTGGTGTTCCAGTTACAATCATTGGAGGAGTTGTCTTCTTAATCTTTGCACTGACAGCTTTATTTGTTAAACCTACAGATACCATTTAATAGAATCAACGTGTCTCCTAATGCTAAATACATAGATAATTGTACAGTATCATTCATCTATACAGTATTATAAATACTTGATTAAATTTTTAATCAAGTCATCAACACCTTTTTACTTATACTTGGTGCTAAAGGTGAGTCTATCGGGAAACAAAGAAAATAAAATAGTTAATGTTTTATTTTAATCATACATATTATTTTATTATACTTATACAAATGTGAAATGGTGTTGATGCGATTTGTAATACTGATAAATTTCCGATTTGAGGTTTATTTTTATCAATGATTAATACTATGTATTTTTTGTACATAATGCCATAATACATAAGGTTGATTCTTTAATCTGGCATGAATATCATGTCAACATCATAATTAAGAAATAATCTTCTCAACCTGTGCAGTTGGTTGTCTAGACTTTAATAATATATGAAAACTTGATTCCTCTGTACAATAAAAAAAATGTAGGGATCAGAATGTATGTATTTTTAGTCACAATTTTTGTGACTTTTTTAAAGCTTTGTATAAATTGTAAAATTATTCCAATGATAATAGATAAAAAAAAAGATTATATCTTTACACTGATTTTTTACAGTGTGTGATTACTTGACACACCCTTGTTAGCTGTCTTCTTTTTTATCATGTATACATTTTTCACACCTATAATTTTCTAAATCTATTAAGAGTGAAGTGCTGTAGAATAATATAAACTAAAAACTTAAACGTATGAAAGTGTGCATTGTACATTTAACTGAAAAAACATTTTTAATTATTTCTGTGATAGAAATTGAATAAAATTATTTTTGAATATTAAATATAAATGTAAGTTAATTATGCAAGTTGTACTTTGAAATATAGTTTACTGTAAGATATTTGTACTCCAATCAAAAGTGCTGACAGTTAGATAAATGTATTTTACATAATGAGCAATAAAAAATTATTTAATGAAAATTTATTTTTAGAAGATAATTTTATTTTGAGCATATTTATATCGATATATGTATGTAACTGACACTTTTATGACATCACTTATTATATAATACATTCTATTAATTATAATATAATTTACAGATTTAATACAATAAAATAAAACATTTATATAATTACATTAATCAACATTCATCGTACATGATTTGTTATGTATTTTTTTGTTGTACCTTAAATTTTTCATTTTCATATTTCATAATAATAATTAACTGCAGTCTTAAAATTACACGTAGACGTGATTTAAAAAAGGCTTATTTATTGAAGTTATTTCTGTATGCTCCATAAAGTTAATTAATAAGTACCTACCACATAGATACTTATACTATGACTGAAAGGATTATTTCTTCAAACTATTAATTATTAACATTCAATGGTTGTTCAATGATCATGCTTTAAATTTTTTCACTTCAAGCTTATTTATAAATCCATTTATAAATATCACAATATTAAAAGTACAAAATTTCATTGATAGCAAATTTAAACCTAAATTTTATTAATATTGACTTTAACAATTAATATTTTTAGGAAATATTACTTTTCTTGTTTAGAAATGGATTCAGTTCAAATATTAATTTCATTTTCTGTTAAGTGAAAGAAGGCAGTATTTTTAACTATATTTTAATAAAATACTGATAAAAAATGAAGCCATTAAAAACTAGTATGTTAGTAGAAATTAGTATGTATCATTATTATACTTCTTTGGTTATTTAAAAAATTTTAGTTCATTAATTTTTTTTTTCATTTTCTGTATTTATATGAAAATGTATAAAATAAATGATGTTTGGTATCCCTACAGTATTTGTTTTACTGAAAATTGAAATTAATTCTGGGACTAAATCCATTCTGTACTTAAATAATACAGTGGACTAAAAAAAAAAGCAAACAAGATTAAGCCTACTAGCTTGTTGCTGATTGTTCATGTAACTTATCTTCAATTACAATTTCATTTGAATTTTGTATTGTACTATTCAGATCACTTGAATTAGAAATTAAAATACTTTCAGTCTCCTTGACTTGATGAACATTATTGGAGATATAATCTGTGCTCAATGCAGGAAGTACATTATTTTTACACTGTTCAGTGGAAACTGTCACTAGATGCTTTTTCATGTGTGTAGTTAAATTTCCACTGTGATAAAATTCTTTTCCACAAACTTTACATTGGAAAGGTTTAATACCAGAATGTATTCTCTCATGAATTGAAAGATTGCCACTGTGACGAAATTCTTTTGCACAAACACTACATTTGTACGGTTTGACCCCAGAATGCGTACGTAAATGCGTTGACAAATTGCCACTGTGACTGAACATTTTTCCACAGACTTGACAAGCATATGGACGTTCTCCAGAATGTGTTCGCATATGGATTGCTAAGTTCCCACTATGAGTAAAACATTTATCGCATTGTTTGCATTTGTATGGTCTTTCACCATTGTGAGTCCTCATATGAATAAAAAGGTTGCTTTTATGACCAAACTCTTTAAAGCAAATTTCACACTGGCACTTTAGCTTTTTACCAGGGCTGTCTGTGGAATTTGTGGATTTTGATGGTCTACCAGGATTACTGCGTTTGATAGAAGAAGTAGTTGTTTGGCCTGCCACAAGTCCTGGATTCATGAGACCGCTGTTGCTTATGATTTCAGATGCGACTCTAGATGCTATGTGCTCAGATCCTACATTTGATTGATTAACTTGATTGATCTGAGAATGATCAGCAGTTGCTTGATGATTCAGTGGAAATGAATTTTGTTGTTGTTGATGTTGTTGGTGTTGTTGTTGCTGTTGTTGCTGCTGCTGCTGCAGATGATGATTTAAATAATTTGTACTTATCGAAGGTATACTTGGCTAAAATTAAAAAAAAATATATATTAATATTATTCATTTAAATTAATAAGGTCATTCACAAAATCTAATATCTGCAGTAGACATAAATCTATATTTAACTAGATGACCATTTGACCTAATTATAGATATCATATTAATCATATAATATAATTCACAGCAAGATCTAAATATTTAGAAATGCGACCTCTAATGAATACTTATAAATTCTAAAACAAAGCAGAGGCTAAAATAGAAATCTACTTACAGGGATTCGAGACATATCCTGTCGAGTGATTCCGTCATTTTTTTGAGAAAAATCCTTGGGGTACTGATTGGTTTGCACTTGCAATGCCTGATCCCAAAAATGTGGCAATTGGTGGTATGCATATTGAACATTTTGGTTATCGAACACTGAATAATCAACATTATTTCCTTGTCCACCAACCATATTTTCATGACCCCTATCATCCGCACCATTATATTCCTGTTTTATCTGAACTGAGCTGAACATCTATATTAAGATAAAGCAACATTTACATTATAAAACCAACGACTTTTTTCGTTAAAACAATCATTAACAATTCAAAGTACAACATTACCTTTACAACAATATCTTGTCAAATTTAACGTGCATACGCTATTAAACAGCTCGCAAATATGTATTGCCCTGTACAAGTAAAAATCAAGTGTGTCCCAGTGGTACGCATCGAGGCATTCTTTCCAAGAGATATTTTGCAATACTAAGTACGATTATGGCGATCGTCGATATGTTTTGCATAAATATTTTACGCGTAACTTGTTGAGCAGCTGCTACGTACAATTGGCTAGGTAATAGACAAATTCGTTGAGGAGGTGCATCGCGCCCATCGGGCCTCTTATATTTTCACGACATTAACGGAGAAAAAAAATAAAGGACAAATATGGTCTTCCACACCACTCTCTCCTCTTTGTATTACATTGAACCAAATCGGAGCTGCCGCAGCTCTTTGTGTGAGCATAAACAAACACTTGTAGCAGTATGGGCTCACCGATAGACTGAAACCTGACAGAAAAAATACCCGTCGTGTTTTTGGCCTTTGACGCCGCCATAGATATAATAACCAATCACGTTTCTGCGATGAATTTCAGGACAGGGATGCCATTATACGAATTACTTATTCAATAACTTTAATATCTGAATATCAGTAATATATAAATATCGAAAAAATTAGAGATATTTAAGAAACGGTTTTTTAACTTATTGCATCCTTTTTGCCCGTACAAAAAATAACGTTTTAATTTTACAAAATTTTACTTATTCGTGTGCAATACGCTAATTCTTTCTTCCGATAAATGTTTAGACAATTCAATTCGTCTGCATATAAATATTAGAAAATGTATATTACCTATACATATATAAAGTTTCTTTACATAGGATACTTGATAGGAAATATTCAACTAAACACTTAACTGGTAGTAATTTCGTTACTTATAAACAATAAAAGAAAATAATAAAATTGCGATTTGAAAAATGTTTTGGCAACAGTGATCGATCGACGGCCGATTCAGCTCATTCGCAGCTGATTGTCGGTATAGTAGAGTTGTCGCCTCTGCAGCGATAAAAATGTCTTTTTTTGTAACGTGAAGCGATATTTTTCTGTCAAAAAATGACTACTTCGAGATAAGACAAATAAATAATAAAACAAAGTTCGCAGATTTCAAGCTTATGAATTTGTAAATCATCGTAATCTCTGAGTAATCCTTATCTCAAAGCTTGAAATCCACCATGAGTAAAAACCTACTTGATTAGGAAATACCTGTTGTAGTATAGAAAATAGTATTTACACCAAATAAGTACTTTGCAAGATCTGTCAGACTTATTTTTTTTTTCATAAAAATGAACGACACAGATCCAGTATTAAAACTCCAAAAGGTTTGTATTTCATTCATAGATAAATAAACCATTCATGTATTGATTAATAACTATTTTATCTTTTCAACGGTGCATACAGAAATTATTTGAATATTTGTCTCTTAAAATAAATTAATTATATTCTAGGTGGAGAATGTGTTGATGCTCGATAAGTATGGAGTCAAACATACCTTAGGAACGTTTTACTTAACAGAGACACATTTTATTTTTATGGAACCAAATGGAAAGAAGAAAATATGGGTAAATTTTTTGTTTTAATCACACACGAAGATTTAAAAAATTTGAAGTTAATGATATGTGCATTTTATTTTAGGTTTTAAATACACATGTTGCTAGTGCTGAGAAATTACCTTTATTGACAAGTGGTTCTCCTCTGCACATAAAGTGTAAAAATTTTTTTGTTGTAACATTTGTAATTCCAAAAGAGCGGGATTGTTATGAAGCGCATTTAACACTACTTAGATTATCTTCTCCAAGTAATAATTGTCTATTTCGTGAAAACTATTAAGTTTTTTGTTACCTTAGTTCTAATCAAACTCATTTTATGTTCATAGCAAGAAAAAAAGATTTGTATTGTTTTCATTATAAAGGCATTAATGAAGGATTAACTCAAGAAGTTGGTTGGAACTTTTTTAGTATTCAAGATGAATTCCAAAGACAAGGTGTTCCAAATGAAGAATGGTCTTTGTCTTACCTCAATGTTAATTACGAAGTTAGTGACATTTTTATTTAACAATTAAAAAACGTGCAATATTAAATTTTCCGAATGGTTTTTGCTTTCCAGCTGTGTGAAACCTATCCAAAGTATTTGTATGTGCCCAGTTCATGTAGTAACACTGTATTAATGGGTAGTGCTAAATTTCGCAGTAAAGGAAGACTACCAGTATTAACTTATCTGTACAGTAATAATAAGGTATCTTTCTTAGTATATACATAATGAAAAATATTTAATTGATATTGAACATTTAATTATTAATTGTTCATGTAGGCATCTATTTGTCGATGTAGTCAACCTCTGTCAGGATTTAATGCACGCTGTTTAAAGGATGAGCAAATGCTTTATAATTTGCTTTGCACTAATCCCAATTCAAAGTATCTTTATGTTGTTGATACTAGGCCTAGGGTAGGTGATTTAAAATTTCAATTATAATTTTTGATAAAAAATCTTATACTGTGTGCTTTTTAGATTAATGCTATGGCTAATCGGGCTGCTGGAAAAGGCTATGAAAATGAAAATTTCTATGATAATATCAAATTTCAATTTTTTGGCATTGAAAATATTCATGTTATGCGGTCAAGTCTAGCAAAATTGATAGAATGTAGGTACATTTTTTATATTTTAAAGGTTATTAATGTTTGAATGACAATGTTAACTTTTTATTAATTATTGTTCCTAGTACAAAAGAGTACCTCTATGAGTATGTTTCTCAGTGGACTTGAAAGTAGTGGATGGTTAAAACATATATGTGCCATATTAGAGACATCATGGTTTATAGCTCGAAATATAATTAATGGAATTAGCGTAGTAGTGCATTGCAGTGATGGATGGGATAGAACAGCCCAAGTTTGTTCTTTAGCAGCTCTGATGTTGGATCCATTTTACAGGACTATACATGGCTTTCAGGTATGCATAAAGCGGCTGCAGTATATGTTATTCAAAAATTAATAACAATAATAAAACTTATTTAAAAAAGTATATTTATTCTCACAGGTTTTAATAGAAAAAGATTGGCTTGCTTTTGGTCACAAATTTAATGATAGATGTGGATTTATAACTGTGGACAGTAAGGAGCTTGCGCCTATCTTTACACAATTTATTGATTCAACGTACCAACTTTTGCAACAGTTTCCATACATGTTCCAATTTAATGAACAATATTTAATAACGTTACACGATCATGTACATAGTTGTCAATTTGGAACGTTTATTGAAAATTGTGAAAAAGATAGACAATCTTTGAAGTGAGTGAATCTTTATTTATTTAATTATTTTATACATAAAAAGGAAAATTAGTAACATTTATAAATTAAATTGTACAGACTTTCAGAGAGGACTTACTCTCTCTGGGGTTACATGGCCCAGCATATCAATGAATTCATTAACCCATTGTATTCAAATAGCCAATATAAAGAGGAAACTAGTCGAATTCTTAAGCCAAAACTAGCCCCACAAAATATAGTGTGAGTGAATAAAATGCACACGATTTAAAATAATTACAATCAATAAATATTCATTTTATTTTTTTGGAACAGACTCTGGCGCGGTCTTTACTTTAGATTCGAAAATGGCGTTCATCCTAGAGAATCTTGTGATGATTTTCTCTTAACTATAAATAACCATATAAATTCTTTAGAAGACCACGTCAAATTTCTCACGAAGGTATTCCTTAATTAATTAAACAATTCAACTATAATTTTCATTATGTATTCTAAAAATTTTACGTTTTCTTAGAGAATCAATTCAATAGGACAATTGAATTCAACAAACAATATGGAAATAATGTCACCTAACAAGTACAAGCTTAATAATGAATGTGTTAAAGAAAGCCTTAAAGAGCAATTGGCAATTCTTACTAGTAATATTGATGGTAAAAGTAAAATGGAATTGAGACAACTAATAATTGAATTAAATGCTATTTCTTTAGAATGGAAGTCATCAAGAAATATGAGTGAATGTAAATGTGGTACTACTTTTGATGCTTTCAATATAAAGGTAAACTATCTTGTCTTTAAATCTTTAATTAAAAAAAAAATTATTGTAAAAAATGTTTTTTTTTGTACATCTTAGTATCACTGCTGGTCCTGTGGAAATGTTTTATGCCAACGTTGTATGGGTATTAATAGAGTACTTGAAGGGTACTCTACTCAACACGCTATTCCAACATGTAAATTTTGTTCTCAAAAGTCTACAGCAGTGACGCCAATTACGCCTTAATGTGCAAGTCTTATATTAATGTCTTATTATTCAATAGTATCTATTTGCCTAAGAAATATTATTAATATTTGATTCAACGATTTGGCATCTCGATTTTTAAAAAAACGAAGCTCAAAAACGTATATTTTTTAGAATCTCACGAGCTTGAATGTCAGATATGTTTTACGTGTATTGATAAGAATTATTTACAGGACAATAATTTTTGGGTCAAATGTTTTAGAGATCTAGAAGTTTATGTATTTAAGTATAGAAATACCTTCAAAAAATTGACTTATTAGAAGAAGTAATACTTAAGACTAAAAATTATAAACGATTTATAAATAGTACATCAATTGGGCTCATACAGAGAAAACAACAAATATTTTGATTTGAATTAATAAATTTATTTTTGCAAAACCTACAATGTTGGTACATAAATTACACAAATATATTTAACATGTACACCTAAAATAGTTTGTTCATCAAAAATATTTATCAATTGCCTGGATAACAATGTTTCTTTTCTCTAACTTGATCCACTCAAGTTTAATATTTTACATTTGTTAATAATAATAATTGGATATATATGGTTAAAAAGTTTAATCATCAACTTGCAAGTATTTATTTATATCAAAGTATACTTCTTCTGAAACTTGCAGAATCCTGTATATATAATTTACAAGTTTTGATTAATTTTTTAAAATGATATTTAAGTGGGCAAAAATTAATGTGTAGCTGATCAATTTAATATACAATGATTGTTATAAAATGATGGCGGTTGAGTATAATGTAAACTACAGCACACCATGACCTTGACGCCAAAAAATGTTGTCAATAAAACTGTGATAGTAAAAAATATAAATATTCTAGTCACATTAATTCAAAAACACTCAAGGTCTGCGCAATATGAAATAACATTATAATATAAAAAATTTCTATGTTTAAGGATTTGTCACTTTTAAAACCATGATTTTTCAAGTATAATTCTGCAACAATTTTTATAAATTTTTCAAGTTGAATAAGAGTTATTAATATTAATGTCCGCATTATGCATTTTGTGTAAATATATTGTTTTTTAAACTTAATACGTAAAATTTTATTTTTTATGTCTTTTGATAGCGTGCAAAAATTCGGCATTCCAGTGTAGGTATGAAAAATTATTTATTATTCTGCAACGAGTTAAACCAAAATATAATACACGATACGCATGCGAATATTAAAGCGGTGTATTGTCGGGGTGCGAATGATATATTCAAATTAATAATCGCAGAAAATGAATATTTCCATTAAAAATAAAGCATCCTTCGACTTGTATATTACGTATACATTGTATACGTAAACGATAACAATTGCGTTTATCCAATGTCAATTAGAAAAATTATTTTAACAATTCTATTTTACAATTACTTAAACCCCATTGTTCGCGCTCTAATCGTTAATAATACGTCGATATTTCCTATTCGGTGGAAAAACTTCTTCATCCTCTTCGCCTTCTGCAGAGAGATGCGCATCATTGGAAGCGTAGTTCTCTGCCCATTTTGTTAGCAACTTTTCGAAAAAATAATCTAAACTCTTTGCTTCATGAAAAACTTGAGATTCGGGCTTGAAATAAATAAATTTTTCAATAAAATTTCACATTATAAGAAATAAATCATAAATCGCGATTTAAAATTTGGTGTACTTACAGGATTAAAGGTATAAGCATTCTTAAACATTAATCTAATATCAGCTATCACTTGCTTTAAATCTGTGTAATGATTTTCACTTTCAGGCTTAAGCTTTTCTTTGATAACATCCAAGGCAATCGGTTTTTTTATCACTCGATGATATTCGACGATCTGGTAAATAAACAAATATTAATAAATGTAAATGAAAAAAAAAAATATATGCATAGCACTACTTTCGAGTTTATGCATCTGTAACTCCAAAAATAAACAATCATTTTAATTTTTTCCTGTGTTTTAAATTTATAAATTTCAAAAAGTAGTATCATAAACACCTCAGGTGGAACGACTTCTCTGAAAGGTAAACTTTGTTCGTATTGGCAGTACAACTCTAAAACTATTCGTTGAGCTATTCTCAAATCTCGAGTACTCATTCGATTTGGTCGCTTTTCTCCCACTGGATCTTCAGAGCAGTCAAGTACATTAGTGCAAAGCATGCATTGCCACGTTTCGCTTTCCCTGTTACAAGAGATCATTGAGAATTGGTAAATTTATAGAAAATGAATTATTTAAAATCAAAAGTTAAATGAACTTACTCGGGGAATGATTTTAAATTTGGTATATGACAGTAAAGATGGAAGACTTTAGGACACTTGTCGCAACAAAGAACAGCATCGCCACCGTCCATGCACACGGCGCACCAGTCCTCGTTTGGATCATTATTTGTCATGGATGTCGCTAACAAATTTAAATCACGCGTCAAGATAAATAATTGCAAATTAAAACCTATTAATAAAAAAAAGAGTTTAAATCTTTACCAGAAGAGTTATCTGTCATAGCATTGGCTCCTTCGTCGGTAGAGCTATCAACTTGCGCAGAGTCCAGTTGGTTTTTCTGCGTTTCGGGAATTACCATGATACCATTGCTATCAAGTTTGGCAATGGTAAGCATGAGATCGTTTAGCGATTTCTGGCAAAATTTCTCAAGACTCTTTTGACTCTCATCTGTAGGATGTGGTGCTGGACTAGGTGTTTTCGACATAGAGGAGCTCACCGCTTGAGTTGTTGGCGTCTGCGAAGTCTGCGTGACCACCGCAGCTGTATCGTTACTCACTGGTGGACTTGCAGTATTACTGTTACTTTTCTGCATGGAAAGAAAAAAATTAATGCATCCCTTGCTTTTATTTAAGGTCTAATAGCAGACTTAGAGATCAAATTAAAAGCCAGTCCTACCGTTTGGGCAGCAATGCTAACAGCTGGTTGATTTTTCAACGTGATCTTGTAAGTAGCATTACCAGAAGCTGCAGCTGGCATATCCTGTTGCACGGGATTCTTTGCAGGATAGCTGGCAGGTATTTGCGCGCTCATGTTCTGAGGTATATGCCAGGGCCGAGCTGATTGCTGCATAGCTGCTTGTCCCTGAGGTTGTAGAGATTGCTGCTGCTGCAATTGATGCTGAGGCTGAATTTGTGGATGCTGATACATATTGATCATTGACTGCTGATTCGGCTGCCGCATTTGTATCCCCGTGAGCAGGGATGTACTGGCCTGATAGGTTTGCTGTGGTGCTATGGGCCTCTGACCTGGATTGGGATATCGATACCTCGGTGGGAATCTGTATGGAACCGTATTAGTTGCCGGCCTGTACGCGGGTGGATTGTGAGCAAGTAGTCCACGAAGACTCGCATTTTGATTCAGGTGCGGATCTGGTGGAACTGCCACGTGCATTTGTTGCTGATGAGGGTGAGTCGACGAAGTTACCTATGCGTAGATCAAGTTTTTCATTTAATTAATTTAACTTGTCGAGTTGCTGCATTTAGAAAAATTATTTTTATAAAATTTGATGAACAATCTATATTAATCTCTGTGATTTTAATTCTATTATTTAAGTAAATACAAAAAATAAAAAAATTCAGATTCGTTTATTAGCTGATCTTAGTTTAAGTGTTTTAAAATTGTTTAAAAAATTTTGACTAGGTAATAAATAAAAATCTAATTATTATCGTCTTTTCATAATTTATTAACAGTGTACATAAGAAAGTATAAAACTCAACTTATTTAGTAAGCATAGTATTTTAAATTTCATAGGTATACAAAAATACTTTCATTTTAAGTACTAAACTCTATCAGGTATATAGTTGTGTCATTATAGTTCTTAACTTTTAGATGTTACATATTTGAACAAAACTAAATTGTTAATCTTAGTTCAGTGAGTTTTTAAACTAAATTCAAAATTTTGGGTAAGGTTGCCGATTTCAATTTCAATTTCCGTTTTGATATTTTACTCTCTTCACATGCTGTAAGAGATGAAAAAATTGATCTAAGATTTACGATTTTGTACAAATTATATATATATATATAAGAACTAATAGCATTGAAAAAAAATTAGCGGAACAGTTAACGCCAATATACCTGTTGATGGCCAAGTCCTGGACGTTGAGCCATCATCATTGGCTGTTGCTGTGGCTGCATGCGTCCATTGAAGTTGAATGTTTGCATCCTCTGCTGACCCTGAGGTGATGCACGCTGTTGCATGTTATGAGCATTGTAGTGTATAAAATTTTGCGTTTGAGCTTGCATTTGTTGCTGGTTGGCCATGTGCTGTTGAGATTGCATTGCAATTTGTTGATGTGACGTATTAGGAATGTTCATGGGTTGCATGTAAGCATTGGGAAGAATATTAGCAGCAGGTTGATTAGTCAGAAGAGAAATAGCCTGGGATGCTGGCGCTCCTTCCATGACTATGCTAACTGAACAAGAGTTTGTCTGTTTTTGTTCTACTGGCTCGCTTATTGGTGTTGTAGGTGCACTCGGTTCAGTTGACGGAGGTGTATTTGAAGGGTAGACTCGCCCGTCAACGACAATTGCCCCAATAGACGATATCACTGTAATAAATGCAAAATATAAAATTATCATATCGCATTGATTTATAAAATAAGAGAGAAACAAAGCAAAACCAAATTTACAAACCTTTAACTAAATCTGTCAATTTGTCCATAGATAAATGTATTCTGACAGGAATCTCGGGATTAGGAATATCTGCTCTTTTACTTTTTATTCTTTGCAGGTGATTAGTTACCGATTTTTTACTGTAAAGCAGCTCCATATCAGTACCCTTATCTAAAGCATAATTAACAAAGTCTATACAATGATCAGTCAGTTTAGATAATTGATCTAAGGCTACTTTTTTCTCATTCAATGTGCTCTGCTTTTGCTCACACACTTCGTTTAGGCGCAATATTAACTGTTTGCCTCTGGAGCTAACAGCATTAGTCAATCTGAAAAAAATATTTTAAGTAATTAAAATGATATCCAAGCAATCAAATAAATTAGTTGTAAATTCTCCACTTACTGCATAACCATTTGTGTTATGTCTTGTACAAGGCTTGTTTTCTTATCAGATATAAGTATTTGACGGTCTTCGATCACCTTCATAGCACTTTTCAGTAATTCTCGCTTATAACTAGCATAAAAGTAGACGTTAATCAAGCAACTTTACATAATTTAGATTATAAAAAATATATTGTGCTTGCCTTAGCATCTTACCTAACTTCATTTAGTAAATTCTTCACGGATTGTCGAGTCTCCGAAGCAATCTCAACTATAAACTTATATTTATGGTCTCTGTGCTCAGTGAGTTGGCAGTCTCTGCAGGTTAGTCGATCACAAGTTTGACAAAATAGAGATAGTTGCTCGTGCGGATGCAGTGTACAAAACAAGTAGACAGGCAGTTTTTTTTCCCCCTTCTTACCACTTTCTCCATCATTAGCAATCTCCTCCTTGGGCTTTATGGTATGGTCCTTGGTTATTTTTAACCTTTGATGTGCCTATGGAATGCAGAGATTTGATGAGCTTTTGTGCACAGAGGAAGCATCGAAGCACAAACTAATAAAGTTCCTTACCATCACGCAATTTTGGCAGATCAGCTCTTCGCACTCAACACACCAGCTTGTTGCTATAGCATTCTCACTGCAATTAGTACACTTCTTTTCCTCCTCAGCATCCTTGGGATCATCCTCGCCAGTGTTGCTTGCATCATCCTCCAGGAACTTTGAGAAGAACCGATTCTCAATCAAATTCTCTGGCTGGCTGACCACGTTGCAAGATTCGCACATGATGATTCTCTCATCGGCTGGCAAAATCAAGGAGTCTCAGTGAATAGAATCGAAAGCAGACAAAGATAAAAAAATAGAAAGTACTCACGCAGGACCTCGGCGTCGACAGAGGTGCCGTGTTGATCGCTGAGCTTGGCGTTGATGCAACTGGTGCAGGCGGCGTGAAGGCACTCGAGAAGCTTTGCATTGTCGTCGGGCACAAGGCTTTTGCCACAGAGCGCGCACTTGGACATGTTGTTTTTGATTTCGAAGTCCTGGCCATGCTCGGTCGTGCATTCGGCCTCATCGTATTCCTCGGTATTGTTGCTGTCGGTGCTCATGGCGTAGGCTGCGGGCCCCTGCGCCTGTTGCTTCGACGGCGGTGGTTGCTCCATCGGCTCCTCTTTCACGATGCTGTTAAGCTCTGCCACGGCCTCGTTGCCCGTGCACGGATCCATACTTCCTGCTTATAGCTGGGTTGGCTTTCGCTCGCTTCTCTTTCCTGTGGCTATCTTGATTCTGGAGACCGTCATCGGCGCTCCGAGGACTTAGGACTCATGGCTCCGTCTGTTCCCGCGTCGAGTACTTACTTATACTTACTGCCGATGTTGGCGATCCGCGATCGATCGGATAACACTGTGGGCCGTGAATGCACTACTTGTTAGGGTGTAAACGATTTTGCGAGTACTTATGTGCCAGAGGAAATAATCGCGGTATCAGCGCGAGAGCGAAAAAAGGGACGGAGAGTGCACGAAAAAGAGACGGGAGAAGGCCACCATCAGAGGGCCAGCGGCATGTCTCGACCAAGAATATGATGTATTTTCGCGGCGGCGGTAGCACTTTTCGAATGTGTGTGAGTGATCCGATCGCTTGTATGTATATATATATTTATTCGCATGAACGTGATGTATATATATGATTGGCTGGTTGGTGGACGTTGCGTGTTGTGTGGTTGCCAATTGCCACCGTTATAAGGGCTTGATGGGGCGCGATTCACAGATTGCCGCGAAATATAACTGCATCTATATATGTGTTGGTGCGCGCGGCGCGCATAACAGCTGCGCGAACTCTCGAGAAGAAAGTTTTGAGACATTTTTCTATAAGGTTACATTTTCTCTTCCTTAACCCTCCGTAACCCTTTCCCCGCCCAGTGTTTTTTGAAACTTTTTTATTTTACGGATTTAGAGCTCCATTTTCGTGAAAGTGAACAATTTTTCTCCGCCAATTTTTAGTCTAATGAATGATATATTGATACTTTCACTCTCTTATTATTGCTTATTATAGAAATTATAATTACATAATGTATGTATTTCAAATACATAAATAAAACAAATATTTTTTTAAAACGTATGTTTATTTTTTAGTCTATGTTAGTGCTAGCTACTAAGCTGTGTAACGCATTTTTTTCATTTTAAAGGAGTATATGAAAAATATGTACTCTTTCTTCTTACTTAAAACAGTAAGATTGCATTAGTGTCCAATATTAAATAACTAACTTTTTATTTATATGTATGTACAGCATAGTAATGTTTACTTATTTCGTAGCAAAAATATTACATTTAAATTAATATCTAATAATAATAAACTTAGATAAATCACTTTTCACAATGACTGCTCAAAGGTTTTAGCATTGTTTTTCAGTTTTCACTGAAGATGAGTCCACTGCAACTCCAAAAAATGGATGTCTCACTTTTATGTTTTTAGGATATGGCACTCCTCCTGTCTTTTGATATTCTATTTTTTTCTTGGACGTATTAGTAAGTTTCCGCCTAATGCTTATAGAGCCTGCTGGTTTGATGTTGACTAGAAATTTTTATTAAATAGTTTGAATGAAGAACTAATTTTTTACATACACAAGTTTTAAAAACTGTTAACATCTTGTACCTGTTTTATAGACATGTGAGGTCTTATCCTTATTGAGCACGCATGTTAAATTGCTTTTACAACTTCTATTGATTGCCGAATACTTATCTTCACCAATTTTTATTTTGGACTTGTCCCCAAATTGAAGAGTCTGTCCTTTCAATTGAAGAGGATCAATCTAAATAAATGACATCAAATTTTATTTTATAGTCGAAGTTGGCAACATTTTCTACGCTTATATACAATTTTGAAGAATATCAAAGCAATACTTACTGTGCCTGGAACATCAACAACCCACACTTCATCGTCTTCATCCAAGTCTTCTATTGAGAAAGTTGGTTTCATCTCAAGATTTGCGTTCAGCGACTCTTTTTGTACGAATTCATCCAACTACGAGTTAAAAATTACTTGAAACTTGAAATATTTTAAATAAAATTCTTTATCCAAATTAAATTTTGCAATACTAACGTTGTGTGGCCTTGGTACTAAATCATTGTTTCCAAATCTGTTGTTCTCCTCTGCCTCTATAATCTCCTTGAATGTAGTACTTGGTGTCTTTAAAATACTTCTCCTTGGCGCTGACGTTGTGGTCGGCGAGTCCATTTTTTCTGAGTTTTTATCAGCGATCGTGTTGATCTCAGTTTTCAATTTTTCGGTATTAAAAACCGACATCTCACACTTCGACTATTTGAAAGATTGTTGGATAACCTATAACATACAGCGTGAATCTGTATCCCAAGTAATCAAATCATCAGTATTATGCATAATAAACATGACAATAATAAATAAACCTACGGTTTGAATTTCACTCGAGATGCATTCGGAAATTCACTTATTTACAAAACATAAATAATATCTATCTATTTTATATGTGAAAACTAGAACATCAACAGAACCATGTTGCCCGAAACCATGAATAGGTCTGTTGTTGAGCTAATAATCCTAATCTTCATGTCCGCAACCGGTTACAGAGAAGTCATTTATTGGTATACTGACGATCATATTGGACTCGTGAATCGACCTGCATAAAACATGGAGCAACCCGGTTGATTTCAAAATCCTTCATTCTTTAATCACGGTCTAACGTATAGTGTACAATTTATAGCCTCCAATGCTGCAATCGTACTGGATAATTTCATTCTAGAAATTATCTATCAAAATACCCAACGAGATACTCCAAAAAATTCTAAAGGTCTGATAATTATAATTTGATAAGCGATAACTCTTCAACTCGCGATCGAAAGCTCCGACGCCGCAACGGGGCGCCACGTATACGCCGTTTATCCACAATATAAAATGTATCACTATATCACGTTATATCCGTCCGCGGGACTCGCGAGAGCCGCCGCCGCCGCCGCCGCTTGAGCTCGCGGAAGGTGGCGCCTCCACGCGCACAGCCAACACTGCACCTCGCGTTTGGGTATTTGGGTTTGCTGATTTGTTGGCGCAGTCGGCAGTATGAGCTATACCTATATCTACGATACACACACGTAAGGTTCGCCCCAGCCCCTATACTCTACATATATTATTTCCTATATACTATATATCCTCTGCGCGCGCGGTGGCGCAAATGTGTGCGTGCGTGTGCCCAAGTAACCCGCTCTCTCGCTCTATCTCGCTCTGGCAGCAGTCGTTCTCGGCTCGACCGTAAAAATTCACCAGTGTGTAGAAAGAACCGACGATTCGCGCAGTGCAAAGCGAGCTGTAGTGTACAGGGGCTGCGTAAGTAAACAAACGTTCGCAAAGTCCGATCTCTCTCCGAGTCGTCGTTAACTGGCTGTCGTCCCAGCCACGGCCTTCGGCATTATTTCCCGAGCCGCGCGAGTCGGCTGAGCTGTTCAACGATAATTAAGGTTAAAACGCGCTGCTGCTGCTGCTGCTGCTGCTGCTACTGATCTGTTTCTGTGGTGCTGTGTGCGCGCTTGAACGCCATCTCTGTCTCGCTCGTTCAGTGTGCCTCATCGTCGTATATGTGCCGTACAAATGTAACGTCTACGAGGAAGAAGGGGCGATTTTTTGTGTTCGCGAGTTAGTGCTAGTGCGTTGTGTTCCGCAATTTCGTCGTCCAAGTCCAACGTAAGAGTAAACCTCGGCTGCCCTGAAGCATCTCTTTTTTCCGCCTCCACTCTCTCTCTCTCTCTCTCTCTCTCTCACGCGCGCGCTCCGACTGTGCTGTGCAGTCTTTTACTACTTATCTACCCAGCGACGAGAGAAAGAACAAGACAGCTCGCGAAGGTTTATCTCCGCGAGCGACACTGTGGCATTCCACGGAGAGGTCTTGCAGCGCGAACGAATATCCAGCAGAAATGCGCGCGTGAGAAGTGAGGACGAGGCACCGTGAAAAAAAGTGCGCGACGCTCTCATCGCTGCAATCGCCATCACAAGCCATATAGCGCGAGTGTGTGTAAATGCGTCTATGTGTGTGAGAAAGAAGGAGCGCGTATTATACATGCACGCAGCCTCTCTCGATCCGTGCATGTGTAGAATATGCGTCCCCCAGAGAGCGCGAGCGTATGATGTGTTCGCGTTTAAAGAGTGCGTATATTACAAGTGTGCTACGTGCTCCGAAACGCGGGGCTCTCCTATTTTTCGATCCCTCTTTCGCTATCTCTCTCTGTCTCTCTCTCTCTCTCTCTCTCTCTCTCCCTCTTTCTCATTTGGCTCGTCCGTCTCTGTCCCACGGCCGCAAGTGGCTAGCAGCAGCAGCGTCCAAGAGGGCGAATTCACGTGAAAGGAAAAGAGAGAGAGAGAGAGAGAGAGAAAGAGACGACGACGGAGACACACACAAAGGTGGACGTTCTTTCATGCGGGTGTTGGTGTGTGTGCGTTAAAACGTTCGGGTCGCGTTCTCTCAAAGTGTCTGTGTGCGTGTCAGCAGTACAGCACTCCTCTCTTTCTATCTCTCTCTCTCTCTCTCTCTCTCTCTCTCTCTCTCTCTCTCTCTCTCTCTCGCTCGCTCCCACTCGCGCCTATACACTGAGTCAGAGAGTACAGGCGGGCGTACGTTAGACAAGGACGGCCGACGAGTTATCGGGGTGAATGGGAAAAATCATAGCAGAATTTCCCGGATTTTCATCGTATCTCTCTCGCGCTACTCGAATGTGCCGAGCGATTCGCGCGATCCTGAGTAAATAATTATTATCTCTCTTTTTCACTCCTTCCGTCCTGCAGCAGCAGCATCATCGCGGTAACGCACAACAATCGTCGGTTATAATACACATTGCGCGCGGCAAAGTGAAAGAGAGACAGAGGTAACAGCAGCAGCAGCAGCAGCAGCAGCAGCAGCAGCAGCAGCAGCAGTGCAGTGCGTCTATGTGTCTGTGCTAGTGTTCGTATGTATGTGAAAGGTGTAACGAGACCGTCCGTCTCTCTCGCTCCGATCATTGCGGGAATTCCATCGCTCATTACACTCCTCCTCCTCCGTGTAAGTGCCTGCGGGGGTATACTCTTTCTCCAGTGCCTCAGCGTTGCTGCAACTCGTACTGTGTATACTCTCGCGCCCGCCTCTCGCTGACGGATCTGCAGCAGCAACACGCCAACAACAGCTGTTTCGCGCATCGGCCGCGTAAGCTCCTGCGAAGAGCGCGTCAACGTCCTCGCCGAGAGACTGCGAGAGAGGAGCGAGCGAGAGAGACACGACGATAGCCGTTGATTGCGCGGATATGCAGCGAAGAGAGAGAGCCTGCAGCGTCGTCGTCCTTTGTTCCTCTTCTCTCTGTCGTGGTCTCCCAACTCTTCTCGCGGCCTCTCTCTCTCTCGCGCGCTTCACGGGCGTAGTGCAGTGTGCGGCCTGGCAGTTGTCGAGACCATTTCTTTGCGACTTTGCGAGATATACATTTCTGAGGTTCGGTTTTCGCTGATTATCAGTGCAATTGTCCAGGCGCGATCGCGGCCCCCTGCATGTTTTGTTCTTTCTTTTTAAATTACTCTTATCGGCTGTTTACAAACACGAAGATTGTACGGGAGAGGTGCATCGAGAATCTGCATTCGGGCTATGCTGAAGAATTTGTTGATGAAGGTCGACACAGCTGATCGGCTCGTTGACTCTGAAATCGTTTGCTTTCAAGAAAATATTTGAATTTTACGAATCGTTAACGGTGATTCGCGCATGTAAACGTGTACCAACGATTTTAGCAGACATATCGGTATTTACAAACAGATCGCGAACCATTTTGATACGTGAATGAGTCATTGCCTTTTCTGAAAATTTGCAATTTGGCAACTATATTTTGCTTAAAAATTCATATTGAGTTATTGGGTTTCTTGGATTTTCCGTGTCATAATCAGTGTGGTCATAGTGGACAGCCATCAGCAAGTTCACTTTACAGCCAATATGTTTTTGTCTCGGTGCACGTCTTCTCAGTGTCACTATAGAGTAAACTAATAATCTTTTTTTTCTCTTGTGTTCAGATTGCCAGAAGAATAAAGTTGTGTATAAGGAGTTTGGATACAGTTTCTTTACCGCTTCAAAGAAATTTGTATATAATCCGAAGTGAGTATCAAGTGCTTACAAGTGCTACCTTCAAATTGTTATATCTACATGGAAGTTTTCAAATGATCAAATTCTGCTGATGTGTGACTCAAATTATCATTGCCTGACATATTTATCAACTTCCTATGTGGGATACTGTTCTCTGCTACAAAGTTAACATTGAATAAATTTGTTCTTGTGTCCACAGGAATTCAGATCTGTAAGGGTGTAGCGTGTTTGTCTTTCTTAATTGAAAAGAGCTAACAACGAATAGAATGTCAGTATTGAATCAGAGCGGAGATGAAGTGGTTGAGTGTCCGCTGTGTATGGAGCCATTGGAGGTGGATGATTTGAACTTTTTTCCATGTACGTGTGGTTATCAAATCTGCCGTTTCTGCTGGCATAGGATTCGAACTGATGAGAATGGTTTATGCCCTGCCTGCCGCAAGGCCTACTCCGAAAACCCTGCTGATTTCAAGCCTCTTTCAAAAGAAGAAATCTCTAGGTGTGTAGTTTAACGAGTGACATGCTTGAGGTTTAAAGTGACCCAGTTACATCTTTGTTCAGCATATAACCTCAAACAATTTTTTATGATGCAGGCTGAAAGCAGAGAAAAGATTGAAGGATCAGCAACGAAAACAGCGTGTTACTGAAAATCGTAAACATCTAGCTAATGTAAGAGTTGTTCAGAAGAATCTTGTTTTTGTGGTGGGACTACCTATGCGGCTGGCAGATGCCGACGTTAGTAATCAACAGTTTTCTTCTGATCTGTAAAATTACAGACATGTTGATAATGGATTTTTTGTCATCAGGTTCTGAAGAAGCACGAGTATTTTGGAAAGTTTGGAAAAATTCACAAAGTAGTGATAAATCAGAGTACTTCATATGCAGGTTCTCAAGGTCCCAGTGCATCAGCTTATGTCACTTACCAGGTACTTGAATTTTTGGCATAATGAATAGTTTAAAAACTAGCTTATTTCGTCTATTATTTAACAAATGCTTCCCTTTTATTTTTGTAGCGTCAGGAAGATGCATTGCGGGCTATAGAAGCTGTAAATAATATAGTCGTGGACGGCCGGACAATAAAAACATCTCTAGGTACTACAAAGTACTGTTCGCATTTCATGCGAAATCAAAGTTGTCCAAAACCGGACTGCATGTATTTACATGACCTTGGGGACCAGGAAGCATCGTTTACCAAGGAGGAGATGCACCAGGGTAAACATCAGGAATATGAAAGAAAACTTGTGCAATCTTTACACATTAACAGTACGTCACAACGGTAAGAAATTTTATATTCAGTCGTCTATAAATGATGTATATTATGAGTATTTAATAATCTCGCTATTTATTCCTTAGGAAACCAACGCCATCGCCACCCGTTGGAACGGTCGGTAGCACACGGGAAAATGGGCCAAATTCACAAGCCAAAGAAGCTTGGCCATCGTTACAACCAGGTCAACAAACAAAAGGTCAATATCTGTTTTTTTTTTTGCAGCCACATTAACGTCTGCCGCTACTTCTTTGCACCAACAGCAAATTCATTTAAATTACAGAAACACAATCAAATTGTAAAGAACCCTCGCCTCCAACGCAAACTCCCACACCGACGAATAGCATCACAAATCACGAGAACGGCACCACAAATGGGGTGCAGAACAACACCGCATCTGCAACGCAGAAACAGAACAACAATAACAAGGGTGAGAGTGGTGTGAGTTCACGGCGGGGGAAAAGCAACAGCGAGAGTAAGGCCCAAGCAGCGCGTAATAAACACAAAAATTCGCAAAACAAGGAGAAACACAGCAACACAAGGACGACATCGCGATCGGAGTCGAATTCCAATATAACGGCGAGCGCCAATGGTGGCTCGCAGCTTCAAGTGAATGGCCAGAAGGAAATCGCGAACCCTGCGGCCGACGCAACGGCTGCAACCACCGCCACGACGACGACTTTGGCTACAACAGCGACTGCGACGGCAACGAGTGGTGAAGTGGTGATACAAAAATCGAGTGGTGGTAGATTAAAGGCGGATCAACCGCCCCAGCAACAACAGACTGTACAGAATAGTAAGGGATCGAAGTTAGTACAGCAGGTACAGGATCTCAAGATCAACGGAATTGTACAGAACGGAGAGCAAGTTCATTCTGAGAATGACGTTGTCGAGCCTCAGAGAGAAGGTGGTACTCCAGCAAGTACGATATCTAGCTCTGAGGACTCTAGTGTGAACCACCAAGTGGAACGTTTAGCTGAGTCGAGCGAAGAGACTAATAGCATAGCTATTTTAGGTGAGTTCATCAGAATCATTGTAATCTTATTGGCACTTCTCGTCTATTGTCGCTGGAGTAGTTGATTATAATTCTGACTCTCTCACGCTCTCTCTTTCTTACTTTCTCACAAGAAGAAATCAGTGATAATATTTGCACCGTACCAATCAAGTCTTGAAACAATGATTTCTTTGATTCTTTAATAATACTCATATATACTAAAGAGTGTACACGCGAGAATGGCTAGTCTTCTTTTTTTTCTGTTAAATATACTCTGCGTGCTCTGAAAGATTGCAGCCAGTTACCAAACGAGATTTTTGTTTCTAGTGTTACAAGCATTTGTTATAAAATCAGATGTTAATGTTGAATTTGTTGTGATATTTTATGTGTTGAATCAAACATGCCACAGGCTTGTAATTTATGCACATGGAATACATGAACAATTTATACATGCCAAAATAAAGAGAGTTTCTCAATGGTTAGTGTTGATCTTTTTTTTTTCTTTTCTGATTATTAACGATCTGCAAGAGAAGGTAAGATACGAATGACACTAAAACACTAATAATACGCGGTAACTCAAAAAGAAAATATTGCCATCCGCGATGAATCATTCGACAACGTACACGTCCTTAAAGCAATTTCGCGTACATGCGAGTCGAGTTCCTTATTAAAAGCAAACGCGTACGCAGAATCGATCAGCTGTTTATTCTGGCATTGTGTTTTGAGGAGAAGAGCGACGATTCAAGCGTGTCTTGTAGTGTAGCAAGTGTTTTCTATCGTTTTCTCTGTAGGTTCTTCACCAGCTAGTACAAATTCATCGCAAGGCGTTAGTCATCAACCACCTCCAGGATTACATTCCACGAGTAGCGTCAACGCAAGTACCCAGGCCCAGCAAATCAATCACAGATCTATATTTCAGTCGGACAATAACAGTTTCTTTAGTTCGAACACCTTTCAAAAACTCCCGACCCCCACGACGCCCGCACCTCCGACAACACAAGCAGGTAAGCCATATATTTAAAAGTTGCCAAAGTTACATAGCGCATACCGCATCTCGTCTATTAATAACCAGCCCACTTTCTTTTATTCCATAATCGACTCTGTCAGCGGCGTAGGTCTGAAAACCTCGATAGGAAATCCGGTTTCTATAAATTCGACTGCAAAAAGGACTGTTGATAAATTTATCGAGCCATTAAAAATAGAGCCACTAATTCTTCGGGTATTAGGAAACGATCGTTCTATAATTGATTACTCGCAATGCATAACAGAGAAAGACACGGAGTCGCGCGGTTATTTGAGCAAAATTCTGCTTTCCCTCCATGCATGACCTGTTATTCAGATTAAGCTTACGAAGCGGGCTGCAAATTTAGCCACGGAAATGCCTTTTCTCGTGTTATTACCGACCACGAGCGAACCTTTCTCTGCTCCAAAATAGACGCTGCTTTTTCCCCTAAACATTCAATGCGTATCAACTCGCAAACCTCTAACGTAACTCCGCAACACACATCCCGCATCCAATCGATAAATTCACTCGTCGTTCGCGAGTCGCGCGTGTCTTTCGAGGAAAAGTAGTAAACACAGGAGTAACGGGACTCGTTGCATTCCTCGGCTTCGACTCTATTTCTCCTCTTATTTTTTCGCCAACTTACGAAGCTTCCCGCGCGACTGCGCGTTCAATTAGTCGGAACTCCTCGCGGCATATATATTTTGCAAAGTAGACGTAACACACTGATGATAAGATTCGATAATTGAATTATAAAGTAGAGCTGAGATTAACTGCGTGGGGGATGTACGGCCAAGTCGAACGCAGTTTTTACACGTCGAAATTCGAACAATTTTGTTTGTCGAATTTTGCAGGAAAATTGTGCACGTTTTAGTCTAAAAATAACTATTTTAATAGTTCGAAAAAATGTTGGTTCAAAAGCGAAAAATAATTATGCAAGTGTAAAACGAAAGGCACGGTCGATGTTTCCGTTGGCTGTAAATGTTTTTGCTCGTGACTATCTCGTACATGCAGATTTATCAGTGGTCTTGTGTGCTACTTTCGATTTTTCCATAGCTCATACGCAGTGTCCGTAGATTATTGGAAGCGCCAATAAAACGCGTAAGAATTCAATAATTGGAGACAATACGATATCGTAGTAGTGTTTGCAATAAAAGCAAAATTCATAAAAAAAAAGACAACTAACGTCAGCTGTTAAATGTTTCAGCCAACACAGGCGTGGATTGGACGAATCCGGGAATCGCACCGATTCCGGACTCCCTACCGACGGTGTACTCAAGCGAAGACTGGCAGGCAGCATTCGGCTTCCAGACCGAGCTATCCCGCTCGTCTCTTCACCTCTCGCCCAAATCCAGTCCGTCGCCCTCGCCCCGAATATCCTTCAGCAACGAGGTCGACTTGGATATTCTTCTCGCCGACGAGGACTACCCGATACCCGGTGACAATCCTGCGAGCAGTGCCAGCAGCATAGTTAGTCTAGTTGCAAATTCGCCCGCCACCAAATTCATGGCTGACTTCCAGCAGAATTCCCTGCAGCAGAGGCTAACGATGCAGGTGAGAAGGGAACGTGTACTCTTGCGTCTGCTTTTTCTTTTTGTCCTGAATTCTTCGTGATTTTTCTGTGCGAAAATCATGAAAGCGCATAATGGAAAGAAAAGGAAAAGGGATGGTTGAAGAGTAAACAGTGGATATTACAATGACATTGTCTGCTAGGCAAATCAGAACCAGGAGAACACTGAATACATAAAACAAAACGGACACGCGACGCTGAGCGAACTGCAGAAACAGCAAGAGCAGCAGGGAGGATCGGATAGGATCAAGGCCGACGATGACCTGGGCTTCGATCCTTTCCACGAGACGCAGAAGGCCCTCGCAGAACTAATGGAGAACGAGATGCAGATTCAGCAGCAGAGGATGTTCCAACACCAGCAGCAACAGCAACAACAACAGAGGGAGAGGGAGGAGCAAACGAGGGTGCAGCACCAACAGCAAGGTTCTGTTGGCATCGGCGCGCACCATTTCACACATGTATGTCTAATTGTCTTACTATGACTTAAATGACGAGTGCTTTGTGATAAATTTACTAACGTACTTTCCATTTCAAGGTCGCCCACTTAGCGCACCTACAACAGCAGGCTCAGCACCTTCAGAACCTACAAGTCCTCCAGCAGCAACAGCAGCAGCAACAACAACAGCAGCAGCAGCAGCAGCAGCAGCAACCACATTCGCTTCTCTCTCGACTTCCGCAAACGTTACTGCAGCAGAACGGTGGTGCGCAGAGCCCGGTCCAGAGCTCGGTCACGGTTGCCGCCCTCGGACAGCGAAGTAGACTGCCGCCCCCGGGCTTCCCAAGCTCGACACCTAATCATATGAATTCCTTCGGTCTCGGCATACCTCGACCGGCACCCACGGCGACTACACTCACAGGTTAACATTAGTTTATGCGTTAACAATAGTTTTACTTTGCTACATTATGATAGTTTCAACAGAGATTAGCAAAATTTTTTCGGTAAAGATCTGCGCTTACTTTTTGCTAAGCTAATTAGAAACGTTGAGATATCGCGTCGTAGCGTATGCAACTGGCGTTTCTGTTACAGACTTACTTATGTCTACAGGTAGCAAGATACTGCCGTTCGTGAGCCATTCGTCCGGCGTCCTATTCACGGGAGGACAGCAGAATCCGCAGACCTCGTTTCTTCAAAACCAAAATCCGCTCCTCAATTCACAAGGTAACTACACTTTCTTTATTGTTCTGATCATTTTTTGGTTTAAACTTCTTTCATACTCTTTCGTTCGATTAAATTATTAAAAGAGTATTATAGACGTTAAAGCAAATTCTAGTATTGTTGATTTATCGAAAACAAAAATAATTACACCTTTTATCCGCAGGGGTTGGCAAATGTGCCAACGATGCGATTTACACACTTAAAGATTGGTGCGAGTTAAGTGCCCAGCAGCAACAACAGACGCAGCAACAGCAACAGTTCCACCATCAAGCGCTTTATCAGAAGGGTGGTTGGAATAATTTCGGATCAATTTCAGACTTGAATCCAGTTGATCCAGCCATAGTGAGTTCCCGGCTACTTCCATTCCAGAGTACTACCAGCACATGGCAATTCCCTCATGCGCACCCTTCACACAATGTGTCTCACAATGCCCAGCAGGTACTTAAAATTTCGCCATTGCATTTTCATCAACGGGACCAAAAATTGTTTCAGTTTAAATAAGTACCGTACTAAATCACTTTTCGTGTATTAGTGCACATAAATCGAATGTTTACTACTACTTTCTATTTCATCTTGCACAGCATGTTTGAACATGGATGTAATCAACATCCTGTTTATAACTGCACTTGAAATTTCATACAAGATGATTGATAAAAGGTCGTAATAATACAAAATTTTATGAACATATTATTTTCTTAGGAGCAGACTGCGCCTCCGGCACAGCACTGGGCAATGCAACCGCCACCTGGTTTTGCCGCACCAACACCGAGTGTTCCTCTCAACGTCCAACAGACCAGCACAGCTGTTCAAGCGCACACAAAGTTCATCTCTGCGGGATCGGAAATTGAGAGTGAGTCTTAGCTATATTTATGAATGCCGTTGAAACACTTGGATGTTTTTGATGTTAATTGCATTCTTTAACTTTTTCACAGATATATAGGTGTGTCGAATATAAATGGGAAAAAGAAATAGCACGGCGAAGAGTGCAGCTTTTTGATATAAGAAAATATATGACGATAAAAGTCCGGAAAGCAGCAAAAGGAATTTAAAGTCAATAGCGTACGTTTTCCTTGACTTGTGTCTACGTCTGCCCCCCCCCCCCATTCCGTAATATTTTATTCGCATTCAATGAATATTTAATATTTACTGAAAAAAAGAGAATATATGATTTAATCGATAAAAATAACTTTTTACTTTACTCTGTTACTGTTTCATATTTACATTAATCATAGTTATCATGCACATTTTTGACGTTTCGGTCTGCATAAAAAGACTACAAATAGATTGAATTGTTCGGTTTCAAATAATTAATGTCAAATTTATTATCTAATGAATACATCTACTGCTAATATTTAAATAACGTGCTACTAGGCTTTAATTTCTTACACAAGATATATTTAGTTGACTTTGTAAAAGATTTTCCTAATCCTTTAAAAAGTTGGTAACTAATGGGGACCGGAATACATGTACATGATATACCAATCGTACGAGTACTTTGCTGCTGTAGCAAACGTGACGTTATTTGAAAGAAAACATGCAATATCGTATACTTTATGAATTTTTTCCTTTTCAATGATGATCTGTAAGTCAATATTAAAAGTTTGATGGCTCTTATGATAGTACTGGGCATTTAATATTTTTTGTACATACAAATGGCAAATTTGTTTGAAATAATCATGAAAAAAATGAAGAATTTTTCGCATTATTCAGCTGTTTATTAATTATAGTTGAATAATTGCAAAAATTGTATAAATTGTAAAATTATTAAAAGACAGAAAAAATTGAATACCTGATAAACTGTTGAGTGTAAAATTGTGTAAAATGTTGAAATACACAAAATGCCAGCCAAACACATTTGAGCCTCCAACTTGATTAGCCATGTATTTCACCAGGTGTTATCTTTTAGACAATTGACACAATCATATAAAAAAGAAAAATAAATCAAATAGCGTCACTTGTTTTCAAATCTTTATCCGGACAATGATTATATTTACGTATATTCAAAAAGTATATAATAATCACTACATGATCACCGCAAAAGTATGTGAAAAATGATAAAAATACAATGAAAGGCACAGTTTGACACGATAAAAACACCGCAGATCTGTAATAGCTGCTGACTTGCTAGACGTTTATTCCACCAAAGCTCCACTTGGATTTTCTACGTTGTTTATTCTGAGAAAAACTTGGGATTGTAGATTTTGCACGGATAAATTAATTAAACCGTGAAAAGCTGAATAAGGGAGAGAACGAGGAATAACTTCGATAATGATCGTTCAAGATTTATATTTGCTATACAGAACTTGACGCTCGGCTGTATACACAACGTGAAATCTCCAAACGGTGAGAGTTTCGTGCGACTTCGTTTTATAAATATAACAATGAAAATACACAAATACATGAGAATCAGTGTACGCTCTGTTTTGATCGTACTGTGAAAATTATGCGGGATGCATTGCACTTGTTGATGCGAATGAGTTTAAACGACAAAAAAAACATCAGGGCTGTCAGGGACTTAAAACGCTGAAAACATATAGCGAAGATTTAATTCGCAATCCCCATGTAAAGATGTAATTGAATACGTCGCGTTGCCGTTTGACAACGCGACTGTTCATACGCTGCGACAATGATTAAATTGATTAATCTTGCGATGATCAGGTCCGATTTGTACATCGAGTACAAAAATCGGACGCTAGGATGACGATTAAAAGAAAGTATGAAACGCATACGCGAGAGAAAGAGAGCGAGAAAGCGATAGAGAGCGAAACGATTGAGGTACATAATGAACATATGATTATATTATAGATACAATTGATTTAAGGTAATCGAAAAATATATAATATGCGAAAAGAAATATTGAAAAGAAACATCTGAGTGTTTGATTTTTCAACATATTTACCCTCTTTTAGTAGTTTTTATTTTTTTATAATTTTCGTTGACAAATAGTTCTTTTAATTTTACAAAAAGTCTATACGCAATTCATCAATGTAGATTTCTGATTTATCAACATTTTTTTAATAATAACGAGAAGAGTGAAGAAAAGAATATTAAACTCGGGTTTGAAGCCAACAATATTACAGTCTGCGATCAAAATTTTGTTTTACCGAGACTTTGTACAATTATAAATGAAATAATGTTGTCTTGAATTGCTTATAGTGTTGTCAACAAAAGCATCGTCTATACTCAAAAGTGATGCACGCCGCAACACCGGATATGCAGTAAATTCGGTAAGCAGATTTTGCTATATACATATAGTCTCGGTCCATATCAACACTTTAGACGAACGGGAAGCAGAGCAGTACTTCAAATCAGCATTTTGTGCAGCATAATGCCGACAATGTATACGTAACACAGTGTAATAACGCCTCTCGGCGATACTAGTTACGTCATTATGCATTTATCTGCAGTGATGTTCTAATAAAAAAGAAATGGATACATTTCAGCGTAACTAATACAGTCGCGCGGAATATCGCCTGACATTCTTTCGAGTTCGGATGAAAAATTGAATGAACAAAAATAAGTCGGTTACGTGCTTCCGCACGGCAGCAATTTTAATCACGCGTGCCGCCCCGTTCTCGAAAAACGCGAAAAATTAATTTTTGGGATCGTTCACCGATTATACAGTCTTGAATATAAAAATACGTTCTCGTACAAAAGACTAACGCCTCGAGTAAATCCAGCCGTATGCGTGGGTAAGTCATAAAAAAATGTTCTCGCACAAGAGGTGAAGAACCCTCAAGAGCCTTGTCCAAGAGAGATGCGAACATCTCGAGGACGATGTATGTACAACATAATGCAATCCGTGCAATCGAGGGTCTGGAATATGCTTGCTTTGATGGACAGTCGTACATCGAGCTGTCGCTCGTGTATCAATCTGTCAGCTACTCTACAAGTGCGTGTCTTCACTTTCTCTCCTCTTCTGCAACTTTCCTTTCTTCTCAGCCGCGCGAACAACGGACTTTTCCCGAGAAATCGCGCAAGGTCGCGATGATTGACGAGCTCAGACTATCGGCCGATGTAACGCGCTCTTATGTATGTGTATATAGGTGTGTGGAAATTTGCTACTCGTATTATTGCATGAGCTGATGATGGAATGGATTGTTCTTTCGTTGCTGGAGGTGCAGCTATATACAATCTCTTGCACTGATTATGTCATCGTCACGAAATTCGTATTTTTATAATTTTTGACTAATACGGCATGTTTATTGCTCTCGGGTTTCGGGGAGCTTTTTTCTCTGGATTTAATCGAATTTTCGATAACGCAGTTTTCATTAACTTTACGATAGCCGTGTGTATGTGTAGAGACGTCGATGTGCGCCAAAAATAAAACTTTATCGGAAAGTTTTTTCTTTTCCGATAACGATAGAATAGAACTACGCCGAATAGACAGATTCTTTGGACTATACAAGAGAGCTTTCGGCTAGAAACGCGATACCGTTTATTCACGCGACTATACGAAATAGGACAGTCGTTATCGGGCGCCCCGACGCGTAATCTTCCGAAGTTCGGCAAAAAGCCTGATGAACCGAGTTGAAAGGCTGGAGAGAAAGAGAGAGTGAGAGAGAACCGTATTAAATCAGATTAAATTAAAACTCGCCCCCGTATAAAGCCGGAAACATTTAGACTCTGCGAGTTCTTCTTAGATTACATACTTAAGAGTGCGCAGAAGTTTGGCATTGATCTTTCGTCGATGTCGTCGTGCGTATACTGAACAAGTTCTTGCTGTAACTCTATACGCATGCTTTTTTTAAGCAATATAAAATCTATCAGTTGTTATAAATTTAGTTAAGCACTTGCGTACAGCATATGCATCGATTATCTAATGCTCGCACGTTATATAGTAAGTACTGACAAACAATCTAGAGTGGAAATTAAGTCGTCCAATCACGATTTATACATGGGAACTCTACTAAATCAATCGACCTTATGACACGTTCTTCTCGTATTGACATGAGATTTTCCTCAAACTCTATACGTAAAAGCACGCGATAATACGCGTGTATTTCTCGTTTCAACTGCTTAAACTGGAAAAGGTCTTTTCTTACATGTATACGATCGAGAGCTATAAATAGAATTATTTCCATCTAACCAGAACACAAGGCCCCGAAATTATTATCATCAAGTTGTATAACACACGACTATAACAATGGTTGTTGTCTCATATTATATATTTTCGCTTACAATATCTTATATTATTTTTTCTCCGGCGGTGCGGTACCTATATAAAAGTACAAAGATTACTCGACGATGACTCAGAAATGCATTGCAGCACAGCATAATTCCTATATATCCACCCCACGGCGCATAATGTTGACCGAAACCAGCGCGCGAATATTTCGATACCGCGAGAGAGCTTGCGAGTATATGGGCTTGTAAATATTTACGATCTCCCGGCAGCTTATAAATTTAGCTCTGCGGTCCAAAGTAATTCAAAGGTGAAATTTTAATCTATGTGGGACTAAACAATCGCGAAAAATTCTCACGATTGGCTAAAAATATAATTCTCGCAAATTTATCACTATGATGAAATAACGAATGCTTCTTACGTCTCGCGCGCCTTCGAAGCTTCGTAATGGCGATGATTTAAACTTTCCTATACGTACAACTGGACAACAATTCTAGCGGCATATACTTTTGGATCAGCTTAAAAAAATCTCACAGTACTGCTCTTCTATGTATAGTCGAAGCTGTCATTCGCGCGATTCCACGTGCTTAGCGTCTAATAAAAGCTTCGAAAGCCAAGTTTATACGTATTATCTTCAAAAATTCAAGCCATTTGTTTTCGCCTCATAATAGAATGATGAAACTCCGGCGTTCTTTCGATCATCCTTTGACATTGCGCGCTGATCGACGCAGCTCCCTTTTGATCTCGCTGAATAAATACATAATTTATCCCCCTCGAGTATCGATTAATTTTTTCCTCGCAAAATTTCACGCCACTTTATATCGGCTCGCAGAGTATATCTCATGTAGTTTCAGCGTAATTTTCTGCCCAAACAAGATCGTCGGCAACAAATTGTCCTCGAGAGCTCGATTCCGCGTGCTGCATAATCGGAGCGAACTCGCCCCTCAAAAGCTCGCGCGTATGTATAAAACGTCATCGGAGCAAAAGAAACGATCGTCGTTGGAGGGGATCACACGCGCTATGGTCAAGGATGATGTCCGCAAGCGCGCTCTCATGAAAGTCCGCGCTCGGCAGTAGCACCGCGCACTCGCTCGTCGACGACTCTCGCTGCGCTTTATTATAAAAAGAACTTCGATTTGCATTGCGTTGCAAGTCCCTATGGCTTGTCGGTAAGAAGATGACCGGTTACTGTCGCATTGCCAGAGCGAAGAGTGTCCGAGTCGGTCGTTGTGCCTACTTCTGAGCTGCAGTGCAGGTTTCGGAGGCGCTTCCTTTTAAACGCGAAATTTCGTGCCCGAATATTCGAGAGGGATATGGATAATAGACCGAAGAGAAGCAATGGAGGAAAGAAGTCGAGACAGCCGCCGCCGGGCTTCTACAGGAAAACCCTGGCGCAACAGCAGAGGGACAGCGGCTCCGAGAGCGCACCGTTGTTGTCGTCCGGCTGCTCGCACGCTAGTCTGGATCAGCCGATCATCATGTTCCAGGACTCGGAGACCAGCGATTTGGACTCCAGCACTGCCGGAAACTCTTCGAGGTGAGGCTCGGATTATTTTCTGGATTTCGGATCTTTTTTACGTTTTATTGAATTATTTATTAGAATTTCACAATTTTCCTGTTGATCGTCCCTTTTTTCTCTAAATTATTCACGTAGTTTCTTTCCACTGAGAAAAAGAAAACTAAAAAAACTATATATACTATACATGTTTACTCGCACGAAGAGACGGAAAAGAACAGTGTAGATCTGTTATTGACAGATTGGTCAGTACGGGCGGCGGGATAAACAACTACAACTCGATCTCGAATCTATTGCCGAAGCGGCTGCCACCGTTGGTCAACGAACGAGTCCCCTCTTCGTTGAATGCATCGCTACACGCGGACATCGAGCGCGACAAGTGCTACGAGATTCGCAATGCCGATTTGGTAATTTTTGTTTGCTCCGTATAATAACGTTCTTGCGGAACTGTGATAATAAAAAAATCGAATACATTTTTTTAATTCGAAAAAAAGCTCTTGGAAGACGATCCATTCGATCTGATGGAAGGAAGAACGGAGAAGGGACTGCTCAGCGATTTTTTCACGCAGTCCTTGCCGATGCAGGGAAACATCGGAGACACGACAGAGGAAATAAAACCGAAGCAAAGCTCTCTAGTCACAATGTGAGTATATGGAATAAACAGTCGGAAAGCTCAACAAAGCACGCGATACATCATAGTCATCAAAGACGCCCTGCACCTCGAGTAATCGCGCGCTCGTTTGTTAAATGCATTGTTAACGTCAGCCGAATATATAATATACTCCATATGACGCACGCCATTGAGCGCGTTATCGAGGGAAGTAGCATTCCGTCGTTTGATTGGAAAGTAAAAATTGACCGACCTTCGCTTGATAATTACGTTTCTTCTCGGCGACAGTTGATCCGAGAATTTATTTTTAATAAGCTGGGTTTCGCGTCGCGCAAACATGAGCGTCTACGAGATACATATATAATACAGTTGTGATATACACTCTATTGTGTAATTACCGATGTGCGTGTACGACAGTAAGAAGCTTCTTCTATCGCGCAATGTTGAGCCATTTCTCTGTTTGGAATTCCAGATTTTCCGTCTGGAACACAATCCTGGGCTCATCGATGCTGACGATGCCCTGGGGCATCTACATGGCCGGTTTCGTCCCGGCGATCATCCTGATACTCGCCATGAGTGGTCTGTGCCTCTTCACCGCCTACAAGCTGCTGCAGGTCCACAAGTACCATGGTTAGCATTATTGTAAAATCACGCGTTACATCTAAGGCGTCGTCCTACATGATGCACTGCTAGTTTTAACCCACTTAGATAAACAGCGAGAGACCGAACTCTGATTCACGAAAATACGGCTATTAGCCGCTCTCGCTCGATTAGAGATGAAGTGGAGCATCGAGCGAAAAATTTTGTAATCTTCGGTCTGCACATGTGCAGCGCGGGGGGTTGCATTGTAGGACGCCGATGACGTCACGTCAATATCGAACTGTTACAACCACTTGTATGAGGAGGTCTTCGGCGGTAAAACATATTTTTTCAATTCCTTTCAGGAGGCGGCGAGAGGATCGAGGTGATGGAGCTCAGTCGAGCTTTTCTGGGCTCCTGGGCCGAGCACATGGCAAAGATCTTCAGTATCAGCGTCCTCATGGGTGCTAATATAGCCTACTGGATTCTGATGTCCAATTTTTTCTACAACTCCGTGAATTTTCTCTACGGTAAGACAGATGGATAAATGTATCTATCTTCGCACAAATCAAAGATGTCTGATTTTAATTTTCTCCTTTTTCTTTTCCAGACATAATTGCGGGCATTCCTGTCTTGCCCGACACCTACAACAGAACAGACGGGGATCGTAAGTATAATATGAAGAATTTTAATTACATCGAATAAATTGTGCCAATAGCGAAGCTATAAAATGAGCTTTACCTTTTCAAGTGCTCTGTCCTAAATACGAGCTGAATGGAACGGCGAATTACGATAAATCGTACGACAACTTGGGACCAGCTTGGGATTTGTACAAGACGGTACCGATATTCCTGGCTTTGCTCGTATTCCCAGTTCTGAACTTCAATACTACGACTTTCTTCACCAAATTCAATTCCCTTGGTGAGTTTCTAACAATCATTAACAAGATGAATAATGATTCCATCAATACAACGCATGTATACTGTAATCGTAGGCACTGTCGCTATCGTGTACTTGGTCGTATTCGTATTGGTGAAGTCAGGATCCTGGGGAATCAATATGGACAAAACTGCCTGGCAAGAGAGTTGGGTGCTTCGTTCGACTTTTCCGGTTCTATCGGGAATGCTGTCCCTGTCATTCTTCATACACAACATCATCATAACGATCATGCAGAGCAATCGGAATCAGAAGAAAAACGTAATGATCGAAACGAATGCATCTATACTTACTCAATCCATATCTATAATTTATAAATAATTTAATTTCTCTTTGCAGGGAAGAGATTTGACTATAGCTTACATCTTGGTCACGATCACTTACATCATCGTTGGAATCGTATTTTACGTTTGCTTTCCATTGGCGAAAGTATGCATCGAAGATGTAAGTATTGCTGATGGTGTACATACTTCAACTGTTTCGAATGCGCGATTAAACGATGATGCTCATTTCAGAATCTACTGAACAATTTTCAAAAGAACGATGGACTGACCGTAGGAGCGCGTGTAGTTCTTCTCTTCCAATTGTTCACCGTTTATCCTCTGATAACCTACATGCTGAGGATCCAGTTGCTCTCTTCCGTGTTCAAGACGACCAAATGTCGTCGCAGATTCGTCCTGTTGGTGAACCTAATCATAGTTACGATTTGCGTGCTTTTCGCGATATTCATGCCGCATGTAGGTACCATCATTCGGTACACTGGTGCTATCAGTGGGTTAGTCTATGTATTTACGTTGCCTAGTTTACTACACTTGATGATCTCATATAGACAAGGAACCATGACTGTAATGCAAGTTATGTGTCACGCATGTGTACCAATAATTGGGGTACTGAATCTCATAAGTCAACTCTTCATACAAGCGAATTAGCGCGTCAATCGCGATGATAAAAAGTAATCGTGGCAGCAAAAAAACGCAATATAGTGAGCTGAATAATTTTGTGATTTACATGTTAAAATAAGTTTAAGTCCTTTGTGATAACAGTGCTAATGAATAAGATACTGCCGGTACATATAATACAAGTTACCCTGAGTAACTGTTACAAAGCATTTATTTACTTTCAAAAAAAAAAAATCAAAATATTTACTACTTTGAACCTGCACATTTTATAGATGAAATGTAAAATATCTTTTTGCTGCCAAAAATCTTTACTGTACATATAGAAATTGTATTTTTATATTAAAGTATTATTTATTCAGAGTAATATATTTTTATAAAATTAAACTTTTATCAATGTAATTTTATGTCTAAAATAACTAATTTATTATATGTATTAAATTTTAAAATTATCTACAATAAATTTGCCCAACAAAAAAATCTAAGTTTGTAAAAAATAAAAAAAACCTTTCTTACATATCCTTCAGAGGTGTTTCATACACCCAAACTGTATCCACGCCTTCACCAATTGTCAAGACTGGTTTGCAGTTTGGAATTGGAAACCTGCAAGCTACGATTGTACTATTTGGTCTCAGCTCAGATGTGAATTTTTCTTTCAGTTCTTCCATCTGTATGATAAATAAAAATTTGTATATAAATACTGTTTATCCAAAATATTTGTAATAATTGTGACATAAGAAACACTACCATTTCTTCAACACCAAATATAACAACATTATTATATTTCTCTAAATTGAATTTCCATAAATCTTTCTTGAAAAATGATGTCTTTGATGAAACACCATTAGATAGTGCAGACACTTTAGAAAATGCTACAAGCCATGGATTAAGCTCTAAACCATCTGCTTGAAAGCCAGCTTTTGCTGCAGCTACAACCTTGTAAAGACAATTTCATTTGAATTTCATTATTACTATTTGCTTTAACATTTACAATATTCAATCGATAAACCTTACAATCCGTCCATCGCCACTTCCTATATCAACAAGTCTGCCTGATCGTCCTTTCAAAGCTTGTAAGACATGCTCTACCTGATCTGTTGTTGCTGGTACATAAGGTAAACATATTCTTCTAAATCCAGGACTGACAAATGGGATGCATATAACACTAATCGCTACTCCAATGCCACCTGTGAAAATCATCACTTTTATTTTTCAATCACTATATACTTAATAAAAGTTGTGTATATAAATTAAACCGAACCTGTAACAGCAGCGAGGATGAATCCAAGTTTCGACGACTTCTCAGGAACGGCGATGTTCACGACTCCCATAACATCGCTCTCCATCTTTCAAAATGTACAATCACACTTTTTTCATTTTATGACATAAGTATAACAACTTATATGAAAAATATAATAATGGAACCTCGCACGTGCCGCGGCACAATATTCATATATAGGTATACTCTCTGAATGATTCTCACAAGACTGTTTGTTGTGGCGTGGAACTATGGAAGTCACACGTTCTCTTGCGGAGGAGCGTTGAGGTTATAATACCCCCTCCCCCAGCCCCTAACAATATCATTTATGTATTATAATATTATACGTGATAAGAAAATATTAAGGAATTTAAAATACATTATTCAAAACAATATTATATCTTTTTATAAATAGGAATTATATTTAAAAATGTATAGTTTCAATAATAATAACAAATACAATATATAATCTAAGTCCACCGGAAATGGGCATATGATCTGTTTGCTTCACATTGTCTATACAATTCCTGCTTTTTCCTTATAACTCGTCCCTGAAAAAAAATATTAATGTTAAACTTTAGTAATATTATTTGATAATATTTATCAAACTCAAGAAAAAAATGTATACCTGATTATTAGATGCATCAATCAATTCATATGCTAGCCTTTCAGGTAACTTGATCTTATGTTCTTTTTCTTTTCCAGCACCAATTAGCCAATTCATTGCTAAAAATCTTGCTCTTTTTTCAGTAACTGGTACAGGAACCTAAAAAACATACAAATGTGTATTTTAAAATAAATTAAAACTTTGTTTATAACTTGAAATAATGTGATCTGAATAACAAGATCTAGTTTAGATTTAAACATAATTACTTGATACGATTGACCTCCTCGGTTCATTTTCATAAGTTCTAATACAGGAGTGCTATTATCAACAGCTTTATATAAAATTACTTTAGGATCTAATTCTATTTCTTCTTGTTCTGTTGGTTTAGATTTATGATAACGTTCCAATTGAATTCTTTTAATGTTTTCAAACGTTCCCTCAAGTAACCTTCGAGCACGTAGTTTGTTGCCTTCTCTGGTGAGAAAATTTATGAACTTGCTGAAATAAACAAATTACTTCAATAGAAAATCATAACAGGACTGATGACAACACTATCAATGTACCAACTTGACCACTGGGTCATAAAATTCTGAGGAAGTTTCACTGCAAAATGCTGGCTTGATATTTAAATGTGCCATTACTTTGGTCTCTCCAGCTGCCTCCATATCTTTAATGACATCTTTGTCAACTACTGGTTTAACATAATATGATGGAAAAACGCTATATAATCTTTCATTGATAGTTTTTGACCTGTAATAATAATTATCAAAATGTTGAAGAAATAACATTTGCTAATAATATGTCATTGAGGTTATATTTTCATTTTGGCAAAATGGTTAATGAACAAAGTAAATATCGGTTGACATTACGTTAAAAAATTTGCAATTGCATTAATTCAATTCGTCGCATTTCAATTTCTAAAATTTATGAATTACCTGCATGTTAATTTACTATTTACAACATTGGAAAATCGAAACATGAGCGTTCGTAGAGACGCCATAATGGAAACTAAGTATATTATTGTGCGTATATACAAGTAGTACAATGCGCGTGCAGTATTGCAATATTTGCACATACTTCTAATTGAATAATTGATTTATTGGTTCTCGGTTTGCCTATTTCTTGATATATTCAATAAGATGTAATAGGATTATATCATTATTTTGTTCTATATTTAAAAGGTATTTAAAATAAAAATATGTCTTATACCTATATATCTCTCTCTCCCGTTCCATTGGTTATTTATAATTAATAAATGAATATTTACTCATCAGTCGGCAAAATTATCATTTATGAAATAAAAAAATATATATACATATAACTTACATATACCAAATCCAAAACTCGCGGAAATTCAAATAACCGAAGACCGCTAAGGTGTGCGCGTGCGCCGACTGCGTGTGAATTTCCAGAAGCCTGTCTACAATGCGTTCCGTTCCCTTGTTCTGTGAGTTCCATTGCGTTGTGCCGTGTGTTCTTGTTCTGTACATCAGAACAGAAACGTTGTTTCCAATCTATTGTTATAACCCATGTCCGTACTGTTTCATTTCAAAATTTTGTCAACAAAAAGGCAGCTAAAAATAGTGAAAATAAATCGAAAAGAACTCTTCATGGCCATTTAAAGGAAGTTAAGCAAATAAATGACTGTGCGCACCTCATTTGTCTCTAAACATAGCCTGCAAATGTTGCTTCACCCCCGCACCACCTTCGAATCTTTTAGTCTCTTATCATCTTGTGAAAAATCGTTAAATCTATCAACAAGCCTAATACATTTAGTACAGCAATTGATTTTTTTTCGCATTTTCGTTGACAAAATTTTGAAATGAAATAGTACGAACATGAACTGCAACAATAGATTGGAAACAACCTTTCTGTTGCGGCCGGTGCAGAACAAGAACACACGGCACAACGCAACGGAACTCACAGAACAAGGGAACGGAGTGCATACAGAGCCCGCGACGGGTCACCATCCAGCAACCAATTGTGTGGCAGCTTAATAGAGTATATATATACAGATATAATATAACACGCGAAATATATCACTACAGAGCAAATTGCGGAAAGTCGTCGTCGGTGTGATAGCGACCACACGTCCTCACACATCGTAGTTCAGTTCTGCGACGCGAGCTTAGCGCGAGAATCCGTCGATTTTCCGGGTCCGCCGACTTTTCGCACAGCTCTCTTTGCAGCTATAGCAGCGTAGTATAACCGAATCTAATACAATCAGTGTATATAAGCCATACACCTAGAGCAGCAGCAACAAGGGAGAGAGAAAGGAAATCTGCACAAGTATGTTCCCGATGCAGAATCTCTACGCTGGGCTGACCAGCAGCAGCGCGTCGACGATCCGCCGCGGTAAGGGATCCTAAGACCGCCACGGGCCTCCCGCCCCGTTCTGCTTCGCGGCAGTCGTCGCCGCTAGCTGCTGCTCCGAAAGTCGCCGCCGCGCCGGGACGAGTTTGCTGCTGCTAGTCACTGCCCAGTGAGACAAATAGCGGACATGGCCGAGAACCAGGGCAACTCGTCCAACCCCTCGGGTCAGCATAACCAAGGTACGCCCCCGCGATTTTCTTCCTTCTTTGCTGATTACGCTTTGATTTCTCGCGAATCGCTCCGTATGCGAAGCCCGCCCTCGGGCAAGTAGATGCTAGCTCTGCTTCGCTATATTCAGACATGCTCCTAACCTATAGCCTATTATCAGCCAATATGCATTTTATATATATATATATATATATATATATATATATATATATATATATACAGAATTTCCGTGAGCGAATCGAGGATTCAGATTGTTTTTTTTCTCTTATTCTTTGTTACTCGGTGACTTGTACTTTTTCCCTCGAGAATCTCCTCAAGAATTTGAAGTGCTCAGGAGTTGTTTTTTTTTAACCGTTCTGTCGTCTGTGATTGTCATCACTATATACAGGTCAAGCACTGTGTGTAATGTCCGTTGTCAATATGCATTACTATCTTTGAATACATTAATTTAATCCGAGTTTTTCTTGAATGCATAATAAATTTTGTAAATTTTAACAACAGGTGCCAGCAGCAGGACGTTTAATTTTCCTTGCCTGGATTTCAGAACCAATGCAGAAGTTCCAAATGAAGGTATTCAAACATTCTATTAATTTTAAATTTTAATAAACGTAACAGCTATACTTATTTGATTTTCTTCTCATTTCAGCGGAAAAACGAAGACAGCTGAAACTTAGCTTTCAAGCTCAAAGTGGCAACTTACCACTTTCAAATTCAACCAGCTCCACCATTACTAATTCCACAATGGCTTCTGCTTGTCAACAAATGTCGTAAGTTATTATTACATAAAAAGTGAATTTTAAATGACTAATTATTTTTTCAAAATATAATGAACCCTACTTTGTGTTTAGGATCACGCGTCCAACCTTGCCTTTACCTTTACCAAAACTCCCTGCAAGACCTCGTCCGGTGACGCAACAAGAATTTTTACCTGATAAAGCAAGGTATGCTAAAATATGTTCAAAATAGACTCAAATAATTTGTATACCCATTAAAAAACACAAATGTGTGATTCTTCAGGGAGAAATTCAAGATGTGTCAGTCAATGCAAAGTTCAGGAAAGTTACAGCTCTCTCCGGATACAGTGTATGACTTCACTAGTGAAGACCTTCAGGATTTAGGGGAAATTGGCAGGGGAGGTTTTGGAACTGTAAATAAAATGATACATAGGATAAGCAATACCGTCATGGCTGTGAAGGTGTGTATTGAATCATTGTTGAAGTTTCTAATCTTGTTCAAGATTATTAAAATTAATTGACTTTCTTTCATGTTTCAGAGAATTCGTTCGACGGTCGATGAAAAAGAGCAGAAGCAATTATTAATGGACTTGGAAGTGGTCATGAAATCCAATGAGTGTCCTTGCATTGTGCAATTTTATGGAGCTTTATTTAAGGAGGTAAGATATGAGTTGGACACTTTGTTTACTTTTACTCGTCAACGCGGCGCTACTGTGCGCTTTGATAACGTTATCTAATAATTCTGTATTTTTAAAGGGAGACTGTTGGATATGCATGGAATTAATGGATACATCATTAGACAAGTTTTACAAGTTTATTTACGAAAGATTAAATGAAAGGATACCTGAATGTATTCTGGGTAAAATCACAGTAGCCACAGTAAAGGCTTTGAATTACCTAAAAGAAAAACTGCGAATCATTCATCGCGATGTTAAACCCAGTAATATACTGCTGGATCGACGTGGCAATATAAAACTCTGTGATTTTGGGATTTCGGGACAATTGGTGGATTCAATAGCTCGAACTCGCGATGCTGGCTGCAGACCCTACATGGCTGTAAGTATGTTCAACTTGATCCTAAAACTGATGTCAAAATAAGTCAAGAACTTGCAAATGGTTTTACAGCCTGAAAGAATAGATCCTCAACGAGCAAGAGGCTACGATGTTAGAAGCGATGTATGGTCCCTTGGTATAACTTTGATGGAAGTTGCAACAGGGTACTTTCCTTATCCGAAATGGAATTCCGTTTTTGAGCAACTTTACCAGGTAGTGCAAGGTGATCCTCCGAGGCTGTCTCCCAATGAGAATGGAAATCATTTTACAATGGATTTTGTCAACTTCGTGAACACGTGGTAAATATTCTAATCGATATTTAATTCAGTTGATGGTGTATTTGATTGGTTTCGCTATATTATTCCTAAACGTTTTTTCGATTTCAGCTTAATCAAGGAGGAAACTCAACGTCCAAAGTACAATAAACTTTTAGAGCATCCATTTATTAGGAATTCCGAGGAGGCAACGATAGACGTAGCCGCCTACATAGGCGGCGTCTTGGACAATATGGCTAATAATGGTATCACACCTTTTACCACCAATCAGCCTTAAAATTAATAAAATGAAAGGAGAAAAATACCTATAAGAAGTCGTAATGAAAGAGAAATTGAGAGCGAGTGCGAGAGAAAAAGAGAAAGAGTGCGAGAGACAAACAGACCGTTCCTTCGTTATGCAATCCTGCGTTTCCCACCCTTAATGCCGATGTAATGTGTAGGGAGCGTACAAGTGCTCCAAACTAGTGTGATTATGATTAACCGATGCGAGGTGATTGTAGAGCTCTACCTCCGTGTCGTCCAATACTCGTACGCATAGAGCGAGTGTGTTAGGGGTCTTTATCCGCCATGTTTCAAGTAGAGGTGAGGCAGACTAAAATAAAAATAAAGTATAAGCAAAAATTGAATCAAATGTTCACATTCCTCAAAGTAAAAATCGACTTTTGCTCATAACGGAGAAAATCAACACACCGTGGTTTTCTTCTTCCTTCTCTGAGACCTCGGTTTACACATCAGAAACCGGATAAAAGACCGGAGTAAACGGTCAGACACTGTGCGTATAAAAATATTGCGAGTTAAGCGCTGCTTTTTTAGCGAGTCCATCAGAGGGGCTCATTCTCTTTGTGATCCGAGTTGTAGATAACGGGGAGGGGAATGGATAATAAACGCGGCGTGCAATCTTTGCGAGTCTACCTTTTTCTGCGAGTTTCCTGCGCAAATATATAATGGACATTATCGATTATATATATACTGTCTCCATCAGAACGAGAAGCGTCTTCGTTCAGTTCCAAAGCAATCGAGAGATAAGTGGGCGAGAATTAAAGGGATATAGGTATATAAAGAATCGCGCCTCGTCTATAGACGCGAGAATTACGGCGTTGTCATTCCTAAATTGCATTGTACACCACGTACACACGTACACCTTTCATGTTTTTTCTAAGAAGCACACACTCAAGGAAAATGAGGAAACACTATCACACCGACACAGGTACGATTCGGAGACGTAGTTTCGCCAAAGCAGTACAAAGTATCCTGTTTCTTTGTTCTGGCGATTTTGTTAGATTCAAAGCTTATTGCGACATAAAGAAAGAGCTGCAAACAAATAGAAAAAAAACGAGAAAAATATCGAGTATTGTAATGTATGGTAAATAAAATGAATACAGATCGATCATATAATTGTGACGAAGTTTCTTTGTATGTATACATCGTTTTGTTTTCCTTGTGGCTTTTTTTTTTTGTTAAATTAAATTTACTGCTTGCATTTGAATTTTTAGAATTATCTTACCCGTTCGCCAACTATTTTCTTATCATATAACTATGAGACGTGTTCGCAGTGTGAAAACTGCGGGTGCAGCTGCGCGAAGAACGAAATGTGCGCAGGAAGTAATCTACCGTTCGGTTTTTGCATATTTTTTTTTTTTCAAGAGAAGAGGATTAGCGTATGTCTATTTTTATGCACAGTGATAAATGAAATTCGTAAATAATATGTATATAAATTAAATGTTGCAGACACGATTTCGTAATCCATATAGGTCCGCAGTGATTAAGTAGAACGATAGCGGCTATGGTCAGACGCGTTGCGGAGTTGCGGTCAAAAGTGCGTTCATCGTAAAGAAAGTCATTAGTTGTTATTTATAATATAGCACATTAATATTTTATGCTCATTTTGCTTATCAGAAATATAAAATGAAAACGCAAAAATAATTCGACTTATAATTTTTAATCTTTTCGTTATATCATCCAAATCTGTAAATATGCGAACTGCGCTGAGTATACGCGGGTATCTATGCGTTTCTATGTAATATGTGAATATCATGAATGGGATGTCGATTCTATGCTACGTATACAGAGTTAGACATACGTACGAGTCTAGATCGTGAAAATGGCGCCTGCAAAGAATACGTATCTAGCTTCGTTCTCGAAATCGTCATACTTCACCCTTTATTTCGAAAAATACATCTATATATACGTAATACGCATTATCGCAGCGGATGAAGCTAACCGAAGAAAGACGCATATATAAAGTAGGTACGAGAAGCGAATACCCCCCGCGAAATAAGATAAAGATCGCAAATTGCCGCACCAAGTCTACCCCCTCTGGTCTCGACGAGAAAGAGAGAGAGAGAGAGAGTAGTTCACGGACGACGTAGAACCGGCGCGGTGCTACCCCCTGAGGAATCGATACTCTCCGCAACTCAACAGCAGCGGGGCGTACGTACACACGGCTCTTCACCTGTTAGGCCGGGAAGATGGCGAGGGCAGTACAATATACCAAGCGCTGCAGGTCGCTCGAGCTCATTGTCGACTCGACCGTTGCGCGCTGGTGAACGTATATCGGCGCATATACTTACGCGTTGGATCTCGCGCGCGAGACAAGCCTTGTACTCTACACACTAAAAAAAAAATACATCTCAGTGACTTTGCCCACAAGTTATCTACCGATCGCTTCTGAGAAAAGCTCGCTTGCGCGCGCGCTGAGCACACACATATATATATATATATATATATATATCGCGCGTGGGCGGCGTGAATTTCACTGATTCACTATATACCGTCGGCGCGAGCTTGTATAGTCGCTGCCGGAGATATTCGCGCAGCTTTGGAGAGCTCAGTGCAGAATCATTCGGGAGAACAGAGATCGCAGCGGGGACTTCGACGAGGGAAGGAAGCTGCGGCGCTTTTGGATGAGGTGAGTTTGAGCTTGATTACCGCGATCGGCATGATTAAATGATTTTTGTTTTTTTTTTTTTACGATCATGTATTGTCTCTGCGTACGGTAGCGCGATGAGAAAATGAAAAATACGCAGTAGTAGGTGAAAAATAAAGAGAGGGCTTGACGTTGGCAACCGCAGCGCGCAGTGTCCGTCCGTCCGCGGGGATCAATTCTCCTGAATATTTTATGCCGGCAGCACCCGACAGCTCTATATATATATACCTATACAAGCTCCGAGGCGACTGGCTGCGGCCACTGGACTACGTCCACATCAGCATGATCTTATTTTGTACGACTTGGGCAAGGTGTGTCCTTATTCTTTCTCATTTGGAGATCTCGACGGGACTGTGCGGAGGGATCGGTAACCGGTAATTTATATGCTGTATGAGCTTTAGATGAGCATTCAAGCTTTTATCGAATTTATTCACTAGCTCTGGAGAACGTATAAGTATATAGAGAGTGATATGGCAATTTCGTCAATTATTTATCAGAAGACTTGGATTGCCGTTGTATACGTTTCAATTTGCGATTTTACGGCTAATGATTATCGTCCGCCTTATATAATTCCTTATACCTTTCGTAGGGAGTATTGGGGATGTATTGGGAATAAAATATCCTTCGAAATATGTTCAAGGCTAGATTGACTATATTATATCGATCGGAAAATCAACTTTTTCTTGGTAATACTCGCGGAGCATATATACGATTATAAATTAATCGTCTTTTCGGACGATGATTCATTTTTTCCCCACACATTACCTCGACACTTCCAGCAATCCTTTATGCATATATATATTTCATTCGGCTCGCGCATACAAGATCGTTGTACAAGTTACCGTACCTGATAAACTTATTTTCTTCCCGCACATAATGTTCGTTATCGGCTGACTGGTATAACATAATTGTGATCTTTCCTGCAGTCGCATATCCGAATCGCTTAAAAGAGATCTGCGCAGCGTTTAAATAATCATTACAAGCAATAACAGAATCAGAGACAGCTCTCCATCAAGCGAACCCATGCTTACAACAGGCGCGCGTGTACACATCCTCAAAGAAAAAGCCGACGGCCAGGCCGAGTCAACGATAGGAAAACAAATGGAGGCCTTTACACCGGTATCAGCGGGCGGTTGAGTCACGGCGGTGGCGGCGCAACCTGACGGCAGGGCTATAGCATGGCGCAGGTGGCAGGTGTGCGAGCGGAGCTGCCGGTGCGCGTACGCGTGCCTGCTTATACATACATATATATATTTTTTTTTCCTTCTTCCCTCTTGCTCGAGCCACGCGTGTATATACATATATATATATATTGCCTGCTGATGGAGGGACCCCCTTGCTGCTATATATATATATATATATATATATATATACGTATACTGATGGTCTCCGCTACCGGTCGTACATATAGGCTCGACGACGTTATAATAATAGCGATAGATATAAAGGACCTTTTGCGCTCGATCTCGCGCTGTGGCTATTTTTATAATTGTGCGATTCCGAAAGCTTTTTTTTTTTTTTTTTGCTCGGCTTTGGTTTCATTTCATGGTAAATAAATGTTACGATCGGAAATAGTAAAAAGCGAACGTGCGCGCAAATTGGAAAACTCGGCTATTCGTTAATTGACACTTAAACAGGAAAATTGTCAAACGTCCCTATCTAAAATCCACCCTCCCAACAAACAGCTCGCCATCCGCAGACGAAACAGCAGCAGCAGTTATATTTTTCCTCAAAACGAATTCCCACACACAATAGCGAGAGAAACATCGCCGGCTCGTTATCCCGAGAGCGTCGACGGAAGCGCAGATGGCCATAAGTGCAGCATTACGCCTCGTATTCTTACCTCCACTCGCGTATACCTGGGCTATACGCTCCGCTGCACCGCGTAAGGACTCGAGAGTCGAGCGCGTGGCACACGTGAGCCCGATGCAGTTAACTATATATATATATATATATATATATATATATATATATATGCACCCTGTCGTGCGCGTTTTCCCGCGTAAAAACGACAAAAGCGCGCTTCCGAGTCGTCGCCTACTGTACTGCGGGGGTGCATGTTGACTATGAAGCTTTATGTATTAACTATATATAACACAGGTCATTGATGCTCGGGCGAACTCTTTGTTGATTCGATCGCTGCTGTAGTGTTTTTGTGAATGAATAGAGTTTTTGCGACGACCTGACGAAAGTTGAAAGTTAGTCGCGAGGAATAGAGAGAAAATATAACGTATACAGACAATAAAAGAGCGCATCGCGTGCTCCGTTCGCTATATATCCCACACTCGTCGTGTATACTGCCAACGGTTATATGGACGTACGAACGATAAAAAAAAAAAAAAAAAATTGAAGAACAGTTTCTCGACTTTCTTATAGGGAGAGACGACGACGGAATCGGAACTGACAATTGGAGCAAGTGCAGGACCAATGATGCCTATATATATATGCTGACCTTAAGCGTAACGCTCGTAAATCGTATCTATATTTAAATCGTGCGAGCTATTTGTGCCGATTGTAAGTAGCTCATCTTACGCTCCCATAATACCGGAGTAGTCTATAACAAGGGACATATCCATCCGTTGAAATATGCAAGCTCTACTCGAGAAAGAAAACTGTGATGAGGTTTGTGTACAGTTTATTCCTCTCTAAACAGTATAGACTTTGTGCATATAGTTCATATATGCGGCGACCTTTCGCAACATTGTGTCACTCGCGCTTTTTTATTATTATACCTGCAGCAGCGCCGCTTCAAGGTTCCGCGCAGGCTGCAGTGGTGCTATATCTGTTTAGCTATAATCTTTCTCGAAAATGACGTCTCAATCGTATATCGAAAAAGGTTTAACAACGAGCAACCCCCAAAGCCAGTAATTCACCGGAAGTCACGAGGATATATAAGAAAATGATGAAATAAGGAAATAAGCCGAGCTCCCGCCCCCCGCGTATAGAACTCCCGAGTATATATATATATATAGTGAAGGGCTGCGCGATGTCCGGCAAAGTCCCACCCTCCGAAGGCTACTCCTTTCGTCCCGTCGATTTTCGACAAACGACACGCTCCTATATAATCTACAGTCCGAATCCTGAACGAACAACAGTCTTATATTTTCAACTATTCCAGCCAGGATATATATATATATATATATATACTTACACCGAGAAAGCTTCAGCAGCAGCATCAGAGAGTATATAGAAACAATGGCCGAAGCTGCGGGGGGTGGGGGAGCAAACTAGGCATTCGGCCAATGGCGTCGCGGGGGAGGCCAGTCCTCATCCATTGGAGCTCGTCTCTCGGCGGCGCCCGATCAATGGAGGCGGCGCGAGACGAATAACCCCTGCGACGCACGGCCGGACCTGTGCCGCTCTCTTTGTATATTATATGCTATATATCGAATTATTTTTGACGCTCTATAGATTCGTTATTTCTCGTTGATCGGATGGACTTTCCAAAGTTGCAGCCCCAAGTCCCCAAATTACAACGATATCAATATAAAGCCGATCACGTATCTCGTCGTGGCCGCGTAAACAAGTCGTTCGACAAAGAAAAGGTGAAAAAAGGCTGCCCCCGTCGTCGCACCGCTTCCGGTCCTCGCCTTCCACGGGGGAGCCTCCCCCTCGGACACTAAAATTGCACCTGGCGCCGCGGGATGACTATCTTATATCGCGTCGGTACCTGCGCTGCACGTATATATACAGTTTGCTCTGTAATTATACGCCGCGAGGCTATATCGGTGATTCTTGCCGATTTTTCGATCACTGATGCTTTTGAGAATTTATGTAGCACACTTTTGAAACTATATAGAGGTGTATATAGATGAGCCAGGGAGTAATTGATGTCGGCTATAAAGCGAGACAATCGATTCGGCCTGATAGCTCGTCGCGCGACGCTCTAGATCTGAGGCTAACCGATTTTAATCTGCTATTTATTATTACTCTCTTCGCAATGTAATAAGACCGAGCTAAAAGGTCACGACACCCGAGCTCTGGAAAACGGAGCTGCGCTCGTGGCTTCGATTTTCCGAGTCGAGGGTGCGAGAAGAGGGAAAATTACTCGACGGTTTCGCGTGTCTCGGGATCCGCGCAGCAGTTATCAGTCGATCCGAAAGCAAGCGCCGTCAGCCATAAAAAGAAAGCCGAGAAAAGCCCGCATAAATTATACACATCCTCGACGAAATAGCAGATATAGGGTAGGAAAAGCGCGCCACATGGCTCCCTTATTATAACCACTCGGATGGTCCACCTGCGCGATCGAGCGCTGTCGGCGGCGGCAACGCAGCAGCAGCAGCAGCAGCAGCACCTGTCAGGGCTGTATACTCGGCCGCCGCCCGCACCGCTCGCTCAGTCAGCCCCGGAACATGCTGAGGCTCTTGTCGCTCCTCTGCGCCGCGGCACGCAAGCTATTCCACTGCCTCTTCAACCGGAGGCTCTCCATCCGGCCGCGCAAGTGCCCCTTCTGACAGCCGGCGAAGCTCGTCCACCGCAAGTTCCGCCGCGACAGGAGGTAGAATCGCGATTTTATATAGCCGATCTTTCATCCTTAATAATGCGCGTTCTCGGCGCGTGTGTTGCAGATAATAGCAAACGGCCGCAGGAATCGGAAGCGTGTCATGCGAGATGGTGCGCACGCGGAACAGTTCCGCGCTCCGGCAGCAGCTCGCTGAGGAGGAGGAGGAGGCGGCAGCCCGTCGTCGGGAGCAGGAGGAGAAGGTTCAGCTCGAGCGCTCGGAGGCGGCGGCGATGGCGGCAGCCGCGGCCGCGATCGCCGCCGACGAGGCCAACTGCGACGCCGAGGCCGAACTGACAAGTCTCTCCTGGCTCCAGTCGCTCGACATCATGAGCGCATCCGGGCTGCCCACACCGCCCTGCTCGCCGACGCCGCCGGCGCCGAGAGCTCCGCCGCCAGCGAGGCAGCAGCCCAAGAAGATGTCGCCCCTGCTCAAGGCTCAGCTGGGTGGGTTACATTGACTCTGTTTTTTCTTATACTTTATATTATTACAGCTCCTTATTCTATAACGCACTTTTTCGCCCAGACATGGCGGAGAACGGGGAGAAGTACCTGAGCGAGCCGGACAGGAAGCCGCCGTACTCCTACGCCACCCTCATCTGCCTGGCAATGAGGGCGAACGACAACAGGGTCACCCTCTCCAACATCTACGCCTGGATCCGGGAGAACTTTATGTACTACCGTCGAGCCGATCCGGCCTGGCAGGTAACTTATAACTTCGATGACTACATACGTATATATGTATATGTATGTATGTATATATATATATATAATTTCGGCGCAGAACTCGATCCGGCACAACCTCTCGCTGAACAAGTGCTTCGTGAAGCTGCCCCGCTCGAAGGACGAGCCCGGCAAGGGCGGCTTCTGGAAGCTCGACCTGGAGCGGCTGGAAGAGGGCAGACGCACGAGGCGACGCAGCACGGTGGTCCGCGGCCAGTCGCGTTTCCCGCCGAAGCGAGCCTCGCCCGCGATCGCGGCGGTCGTCGCTGCGGCCACCGCCTCCTTGACGCCTACCAGTACGTCCGCGAGCCTCGAGACGGACCACGTCGCCAAGATCCTCGGAGCCAACGGAAACTCGGGGCCCAGGTGCATCGTGCTCTACGAAACGCCGCCCAGCAGCGTCTCGCCACCGATCCCGGAAACCCTCGCCGAGGTGCCCGAGTCCACGCAGGTAAGCGGCAAATGTCGATTTTCGTTGCGGGGCCCAGTGGTGACAAGACGCGCCGTGATTTACCATTGTTCTTGCGTTGGTTGGCATACAGGTGAACATAAGCGAGGAAGACTTCACGGACCTGCTGATCGAGAGCGCTGCCTGGGACGACGGGGTCGAGAATCAGCTTGCGCTTTTGGACTCCGTGCTCGACATGCTCTAAATCTAAGTCAGCGACTTCTCGGCTCAGCAGGTTGTACATTCCGACACGACTTCTTAAGATTTATGTCATTTTCAGTTCCGTATATAGTGTACCCGTGCCAATGAGATTTGTTTGAGAGCGCGTTGATACAAATAGTTTTACAGGTGATGCGCACAGGTACGACACAGGGTGGTAACGAACGTTTTCTCATCACCGCGGTATCGAACGAATATAATAATTTGTCCGCTTGAGAAAAGGGTTTTTGATTTGGTTCGTGATAGAGTGAGTTGTGAAAGTTTACAAGTTTTGTGTGAAGAGTCGTCACGTTGTATATCGGACGTATAAAGTAACCAACGATCTCGTTAACTGTTTTTTTCTTTAATTTTCAGTAGAAATTAATTAGAAATCTTCAAAATATCAAATTATCGCACATCGATTTTCAACTGAGCAGATAGGTAGGTCTCTATATGACCAGCCGATACTTCAACTAAATATTCTTATTATACAGCAAAATTTATCAAAACCACTGCTTTTCGATGGCAGATAGTATACTATCTATAATTTGATTATAATTTTATTCTCTGCATTGGCCGAAACGTCTACTTTTGTAAATATATGATAGAAACTACCGATATTTGTACTTGTAAAATACGTAGGATACGTTTAACATTAGTTTATAAAAAAGCGGAAAATTAAAAAAATGCAGAAAGTCGTAAAAAGCAGACTCGATGGGCTTATGAAAATCCCATTGAGATGTAAGCAAGACTTTTAATGCCTTACAGAAATCCGTCCAAAGATTAGCCATAGTTAGCGCGATTCCACGAATTTATCTCTTATAAATTCTGGAGTTTACGCGCGTGTGTGTAAGAAGTGAAAAAAGTAACGTATATATTTATAAGAATTCGCGCACATTCATAACTATCCATTAGAGCACACATTTGTTTAAAACATGCATGAAGATTTTGCAATTTTAAATTTATCACTACTATATATATATATGCAAGATTTTGTTTTGCTTCTATAAGTTATCAGCAATAGTTAGAAGATAAATGCTACTGTTTAATACACTTTTATTCCGCAAAAACACTTGTATAAAAATAGCAACATATAACTTCCAAAGTTATTGCATACTTGCTATATTATTAATTATTATCTTGACTATACTCGTATAAGATCCGAGCTGTTATACGCTAACTTGTAAAATATGAGTTTCCTTAATTGTTAATTTATTGTAGCGTCGTATATTTTAACTATTATGATTCATTAATTCAACATTTTGTCTAAATTAAAATGCTCATATAAATAAAATGACAAAAAGTTTGTTTGAATTTTACGGAGTAAATTGTATAGATATATATACTTATGTAGTAATAATGTATATCGACATGTATTGTGTAAAAGCTCGATTCGGCACGAGAAGTAGGTATAAAATATAAGTAAAAACCATCGGGTGGGTGCCATTTAATAAATGTAACATGAGTTATGATACATATACAAACATATATGATTGGCTGATATGCTTTCATAAATAAATCAATTATGTGCCTTATATACCATAACTAAATTTTAGCGAACCGAAGCGGCTGATTTTAGCCCCTTTGCATCAACAAAGAAAATGCTCTTCTATCATTGAGGAATTTTTCCGCTTGCAATTGCATTTTTTATAACGCCAAATCTGACGTATGTTAAAATCATTCATTATAGTCATTGTCATCAGTAAGTCAGAGGTGTATGAAAAAATGTACTAAATAATAAGAAATATAATCTAAATATGATACGGTATTTTGATTTTTATTACAGTATAAGTTAATTCCTCTATTAAATTAAAATTACTGCATTACTGGAAGCTGCAAGTTGAATAGCTTGAAGAAAATAATTGATCAGCGTTTATATTTTATTCAACACAATTTTATTTCCAACAAATAATAACGTTTTAAAGTACATACATCACATGTATCTACATTGAAAATACAATGTGTATGAAAATGTCAAATAAATGGAAATAAATGTAAAACGATCTAAGTTATAGTCAAGCGTAAAAATATTTTCTAGGCTCGCCTATTTTCCTTGATACGTCATAAATTTGTCATTTTCACTTGTCATTCCTCAAAATATTTAACCCTCTTCTAAATTGCTTATTTCAAAGATACAAATAAAATTCTAACTTCACCAATAGTGATAACTCGTTTCTTAATATTTTTTTAAATATTCAATATAAGTAGTTGTACTCTTTTTTCCATTTCAAAATATATTTGTATATTGGCTATGTAAGACAAAATATAAATCTCATATTGTATCAAACAATGTTACAGTACATTTGTCTTCAAGACTAAAAGCATTTATAAGGTAATAGTTACGTTATCGTACAATATTGTACAATTATTCATTTGTACGCACAGGACATTGTTTCTTATTTAAAAAGAACAACTATAAAAATATATGTATTAGCATTTTAACAAAAATATTATGGAATGTAGTCAATGGCTATACGATCAACATTTGTAACCATTTGTAAAATCAATAAGAACTTAAATGGCATTTTGTACGTGTAACGGCATTACATACTTTGTAAGAAGAATGTATAAACAGCTTATACATAAGAAGCATAAAGAAAAATGTTTGATGGCAATAATCAGAGCACAATTCAGTCATAAGGTGAGGCTGTCATCGTCGCCACTTATAACTATAGGAGTTTGAGCGAAGTATTTGTGCTACGTATTGAATCTCAAAGCTATTTATGGCGATACTTTCGGTGGTGGATAAAATCCAAAGTTTAAGCGCAAATTCTCGAGAAACAGGAACGTTAAAATTGTTTGCGGTGCAAGCCGAACAAATGCTGGAACATATCCCTGAAAAGTAAAAGATGATTGAATGATAAGCACAGGATGGAACATTTTTTAATTTAAATTTTCATATGTAAGTAACAGAAGTATATACCTTGAAAAATCCTAAAGGTCCCATTTTAGCTGTATATAAAATGAGCTGCATCATATTCTAAATGATACAAAATAAAAAAGTATAATGAGCATTTGTTGTAATATGCCAGATTTGAATGACAAAAGAACGTTTACCTTATATTCTCCAGGTTTAGCATTCATGGCACGGGTTTTCAGTACATCTAGTGGTTGTGTCATAGTTGTGGCAATCGCACCCTGTTTTGGAAACCAAAAAAATATTTTATTGGAAATCTGTTATTTTCAAACTTTGTTACTTTTCAAAATAATACATACCGCAAGTAAACTTGACAAGAAATGTGTAGTCGTACTATCATCAAAGTAATCAGTTTTCAGAAGACTTAATTTAATTTGATCATAAAAACTTAATTGCCCCATTGTCATAAGAACTGCTCTACCAGTTGCTGTAGAGCAGCCATTAAAAAGTGTCCTAATTCCGTCTTCCTTGCAAATGCGTAATAGACCATTTCCAGCCCATGTGTAACTATAAGGAACATAAAATTATTTTTATTCATCAAGGTTTGGATTTCTATGAATAGAATCGCAAGATACTCGAAATTTGTGTGTATAAGATACTCTAAATTTAGATTTCAAAGTATAGCTTGAATCGCAACCACGAGGAACGATATTGAAACGGAAATGATTTGTTTCTAATGAGGTCATACTTATATCCATGTGAAAAAAAATGTAAAGTAAATAAACCGACGAAAATAGAAACGATAATATTCATAATTTCTTTTACTTACTTTCTTCGTTTTTCTAATGGCAACTTGATATCATTTTGCATCCTTACATTAATCAAGTCTCCAGGAGTACCGACGACACCACCAGCGGCGCCAGAAATTCCAGCTAACAAAAATTTTTGGTAAAAAGGTGCTGGATTACCAGGTGACTCAATTGTCTGTTTTCCTAGCTAAAAATTTACACAATGGTTATGAGCCAAGCGAAAAAAAAATTCTGTGCATAACAAGAAATTGACAAATTACTTCGTAAACACCAAATCTAACAGTAGAATATGTCAGCTGACGTAGTAAGGAAGCTGTCAGTCCATTATAAAGTGCTGTGATTCCCTGTTTCTTCACAATGTTCACAGTTAACTTAACAATAGACAATTTTCCCTCTTGTTGTGTTTGCAAATGAACCTACAAAATTTAAAGGACGTATTATGGTAATTACAAGCATTAATAATTGCAGAATTCTAATGATGCAATTTGTTGGAAGTATTATATAAAGAAGTGAACAAATATTTGCATAAAACCTTTTGTGAGTTAAAGTACTATAGGTGTAGATGCAAATTTAGAATTGATTCTTTAACTAAGCAGGAGCATTCTACTATTAAATTGATTGTTGACAATACTGACTACTTTTCATGCCAAAATGAAGTTTAATGTAATTTTAATAAAAGATGATTTAATATAAAATTTTAAATCCAAATTTAGATGTAATAGAAGCTATACCGTTTGTGCCCCATCGAGTGTCAGAGATAATTAAAATAAACATATATTTTTTAAATATACTTTCAGTTTACAATAGTTTAAATACTTGTAAATATTATGATTATAATGCAACATACTTTAAGTAAATCCAATGGATGGGTCACACAAGCAGCACCTGCAGAAGCCAATCCACCAAAATACCACCTTGATAATTTTTTAGTTCTATCTTGCTCCGTCATTTTGAATAATTTTGATGATTATAATAAACCTACAATATATTAGATAATTTAGGATACAATAAAGTTGCAGAATATTGTTAGCAATACCTTTTGTAGTTGTATACTTACTTTTTCTTGAATAAACAATCACACTTATGTCAGCGAGAATTGTTGAGTCAGCATGTTCGGCTGGCTGAAGGCACCTTTGGTGGTGTCGAAGGTCGCTGAATGGAAAAAAAAACATGTTATGAATAAATTCATTCTGTACACCAGTAACTATAGTAGCTCCAAACGTTGACGAAATTCTTTATTGCAAAGACTCAACAATGATTGAAGATTATTCTGAAAATGATTAATTTTTTTATATTTTTATACAACATAACTCCGTCTGCATTACGATTTCCTCAATCAAAGTCGATCAATCAATTCTGTTATACTATCTCGTCAGGCACGTTTTATAGACACATATGTATCCTCCTGATGATACGATACGATGACATGCGAGTAAAATGTATATGGACGACTGACCATCGCGAATATTTTGTTTAGCGAGCATTTTTGTGTTATCGATAGTTCTAAAAAAAAATTCCGCCGGTTATAAATAGCCGAAGGAAAACTGTGAACTTACAAGTCTTTTTTTAGTGCTTATAGGCGCAATGTGAACGCGCCTCTCTACACACAACCTTCGCGGTGAACGCCTAGCCTCTGACTGACTAGTGACTGATATCGTTTGGAGACGAGTTTCTGATGCTGATGCCACTGACACCACTCTAGATGCCGCGCTTGTGATGGTCAGTGTCAGTGTGTTGGCGCTCGCCGTTTGCGTGGTTGTGACGCTCGTCACTGTATTGATATATATATATGTATATATATAGATATATATACACACACGCACATATATGTACTCCCTGAGACTTGAATTGATATTGGAAATTTTCTTGTGAAGAACACAGCCTTATATATTATTTTATCAGAAAACTCCTCAATATATAACGACGCTTTTTACAATTATTAGAGACTTAAGGTGTTAGCGTAAGCGGAAGTTTATTTCAACATATTTACTTGTTACTTCAAACAGGTTTCCTCGCTTGACGTCAGAGTTTTCGTGCGAGTTTTGGAAGGGATGTGCAAACGAAAACGTTATCTTCATTATCGACGAAGCCATATAATTGGTTTAATTTTTTAATACTACGACAATTATTACTATCTCTTAATTTACTTTCCTTTTAAAAAGTCATTTAACGTTTAAATATAAAATATCCTGAATTATATAATTATAATAAAAGTAGCTCGACAATTCTTAAAAAAATATACATGTATACTATATGTATGTGATTACAAGTTCTGCTAGAAAACCTCTCAATCTGTACAATTGTCTACATTCGCTTTAATCAAGTTAGTTCAAGTGATAAGCAGCCGGATTATATCACACGCATGAATACGAGAAGCTCGTGTGCTAAGACCAACTCGCATATCTAGCAGACGCCAATGCTGTCGCCACGATGTATCATATATCAGCTGAGTCCCACGTGTATATCTCTCTTATATACCTTCTGCTAAAGCTTCGATATCGCACGCTCCGTATTTTCTTCATTCAACAAGACGAAAGAAGAAAAAATTATTGAATGTCTACCAACATTTTTCTCGTTCCAATAAAAAAGCTGTAAAGCACTACTTATTAACTTATTTACAGTAGAGGTAATGCCAACTTATAATGTAGTTTCTCTATTATGAAAATTTGTATATCAAGGAATGACGCTGCATTTTCATAGGTTCACGCAAATCAATAAAATAGTTTGTAAATTTACAATCGATAAAAAGGCACGTCCTGTAACGCCACCTACATATCAGTATACCTATACATATGACATATTAAGACAAGCTTAATTTAATCTATATACTATATATTTCGCGAATTGAGAAATTATTATTTACTATGTTGTATTAATATATTTAATCTTAAAAAGAAGTTTTAAAGGAACGCAAAGGAGCAAAAGTAAAAAGGACTGCAAAATATATATATTTAACAACATTCCACTTTATTGTGTAAAAAGTTCAACAGCATATTTCTTTTTTATTTTATAATAAACACCGAATTCCTTATAGCAATGCATGAAAGGATGGTGAACTACACGCAAAAGAATCTTCATCATCATTTTGCATTTTAGGTATATACTTTGATGTAGCATAGATGAAGACATTTTGTGATGAGATATAGTTATATATATATATATATATTATTAAATAGCTGCAGTGATTAAATATACAAATTTGTAGAAAAGATATAAAGATTATTTATGAAACGTACTGCTCTTTCATTGAGCCGCGAATTAATAGCAGCATTTTTTCTATTTTCAATGCTAAATAGACTGAGTTGTTATTCATGGAAAATAAAAAGTAGAAGTGCATTTTCAATACATTTGTTTGACTTAATCACTGTTATAAAATTGGTACCCTTTTTATTAAGTTACGATTGAAATTGCAATGTGCAAACTTCCCATTACTCAATAAAATGATTCAATTACTATTTATTTTTTCAGTTAAAACCTCATAATCTGCTTAAAACTTAATTTGTGACACATTGTAAAAAAATTAATAAAGTAAATATCTGTATAATCTCAATTCGTGCGCACGGACAAATTTTTAATTTAGTAAAAATCTTTAACATCCAGGTTGTGACAAATTTTTAAATGACTTTTATATTCAATGAATAGAAAATTAGTTAAATTTGTTTTCTAAAAGCTGCTTAAGAAAACACAATCTTGTTATGCTTAATATTTGTATGAATTTTACTTTAATAAATTTGCATTGTTTTATATCAAGCAATAATAGAATGCTACATAAAAATTAAGTGGTGCATAAATTAAATACTCAACAAATTATCTAACAAATTAAGTATAGAATTGTACAAGCTCTTAATAAACGATAATATAATACAAGAAACAATTTAAGATCAAATTCACTAAATTTTGAATAATATACTCAATTGATGTTAATATTCTACTCCCTTTAGATTAAAACATTTAGTTATTATAACGTTTATTAAATTTTTTTAGCAATCTCGTACTAAAATTATTCCTATGAAAAACAGTATGAAAATCATCATAAAAGTTTAAATTAAAAAAATGATTATATAAAAAAATACATTTAAATGCTCATCATATTAATACAATTTAAAATACTGTAAACGTTTGGAATATAACACATTTCATAACTACTTTTGAATTATATAATGATTAAATTCAAATACTGTTTTTTAATTATATTAACCTATCTTTTACAGGAATAATTTTATAGACTTTTTGAGAGCTTTTTACTCTTGAAATTTTATTCACAAAAATAAAGAAACCAGGTGCCTTTTGAAGGCATTTTTTATAATAATAACAAAATAAAATTAAAACTTTTTAAAATGCCATCATTTGTGATGGAACAGCACAATCACCAACACTCATTCTATGCATAGCCATTTCAGTTATACCATGGTAGTGCACAAAGGCTGCTGCGATAACCAGTACATGGAAGATTTGGTGACTTTGAAACTAGAATATACAGTAAAAATTCAATTAACATCATGTAGTTTTCAAAAGTAACTTCTTTGGTAGTCCTAACATAATGATTTTCCCATGTATAAATTTTTTTTTAATGTTATTTCAAGTTGTATAATTTTGTGTTGTAAATTATAATTTTGATTAGATTTATAATTAATTCGTCAGATGATAATGACCTTGCGTTAGGACTACTTGTTAAAATATTATTAAAGGAATAGAACTTACCCAAATATCGAATTTTCCCGGGAAAAATCGTTCAGGAACACGTAAAGCATAGAACATTGCTCCTAGTATATACAGACATCCCATTAATATTAACCATCCCAGTGATGCTTGACTTATGGCTTTAAACCATCCTTCTGCAATAGCATAATGCACTGCTGGTACCACCTAAAAAATTATTCTTTGTTTAATTTAAATGTTTCTTACTCAGCATATAATGTATAAATTTAAAAAAGAAACTTACACCACTCAAACCAAAGCCCATAAAAACTCCAGCTCTAAGTGGTCTGTACTTTGGTTCACCAAATCTTTCCCATAGAGAAACTACAATGCTAGTTATTCCAAGTACCACAACCACAGACAAGTAGATCAGTTTGGGTTGATAATCACAGTAAAATCCATAGTACAGCCATGGTACAAAACTTCCCATTATAAGCATGGCTATTCCACAGTAATCCAATTTTGAAAATAGCTTTCCTACACATTCACTGTGACAGTGAACAGTGTGGAATGCAAAAGACATGCCTAAACATATGATAGCTCCAGCGAAAAAAATTCCAATAACTAACTTCTCCTCCCATCTTATATCCATATGTGATTGTGTTAGGAAGTAAACTGCTATGCCTATGAATGCCACACATCCTATAAAATATATTATTATATATTACACAAACATAACACAAAAATTTGAAACAAAAAAAAACAAGCTATCAAATAAGAAGAAGATACCTAGCAAATGAGTCCAAATATTTCCAGTTTCTGTGTGTATACGAAAAATGCTCCTGAAGCAAGCATAAAAAGATGGCAATGGTGGTCTATGACCAGCATGTAGAAAATCGTTGTCTTGTAACCAAGAAGGTAGATGTCTGAAATGGCATTGCTTCCACGATGCTTCCCAGACCTTAAAATTAAAGTTTTTAACGTATTTTTAATCATAGTGTATTAAACAAATGCAGCCTTTATAATCTAAACTCGTATATCGCATACCTTACGGACAAATTCTTCTGCTTGTTCAGCAGCATTGTGTGCCAAAGCACCAAGATCTATTTCATCGCTCAACACTCCAGCTTTGAGTACTTCTGTCATCTGTAAAAATTGAGAGAACCCAAATTATATTTATGCTATGCTGTGCCTGCACATTTGTAATATTGCTGAGTGAATTTACCTCACAATCCAGAAGGCGATCATCTTCTGGAGTTGATGGCAGTGGGCATCCCACTCCATCTTCTTCTTCGGCTAGACAACTTGTATCGTCGTCTTCTAAAAGTTCTTTCACCTCGTGTAAGCCTGGAATGTCACTATTCAATGAAACTCTGTCACTCCATGGTATTCGATGGCGCAAAATATTTTCCTCCATTATGTTGGTTTCATACTCTTTCTCCTCCATGATTTCATTTTCCCTGTCTGCCATTTTGCAAATTGAGGTTGCACTTAGCTCTTACAGATTTGCTAATACCTAAATCATGTTCAAAGCTTGTTTAATGATTGATGTCACGCCTTCAAATAATCTTCATAGATATAGGATGACAATAATTACACAGAACTATTTTTCATGATAATGGGCAATATTTAGTTATATATAGGTATAGAGGGCATGAACATAAGTATTAGACTTTACTTCATAAAGTTTGAAGAAAAGCATGGGCATAATTATCCGTAGTATTATCCGTGACAAACATGTTTATCAAAATAGATAGGGAACCATGAGAAAATAAGCTTGTGAATCACCCTATCATAAATGTCTCAATTACACATCAAAACGCAATAGAATGTATAGAGGATGCTCCACAGGCACTCTTGCAGCTCCAAAACGCTCAAAGACAGCTGCTGGAGTAATACAGAATCAACTCCAGAAATAGGAATCAACTCTACATGCACTATCAAGCAAGCCAGACGGCAGCACGTTCATTATCTTCCGAATTAGGTAATGGATGATTATATTGGTATCACAGTTCCTTTGAACAAAATTACAAAAAAACGCTCACCCGAAAAGGAAAAAACCCGACACGCGACGTGAGCAAGTACACTTAGACTCTATCAAAGTCCGTCCGAGCGACGGACATGCACAAACTCGTATAAGTAGTAACTGTGTGGACAATGTTATCTCAATGACGAGGAATGTGGCGCACGTAAGAGAGCCACTGGCGTGGAAAATAACATATATAAGTATACCATATAGATTTACATATGTACAGGACGGCAGCAACGGCGACGACGACGTTGACGCAAACTGATTTAACGAATTAACGGATCAAAACTGGGGGTCGCGAGAAGCTACGCAGCCACTTAATTAATCCTACCTCACGTATATGCGTGCACATATAGATATAAAACTTACCTGTGGGTCAACTCAGGATTTTCGACGTTCATTTGATCGACGGCGACGCTGCAACACACTCGCGCACAGCAGAACGTTGATGAACGAGCGAAGATATTATACTGAATCGCAGTTGTACGATTTTCCGCTGATGAAAGGAAAGTCGTCGTCGTCGCGGTGGTCTGCGCGGTGAGCTAGAAGCAAAGCGCGATATGGCTCAGCTCTCAGCTCAGCAGCTGATATTGCTGGCGCTATATATATATATATACTGTTGACTGCTCGTGAGTCTCGTGACGCACGGCCGAGCTTGTCTGGACTGATGGACGACGGAAGGTTCTCCGACAGTAAAATGTAACGGGAACGACAGCGAAAAGCTAATCCGATTCCCACGTGGCAGCCATATTACCTTGTCGAGTCCTTGGCATGGGTTAATTGGCTGCGTTGATACCTTGAGGAACGATTCTTAAGAATATTATACGATATAACAAACTACATACACTGCGACGTCACTTTACAACGACTATAATATGTATTTCATCTCGGCCAAATATAAAACACGAACTTTTTTTTTTGCCGCGTTGTCTTTAACACAAGTATGATGAATTTTGTTATTATTTATTTGCTTAGGGATGATCCTATATGTATACGCATAGCACCCCTGAAATCTTTTTATTCATTTTATTTACTTTTTAAAAATTGAGTAGCGCCCTCTGGCAAGTAATCGCATACCATCATATAGGTAGGTATATATATACATCATGACAGATGACTAAAGTGCAGGTGCACTAAACGAAAACAACCGAAGGGAAACTGTCATTCATAGTTAGAGAACGTCATGTTCGTCTAGAATTCCTTTTGTATTTAGTATAATTTATAAAGTAGAATAATAACAATTATACATATTAAAGGCTATAGAATGCGAAATCGCGGCAAAACGGAGCTACATGTAGCGATATCAGCTGATTGGCTATTTGTCGACTACGTCATCAAGAATTTAATGTAGAATCGACCTATAACTATATTGTTTATATTCCAGGCACGTAGTCTTCTACTTCAGTCTATAGTGTAAAAGCAACAATAGAAAGAATGTGAGAAATTTTTTGCCTATTTCACCCTTTTCAAGTGCCACAAAGGAATAATCTGAGCAGCATGAATTACGTTCGACGTACGTATTGCTACCAAAGAAATAATTTAATTTAGATTTTTTTATTTCTCACATATGTTTATGAAATGAAATAATTTTTATTTTAACTGAATTACATAGAAGCTCCAACTGAGGAATGTCCTCTAACAAAGGAGAGACAAAGCTGCTCTTTCAGCGACTGCTGTGGATTTCGTTCCATAATATGTTCATTCGTCGCTCTGACTGCTGTTATTACTGCTGCTTTGATTCTTCAATTAGTTTATGACGACAATGCTTTTCAAGTGATTTTAATTTTTATTCTGATTATAATTCAAAAGCATACTGATGTACTAAAATATCATTATCTGGTGCTTTTTTAATTGACAAAGATATCCATGTATTTATAGGGAAGACTGAATGTTCATGGAGCAGTTGCAACTGACTATAGTCAATGCTCTAAAATTGGAACGAAAATACTTATGAAGGGTGGCAATGCTGTTGATGCTGCTATTGCAGCAAAACTTTGTATGGTTGTAGTTGCTCCTCACAAAACTAGCCTGGGAAGGTTTGTAATATAGTTTTTTTACCATAAATATTATTTCAGCAATTAGATATGATGATCTTTGATTTCAGTGGTGGATACATCATCATTTATAATCATAAGGATCAAGAACATCCTAGAGTAATAGATTTTTTAAGCAACACTGTTCCAGGTTTGTTTATTATCTGAGTGATGATTAGATTTATGAATATTTATTTTTTACGATATATACTATATACATGCAATAACAACGTGATTTGATTATTAGATGAATTTAAAAATGTAAACTTGAGAATCCCAGTTATGCTCCGAGGTTTGGAGTATGCTCATAATATGTTTGGAAAATTAGTATGGCAAGATTTGTTTGAACCATCCATCACATTAGCACGGGAAGGATTTGAAATTTCTAGAGACTTTGCAAATGAAGCTACAAAAAATACTAATCTAGGAATTTTCCAACATATTAATGCAGGAGAAAAGATCAAATTGCCTGAACTTGCTAACACTCTGGAAAATGTATCCAAATTTGGAACAAATGGTATAATTTGTAGTATTAACTAAGTTTTAAATTTGCGGTTAAAAATTAATTTTTATTTATTTTTTTCAGTTTTTTATAATGGTCTTTTAAGTTCTAAATTATTTGCAAATTTGCCTGGAATCGAAACAAAAAATTTATTAAATCTAATGTCTACCTATAAACCAAAAGTAGTTGAGGCCCAAAAGTCTAGTCTTGCTCAGTATGCAGTTTATTATCCACCAAGCTTGAATTTTGCCCAATCAATTATTGAAGAACTGGATAAATTTAATGCATCAAAAGAAAATGTTTCATCAATAGAATCAGAAATTATGGTGGCTGAAGCTATAATAAAGTTGGTCCACCAACTCAAAGATCCATACATTAGCTTTAGTAAGTTAAAAATTAATCTTTATTCGTTGTTCTCTTTTTCTAGTAAAAACGAACTATTCTATTATTACAGCTGAGAGTAGAAGATACACAGGTGTCACTTCTGTAGATTGGCAAGATTCATACGTTTCAATAGTGACGTGAGTACACAATTCACGATCGTTTTGAATTTTTTCTCCATTAATAAACTACTTAAATATCTCAATTTTCGTTTATTCAGAGGGTTAAGTTCACCATTCAATTCAAAATACATGACTGAGGCAGGATTTGTTTTAGATAATGTAGATAATGAAAATTCACTTTTGTCTTTGACTCCAATAGTATTTTATGATGAAACAGCAGTATGTGGATTGCGAGGAGTTTTTAGTGCTGATGATTCAATAATTGCTGGACAAATGCTTTACAATTTACTAATACGTTCTATGAATGTTTCTGTAGCTGTTGAATACCCAAGGTACAATGAAGATAACAATAAATTTTCAATTAATAATTTTTTTTTCATGCTTGATTTGCTTTGTTTTTATAGGTACTATGTACTCGATGATGGGATTGCTGTAGAAAATGATGATAGACATTCAGGAAATCAACTATTACGTGACAGTCTAATTGCTATAGATACAGTATCCAAAATTGATGCTAACATGATAATGAAAAGTGTGAATGTTATAATTAAACGAAAGAATCTGATAAGTGGTCATTCTGACAGTAGAGTGGATGGACTGGCATCTAGATTTTAAAATAATTCTGAATCCTTTTCATACAATAATTAATTTAAAAATGATGTGATATTTACTGTGTTCTTAAATGCATATTAATGTATTTTTTATTGTACTTATCCGTCCAAAAGTAATATTCATAAATATTTTACAACTACATTTATATATTTATATATACATATTATACTAATTTTTATACTATATTTATTATTTTCAAATAAAAAATCTTTTCGAAAAACATTTTGATGAATGACTGATTATTTTCGTAAAAAGTTATGCAGATCAGTAAACCTTTTACTTTTTTATATAAATACAACAGTTGTATAAGTTACTTTGTACAAAATAGCACACACAGAAAGACATATTATCAACAAGCATAATACAAATTTTTTTATGTTTTTATCACAGAAACCTGCTTAGCAAAAGCTTGTTTCATACTCAATTGCTTTATTCTAGCATATGCTGCACTAGCCAATAGAACGATAAAATTGCTCAACCACCATAAGAAAGGTTTGCTTTCGTTATACCAGTGAGTAGCAAGAACAGTCTGTACACATGCTTTTGCTGTACCACTAATATTATGTGTGAGAGGTGATGTAACTTTAATTTGCAACATTGTGACATACCCTATTGCAAATCCACATAAACCACCAACAATCATAGCTGACCAAAAATCTAAATCACCAATTTTATCATAGTTATATACAGTATTGAATTCTCCATTAATTAACATCAATGGAAGGAATAAAACGACACTATAAATATTGTTGTAATAGGAGAGTAGCCAAATTTCTTGATTTACAACAGGAAGCACTTTCTTTGTATGTATAGAGTATAAAGAAAGTGTGAGCGAGCCAAGAACACCAAAGAAGGTTCCAGTTATGGATAATGATCCAGCAATATTTTCTTGATCAACACCCAACCAAAATCCAAATATGATAACAACACAGCATGTAACAGTTTTACTTGAAGTTTTTTCACCTATTAAAACATATTTTTATTTATATATTTTGTCACTACTGATTAACTGAATGATTTACAAGTAATTAATACATACCCAAAATTAAATATGTAAATATTACATTAAATACTGTTGTAAGAGATCTTCCAATATAATAAAATGCAACACCAACATACTTCAAGCACAAATTATTACTTGCTATCATTCCAATAAATAATATTGATAATGGTAGCACCTGTAGTTGATTATCAAGATAATTATTACAAAAAATTAAAATAAAATGAACGATTACGGTGTTATTGTTTTTTACATACTTTTCTAATGACATCCCAGGAAAATGGTGTTCCCTTTGGAAAATAAAAATATTGTGGAAATATTTTAGCAAAAGCTTTTAACGAAACACAGATTCCAACAGATGTCACACATTGAAACCAAGTAATAAATAAAGGAGCATTGAGATGCACTTTCTCACTGGATAATAAGGCTTTATTGACAAATACCATCAATATGGAAACTACCCTGTAAATAGAAGAATTGTAAGTTGACAAAAAATAATAAATTGGAAAATAAATAACAAGTAAGTAAGTAAAGCAAATTACTCACCAGTAAAGTGCAACTACAAATGCAACATACATATATTTATGTAGCATTTCTCTTCTTTGGTACATTTTGAAAAATTTCGTTGAATAAAATTAAAACAAAACAAAAACGTAATCAAAAACACTTAGCACATGAAATAATTTAACAATAACTTGGGATCCATCTTTTATTGAGCTGCATAATCTAAAAATTAATACTGTATAAAAGAGTATACTTTTAGGTTAGACAAGTATAAACAAACAAATATTCAATTACATTATCTTTTCTATTAAAACTAAACTATGAAAATAGTTTCTATAATTTTATTAGCATTATAAAAAATGCATATTAGCCATAAGTTTAGTAAGAAATATACGATATCGCGGCTCCACGATATCAGCTGAGCCAAGCGACTCCGTGTCAGCCGCGTGCATATAAGCAAGCGGCGCTCAAATAGGCGTCACTTTTGCATCCTTAATAATTCAATGTAAAAGTAATTTTAATTTACCGTCAACATATTATTTACACTATTTTGTTGAATATACTAACATTGAAAAAATACGTCACTTAATATTATGCAATTAAAATATTGAAAACATCGCTCTTATATGATCATATTATTGTTGAACGCACAAGAGATGGCATATGGTGGGGAGAGAATTAAAATAAACAATGTTTGGTAAATATTACGATGATTCAAGGCAGAATTTCGCACGAATCCTTATTTAATTGCGGGATTACAACTGAATGAAGTTAGAGGAAGTGGGCGGAGCTGGGGTGTAGATCGCATCAACTAAGTTCCTGGAAGGGACAGGGTACCGTTACAGCTTACTCCTGCAGGTAATGTATTATCTTCCTTAGTTCTCAAATACCTCCGCAGCGCATTCTGCAATCCCGCATTCGAGTCCAAAATCACAAAGTAGCCACGTCAGGCACATACGTAGGTATATATTAAATCTCGCGCTAAATCGTTAACTGCGACCTCTATATTCGCTTTCTCGTAGGACAGTAGCTGTTATTGGTCGATCCCTCAGCTTATCGACGCCTCGGTTCTAGGGGAATACAGCCGTATAAAACTGGTGCAGTGAACTCTGACTGGTAGTCTTCTGGCTATTGCCAGGAGAGACCTCTCAAAGATGGCGGAGACGCTGGCTCGGCAGCTAGACGCTCGCCAGCGCATTTCTCCAGTGGCCAGAGAACCGTCTGTATCTAAATAGTAGTGGACATGCAACATCGACGCAAGTGTCTTACGGACGACCTGCTAAGCTAGTCTAGTGTTCCAGGTCGCGTGTGAAAAAGTGTGTGAGCTGCTTTGATAGCAGGTGAGTGCGATTGATGTGTGAAACGTAGTCAGCTTGTGTGGCTGTCGGGAAAGGCATGCTCCGCGCACTGCTTATACTCTTTCCCCCCCGAACGAGTATCTTAGCTGATGGGTGATGTGGGTTCACGAGGGGAAAAAACGGTTGTCACGAAAATCGCCGGCTATAGTTCTGCTTATCGTTTTTAGCTGTTTGGCAGCGGTAGATCGAGAAAGTGTTGTTTTCGAGGAATTCGTCAGGGGTTGGTTGAGACAATTATATCTATCTACCTATATAACATACACTCACTCTACTGTGTATGCGTGTACATGTTACAATTTTTTTGCTCTGATTAAAGCATTGCATTTTATTCAATCTTTCATGCAGTTGTGCTAATGGTTTTCTAATGTGTCTCTAATTCGGTAATGTAATCTTTGGAAGTCTCTTGAAGAGTAGCTATATGATACATAAGCAGAAAGCATCTGCCGTTGCCTGGGACTACCATACACGCATGCCTACTTCTGTGTTATTAACTCTTATTATGTGATAAAATTTATTCTTTAGACGATGAATTTTCAACAGCATGCTACGTACTGTATAATCACTTTCCTAGGTTATGAAAAAACCATTGATTGATATTTATTTTATTAATTGCTTGCTGGTAAATATAAAAAAAATCTGGCAATGCATCATTTTCATGATATTGATTTTGCATATAACAAAAATATGTATTGCAGAAGTAGAGTTGAAGTATTAAAAACTGTAAAAAAAAATCAGATCCTTTTATCTGTTTTTACAGAATTAAAATTTTGCTTTTCAAAACAAGGATTATGAATAAATTATGTGTTTGCAGGTGATATAGGCAAAATGACCACGGAGTACACGAGAAACGTGTTAAAAATGGTGGTAGCTCAAATTTGCCAGACTGTTGGCTGGCATTCCATTAATTCCACACCATTGGAATTTATGGTTGATCTTATGCAGGAGTATATTTTTCAAGTTTCAAAACTTACTCAACAATATGCTCAAGTTTGTAAGTGATAAATAAAATTTTGTTGATTCTGAAGGTCATGATTTTAAAATATGTAAAATTAAGAAATAATATTTTTAAACTAGAATAATTTTTAATCAAGTTCAAAGATTACCAAAAATGCTTTCTGCAATTTGTTTTTGCTTTTTAATCAGTTCATTCATTGCAATTGAGACGCATGAATTCACAAGTTTTTGTTAGATCAAACCTTTTTAATGTTATGACAATTAAAAATATAAGTTGTTCTCAATTTAAAAATTATACATTATATTTATAAATTTTACCTATTTTAAAATATTAATCCTTCTTTATTTTATTTATTGGTACATTCATTTTTATATTCAAATTATTAATATTTAATTATTTTTAGTGGGACGGTGTGATGCCAATTTGGATGATTTAGGCTTAGCATTTCGACATATGAACATTGACTTGCAAGAATTGGCAGAGTATGTTAAAAATGTTGATTCTATCCCTTGTGTGGTTTCTGTACCTAAATTGCCCATTCATAGAGAGAGTCATCTCAATTTCTTAAAACCTGGTAGTCGAGAAGTGGTCACTCGACCAGTTCATGTTCATGAGCATTTACCTGCTATGTATCCTGGTACTGAAGGTAAGAATCGCATTAAATTTTGTATCTGTCTGAAGACTCATATATTTGTGTGTACAAATACAGAATATAAATAAAAGCTGTATTCATTCCAGAAGAATATCTACCAGAAATTAAAACAGAGGATACAAATTCAATCATTGCAAATGAACCAACGAATATTTCTGAAGATGATTGCAATGAAATGAATGTTGTTTCCAATGGAATATCTAATGATGATAGTCCAAGTAAAACAGTTGTTCATCAAAATGTTTTCAAGAGGCCAGGAGATCCTGTCACTACAGATGGACCAGTAGTAAAACGTGCAAAAACTACAGAAGAAGGACGTCCACTTAGGGAAATACACAGTGTGATGATGACTACTTCTGGTTTCTTGTCAACTGCTAGAGAAGGAAAACTACCAGAGGCAAGGACACCACAGCAAGCAAAACCAGAGTCCCCTCCACCTCCTGCTGTGTATCCTATGGTTCCACCAGCAGAGGTTAAAGTTGAAAAGAAGCTAAAGAAAATTCCCAAGAAGATGGTCTTGGAAGGTGGGAAACCAGAAAATAAAGAAAATAAAAAGAAGAAAATTCCGAAAGATACATTGTTTAAACCAGATGAAATAAAAGTTGGCAAAGTTAAAAAATTAGCTGGAATGAAAGAACAAGCTAAATCGAAAGCTTTAAAGCCTGGCAGCAAAGTTTCAACTGCCAATTTGGCTGGCCCTTCAAACCAAATTGTTACAGGAAAATTACAAGGTATAAAAATTTACTTTTTTTAAGTCTATATACTTAGTATACAAATTTTATTTTGATTTATATTTTCAAATTCGTAATTGTAGGTAAAGTACCTGTCGGAGGTAGTCCAAAGCATGTAAAATCATCGAAAATCAAGGCGGAAAAAGTCGATATCGATATGGGGTTAGTTGCAAATAATCCCTTGTTGTTGAACGATCGTAAAGAAGAAGCTATTATCAAGTTACCGATCGAACCGGACAAACAGAAGTTAAATATTTTTAAAAAGATCACTCCCAAGTCCAAAGAGGACAAAGAAATGCTGGATGTCCAACAGAAATTCGATTCGCGCGAGAATTTCTCTGCTTTCAATATGGAGTACGATAAGCAGCAACGCAATGACTTGGTCAAACAGGAAGACAAAAAACCCATTGTACAGAATATAATAGTAAATAATAACGTGCCGCGAGTACCGGAAGATGTTGGGTTAACGGATATGATGAGTCCGAACTCCGATACGTACATGTTTGATATGTCCCCACCCGGAACGCCGAGAACTCCAAAAACACCAGAACTCAGCCTTCCAGCGCATGTACCGCTAGAGAAGAAAAAGAAAAAGGATAAGACTGGTAAAAAGAAGGAACCAAAGCAAAAAATTCCAAAAAATAATCCTAGTCCAAAAAAGGTAATGCCAATTTTGTTGCGATTAATTTTAAACATCTCATGTTAACCATCGTTGATCGTTGATTTGAAATTGAAATATTGATTCAATATTTTCAGGCGCGGCTATCGAACGACTCAGCCGAGTTGAGCATCTTGGACCGACCAAAGACGCCGCAGGCCCCGGAACATTCACCAACTCGCGATTCAAAACGACCGGCACCAATCCCGGGGTCATTCTTCTCATCATTCCCGGCGGCACCGGGACATATACCCCATGCCCACGGAATCTTTCCACTATCCAAGGGTATGCATGGTATACCCGTTCCGCCAAATTCGGCTGCGGCGATACCGGGCATGATTCCTCAACGCTTCTACCTGCCTAAACCCGATATTAACAGCAGGCCGTTGTTACCGCCATCTTTTATGAATGAGTCGCTGCAACAACCGAGCGGAGTTCAGTTTTCAGCACTGACCAAGCAGCAGACTTTAGACAAACAACCCAGACTATCCATAAGTCCTGAGAAAGACTTCGTAAAACATGCACCGCTGCCGTTCGTCAAGCCTGAGATTGGAACGCCGTTGCCGCCAATTATGCAAAACTCTGTAGGGTTGCCCGCACCGCTCCTTCCCCCAATGATTTCGTCAGCGGTGGTGCCGGCGCCACTGCTTCCGCCAAACTTGACCCTGGCTAAACCTTTTAAACCTGAGAAAGCGGAGAAAGCTGACAAGGTGAGCAAGAAACTTTTTGCGCTCGCAAGTTTTAGATTAAAATTTTGTTATCCTAACGTTTTCTTTTTAATGTTTTTTTTTTTTAAGAAATCAAAAGAACATAAGAAGGAAAAGAAGGATAAGATGAAGAAAAAGAAAGAAAAGAAAGAAAAACATAAAGACAAGGGTGAAAAGGTAAAGGAGAAGAAAGACAAATCTGAAAAGAGAGAAAAGTTAGAGAAAATTAAAGAGAAGAAGGAAAAGAAAGAAAAACGGAAGGAAAAAGAATTGAGTAAAAAAGTTGCGGTAAGTAAAAGAAAAATATTTTTCAAGGATTTGTGCTTAAAAAGTTTTACAAACTAATTTTTCGATTTTTATAATTTTAGAAGGAAGAAAAAGTCATAGAAAGTGTGCCCAAAATCACTTTTAAGTTAGGGCCAGCAGCAGGAGGCTCTCCACGGCCTCCAACGCCCGACAACAGTGCCTTAATGAAGAAAATGTATGTATTTTTAATTTAATTTGGTTATCCTACTAATTTATTCAAACTTACATGCTAATTATTCGAACTTCTAACAGTACTATAAAACCACCCAAGAAGCCGGAGGACGAAATCAAACGGGAACCGACGCCTGAATTAGCGAAAATCTCAGCTCTGGTGACAAGGCCACCAAAACAGAAGTCAACAAGTAAGAAAGTGGAGCAGGGCCTCTTAGAGGCGTATGCCGCACATTCTTCGGATGCTTCTTTCTCTATTTCAACACTTGATCCTACTCTCCGGGTCAAGAAGCCTCTTATTAAGGCTTTGCCCCGGAGGGATTTCTCGCCCAGTCCACCTCCTTACGAGTCCTTTACCGCTATTGGTAATACAAATTTGCCGGGTAGTTCCAAGTTTTGTTTTACCGTAAGTATCATCAATCAAAACAGCTCGATGCGAATTAGCAATGGAACTTTGCTTCAGTCATATTTTTTTAACGAAGTACATGCGTATTAATTACTTTTCTATGATAATATTCATTAGTAGCAAGTTTGACTTGTTGGTTTCATATCCTTATATTATGTAAATTAATGTTATGATTTATGAACTTTAAAGTTACATTGATGTTTGTGTTAGCTTTTGTCTTTCATCAAAGAAAACAAAAATGTGAAAATCTAGGAAAAAACCGAAGATTTAAAAAACGTGAAATATGTTTCTATTTAGTGTAATAAAATAGTTTAAAATTCAATTGTCTGAAGCAAATCCATTGCAATAATTCGAATTAATAATTCAGCCCAATCCATCGATACAAACATCGACATTATGAACATTTAATGAAGGCAGAAAAAGGAAAGCAATATCCTGTTCCATATTCCACCAATCATCCCATGCTCACTGTTTTCTTCTCAACTTTTCTTGTCTACTTTTTTTTCACTTTCTCTGTAACCTTTTTACAAGGTGATGGTGTTTTTGTCATTTAAGTTGGTCGACGCTTTCTTCATATTATTTTAGGATTACCGGTTCACAGTTTCCACCATAATTTGTTTTTAACTTTTCTACTTTAGTTGATTTGACTTTAGTAGAAATAAAAACTTCTTTTTAATAATTCACAAGCAATTTTGGAAGATTTTTGCGCGCAAGAATTGTTGTAAAACATAAAATTGTTTAGAGGCACGAATATACATCTGTAAAATAAAACAGATATAAATTAATTAAAAGTGACTATACTCTTGGAGTTCAAGTCATTAGGAAATACTGAAGAACCGGTTGATGCTCCGTTATTCTTTGCTTTGTATTACTAGAATAGCTTTAATTATCGTATTTTCTGTAATTGCTGGTTGAGTGTTGATATTGTAGTACTATTTTCAATCAATTATTATTTGAATTATCTTTCAAATGCACGGTAGTATATCAAGGTTTTGTTATTTAGAAATTACTTAAGCCTTTTAAGCACCTTTGAGACGTAAGTGTAAGATATTTTCTCACGATTTTGTTACAATGAAAAACTAAAGTTGCTAAAAATTATTATTTACAATCTCGAGTAATGATAACAAAATTAATATCTATACATTTAATTATATTTTTTATACCTAGTAATTAATACTTACAAGATAAGTTACGATATTATATAATTTTGTCAGATTAAAAAAAGGATTAGTTTAATTACTTGCATGTAGTTTGCACGAGTAGTTTGATTTGCAGAAAATAGTAGATCATTTTAAAAATGCTAGTGTTATAACCATCACTTTTGTTGATGGCACAGAAACAAAAGTGGAAGCTGTCCCCAAAAAAGAAGATACAAAGGAAGATAAAGAAAATGGTGGAAACGCGTTAAGTGCAAAACCTACTGTCATGACTGTGGTGAGTAATCAAGTGTTTCAGTCAAAAAAAAACTTTATTCTGACATTAATGTCTATCTTCCGATCTTCTAAGACAATATAAAGCACACTTTTATGAAGAGAAATTCTCTACTAGGTAGCAAAGTTACAGGAATATTAATAATAATGTTCTTCTATTTCCTCATTTATCAGGCTATGATGCTTGATACTTGATTGTCTCATAGGCAATTCATACTTTTAAGATTTGCATACCTTCATAACGATTGCATTCAGTGCATAGACGTAGAATATTTTTGGAATAGGTTATTGATTAGTTAAAATAGAGAAGATTATAGTTTCATTTATCCTTTAACACCACAATCATTTTATATTCATCAACGTTTATTATTCATTCATGTGCATTTTATTTCCATTTACCAAAAGTTGGATAAAACAAATAAAATCAGGTCTTTATTTTTTGTATAAAAGATGGGTTGAGCTGAACTTAATGTATGTTATGAGCAGTATTTTTCAACATAATGAGTGTTACAGGATCAAAATGGACAAACTGTGTGGATTTGCCCTGCTTGTGGAAAACGAGACGACGGATCTCCTATGATTGGTTGCGACGATTGTGATGGCTGGTACCATTGGTAAGCAATATTATTGTTACTTTAATTATTTTTTTATATCAGTTCTATTTAACTAATGAAGTAATATTTTTAAAGGATATGTGTGGGGATACAAGTGGCACCAGATGAGAATGAAAATTGGTATTGTCCATTGTGTTTAACAAAAAAGAAGAAGAAGAAACACAAGAAAAAAACAAAAGTTGATGCCTAGTACAAATTAACCGGGTCTGGAGTTGAACCCGGATTGTCCTCGCAAATATTAGCATCAAAGATTAAGTCGAAAAACTTGAGTAAAATCAACAAAATTGCCAAAATCAATAAGATCGTAAAAAATAAGAAGTTAACACGGCATGAATTTAAGAATTTGGCTAAAAAATTTAGTAAGAATAAACCCAAAGATAAAAAGAACATTCTGAAAACAGCAGGACTAGTTAAAGATAAGAAGTGTAAAGAAATGACGGCAGAACAATTTTGATTATGTCGTTCATTTGAAGTGCATAAATATGTATACAATTGTAGTTTAATTATGTAATTATTGAGAGAAGCAGAAGGATAAAAAAAGTTGTACATATATAATAATTCTACATAAAAGTTGAGGATTGCAAAGTTTGATCATGAAAGGTTATGAATCAATAATGTAATTATGTAAGAATGATAGTTGTATAGAAAACCAATGAAATAGGTCTATCCTACAACGTAATTTATAGTTTTTATTATTTAGGTTTTGTATAAGTTTGCAGAATAGAAGATTCTACAGTTTGTGTATATATATGAACTTTGTACGTGAAGATATAAATTGGCAAAATTTATTTTTGCAAGTATCTGTTTTTAATTATTGTTGCAAAAATTTGTAATAATTGTCAACTTCTTTACCTGCTCGACTCACTTGGAGTATATAGCAAGGCTAATGCATGAATAAAAAAATATATTGCGAACTTGACATTGAGTATTTAAATTTATTTGAAATGTGTGAAATTAAATGTTTCTAGGAGCATTGAATAAATTAATCAATAAATTAATTTATTGAAAACTGTAAATATTGCAATCTTTTTATTATCTTTATGTGGTTTCATTGTACATAAAATGGTATTTTATTAATAAATAAAAAAATCGTCATTATCAGTGATAATCTCAATAATGAATACACAATTAGAAATTTATGTAACTTTTAATAACATTGTCATCAAAAGATTTGAAAAATAAAGATTAAATGATATTCTGTTTTTACATAAGTCTACATACACATTTTTTATATTGATTATTTAAGCATTGATTACCAAGCAAAGTCTTAGAAATCTCACTATTTTTTAAATTATTTACTACAAGTTTATCTTAAAAAAATTTTCTGAAAAATATAATTTAGAAATCTTAAAAAATTAATTGTTTTATCAGAAAAAAACATATATTTCTGAAATTTCTGTAATTATAATCTAAAATTTTAACAATTTCTTAAATACCTATGTACAGGGTAAGTATTTGAAATGCAGTATTAATGAGCTAACAATTTACTTGTTTTTCATATTTCTCACCAATTTCTTCAATTTCATTTATCAATATTTGAGGCCTCCATAATCCAGTAGAATTTTTTAACACATGTCAATTTTATTATTTTTTGATGGTGTCGAATTTAATCCAGCTGTGTCACCTGATTCAAGTTGCTTAAGTAGTCGAAAAAGAGCAGCTGCTTCTCTGATTCGACTAAATTCTATACAAAATGCCTGAACTTCTATAAAAAGTTCTTGCACGTTGATTATTTTATTTCTAATTAAAGACTGAAGAAAAACACATACTAGTCGCACCAATCGACTTTGCATGTAACGGTCTTTGATAGTTTCACAAGTATTTATACAATTACTTATATAAAGGTGAACAAATTCTGTGGGCAAATCCACTGTTGTTGTTAATCTATTAACTACTTCCATAGAATGCAAGGACATTTCCATGTTGACAAGCACACTAAAATATTCAGTGATTTGACTGGATTGCATCAATTTTAACAGAACTTCGATTGCTATTAGTGGATTGTTTTCTACTAGATCTGGCAATTTTCCTGGAGTTAATCCTATGTGATAAACTAATTTTGGATCTTTGTGTAACTCAGTTACAAGATGCTGCTGCTGTTGCAATGTTAAGACACTTTTGAAGGCTCTGCCCATAACTCTCCTAGCTTCAGCACCAGCACAGTTTGATACACACATACTATTATCATATTCTAATTTGAATTGACTTGGTTCAGACATATTCATCCAAGGTACTTCATCATAAGTAGATCTATGAATAGGTGGCGATGGTCTTAAAAACTCGGGTTGATAACTCTGAGCATATGCTGGGGGATCTCCAACAACAAGAGATTCTATAATGTTATTGTGTTTTTCTTTGATATCAACATCATTTGTAGCATTTCCTTTCGGCCTTGCTGTGTCAGATAAAATAACTGGGTTAGCACACTTTTCTACAGCAGGAAGTTCAGAGCGACGTTCAACTAATTGCAACTGTAAATCAGTTGAATCATAAGGTGGTGGACTGGGTAGAGGATACAATTCTTCTATTATTTGTCTTGGGGTCTTTTTCATCATTTCTCTATAATTATAGCCCATTAGACCGGCTATCAAATATTTCTCACATCGAGATAATACTGGAATATGTCCAGAATAAAGAGCTTTATCAAGATTTTCACCAGGTGATTTCAAAATTTGTACAAATACCTATTGACAAATTTATATTTTACTTTTGCTTGTTTTTTGAGACAGAAAATTATTCAAAAATAAATACATACCGGTGCAAATGGAGTTGTAGCCAGTGGCTCGCCTTTGTATAGATCAAAAAGCATCGCTACTGCAATAATTCTTTGCAATTCCTTGGGCAAAAGGTCCACATGTTGTAACAGAAGAAGCAGTGTCATTCCAACTTTGAAACGCTCTGGTCTAGGAAAGACTGTGTGTAATTGGTTTGATATATTTTCTAAAGTTTTGCTAGCATTTTCTTCATCTAGCATGTCCAACAGTTTGGACAAGTCTTTTGAGTTAAGCGACATGACTAATGAATAGTAGTGTTCAAATACCAGATAACAATCAACTTATCAAAGAAAAATGTCCTTGTTTCACAGTAATTCTTCATAGCTAAAAATAAAATTTGTTCATAATATATTGATAAATGAGTTTAGAAAGTATTTATTTTTTTACTCACCATACGCGCTTCCGATATTTTATCATGTCATGCAAGAGCCGAATCCTTAACGACATAACTTTCACTTATACTATAGGTACTTTTACAACAATAAAGTTAAGCATATCAGATTATAGCCACTAACGCCGACTTAACCAGGAATGCGTCTCAGTGTTGTTTCAAACCTGTTGATAAGATGTTTATATTACTCATGAATGCGAATTTCTCAAAAAAATAATAATTTTTTTAGTTTTTTGGAATAAAGAAGGTCAGGAAAGTGTATATATGACAAATATATGCGCGTAAGTATACGATATTTACGTCAAGGTATTAGTTGGTATTATATTTCTACCGGTACATCACTAGTCAAAGTGCGAGAACAAATTATTTCTCAATCACAATTTCTTATTGTTTGTTGTGAATAAACTGCACATATAAACAAACACCGAAAAATATATGCTTATGATCAATTAACAATGATTTACAAATAAAAAATTTATATTCGCGATGTTTTAGATGCTGATTTGACTCATTTTTCGAGGTTAAATATACACCGACAAGTTTTTAACATATTTTTTTTCTTTAACGTACCCTAGCTTCTTAAGGATTCAGTTTCTGAGAAAAGCCTGTACTTCTTTCAGCAACTAATTATTCAAACCGAATTTTGTAAAGATTTATTTTTGCATATTCATACACCGGCGAATACCTATACTTATAGAGGCGAAATGCTCTTCCAATCCCCAAGACTTTCCATTAAAATCAGCAAAGCAAAGCAATGTTAAATCTTACCTTCTACTAATCAGAAGCCTGTTCAAAACAAATAAAACTACAGAACATAATTAAATTGATTAATATAGAGCGTTTTCACGCGAAGCATCCCACATCAATCGCACTTTTTTAGAGAACCAGAACACAAAATAAAACTGGCCAGCTGATATATGTCGAAAAAACTGCACGACAACAGTGCGCATGCGCTGAAAATAGTACTGCACACGCGTGTGTTGTTGAAACACGTGCGGAGTATATCTATATAGTGTTCTGGTGTTTAGTTGTATGTATATACAGATATAGATATAACAAGTATTGCTGTATATATATATATATCTGCAAATCTGTATATCCATAGGAGTTCAAATCATATGCTGTTTTTGCATGTTTGTCGGCGAGTTTGTTGTTAAATTCAGTAATGCGCGAATTACCGCGCATCACGCGCGCCTTGCGCGCTTTTACAAATCGGTGCCGAGAGCTGGACCTTCGGAAAGTAAATGACTTGAATGCCAAAAGACAGGAGGTGACAGCAAAAGTCAAAAGGTAATCGCTAGTTTAAGGTTACCTAAATTTCAGTAAATGTTGTAACTGCGATGATAAGTGTATCATGTAACGCAACACGAAGTAGCGTATTAAACTGTTAAACATTGATCAGTTTAAATTCTTCAGATTTAATAAGATGTCTTAATTTTCATTTGAACAGGGACTTGAATTGGAATGAGATTTGTAAACAAGTACCCGTAGACATAACAACTCTGCTTACCAAAATACAGCATCTCGTTTCCAAGATTTGTGGTAAAGTTTTTTTTTTACAATAACCACTCTTTTTTATCATGCAGGCTATTCATTTAATATGTCTATTTTGTCTATTTTGTAGAAGGACAACCTACGGAGGTGATCAATGAATTATCTGTTTATATATTGAGATTAGTGATTCAAGAAAAGGTAGTTAGTCAAAAAACGATGACTGAACTGAGGCAGTTACTCGGTACAGCTGATCAAAAGTCTATGAAAGATATAATACAGGTAAAAATCAATGTTGTTCGAAAGTTTCATTGAATAATAGAAATGACGTTGTACTTCTTTTTGTAGATTATAGCAGAAATTCGTCAAAAAATATCAGAGGATGACTTAGATATTATTTTAAATAAAAAAGATACAACAACAGATCTCCGAAGTGAGCCATTTGGAAAGAAAATCCCATATCATTCAGCAGAAGTTTCATGGCCTAAAACTGACATGCTTCATGACATGAATGCAAAAAATTTTAAAAATATAACAAAAAGGTTTGATGAACTCTTAAGAGCTCCACAAATAGAAACTACAGTGAGAAAAACTGAGGTTGGTAGTAGATCATACCGATGATGATCAAAATAATGAATGACTCAAGGTAAATTGTGATTTTTCTAACTTTTTTCCAGTTTGATAAGCAACAAGTAAACAAGGGTATGAAACAAGCTTTTGAAAAATACAAAACAGCTATGTCTTATGATGAATTTGTAAACGTTGTTATAAGCAAATTAAAAGCTCCTGGTGATTCAGCTGAAAGTGAATTGTTTGATTTATTGGGATGTGAAAATATAGAATTTATTGAATATGTCATTGAGCATCGTAAACAAATACTGGCATGGCACAGCAATCAAAAACTAACAAAAACTTTTAATAGTAAGTTAAAAATAAAATAAAATTTAACGTCAAGTTTAATTTGATTACAGCTATGTAACTGATTTTTTTATGTTAGCTATGGAGAAGCAACCTCAGATATCTTCTCAGGTTATAGTTCAGTCTGAAAAAGAAAAACAGTTAATGAAACAAGTACGCAAAGAAGAGAAAAAATTACAAAAGGTAGCCAGCAAATTTGATAGTGGAAGAGATCTTGATGATGATGACTACGAAGTATTTAATCCTATAGAGTTAAGGCTCAAGAGACAAGAAGCTCTATCTGCAAAAGCTGAACCTTTATTTAAAAAGAATAGAAGTAGTGTATACAGTACTGCAGTCAAAGAGCAGTATCCATTTGTGTTTGATTCAAAGCTGTGTGCAAAAGCTTCTGCTGGTAAATTCTTACATATTAGCTTGCTTTACTTACAATTAGTTTTATTAAATAAATTATCAAGACTTAAGAACATTTTTTAATTTGTAGGATTTGTATCGGGACAAAGGATGATACTACCAGAAAACGTCAAGAGAACCGATAGTCAACTGTGTGAGCAAGTTGATATTCCTATTCCTGTCATAGATCCCTTAACTGTTGGAAACAATCGTGTTACAATTTCTTCATTAGACGAAGTTTGTATTACATTGCATAAATTAACTTTACAAGCGCCTTTGATAATTACTCTAATATAATGAACTTTTTAGATTGGACAAATGGCGTTCAAAGGCGTCGAGTCGCTGAATAGGATACAGAGTATAGTCTTTGATGCTGCTTATCATACAAACGAAAATTTGCTCATTTGTGCGCCAACTGGTGCGGGAAAAACAAATGTCGCACTGTTAACAGTGGTACATCAAATTAAACTTCACATAGATAATGGCATTTTAAAGACTAACGAATTCAAGATCGTATACATAGCTCCAATGAAAGCTTTAGCTGCAGAAATGACAGCTAATTTTAGTAAAAGGCAACATTTTTTTAATAATTATTTTTTAATCATAAATTAAAATGATCTGTAGTCTAAAAACATTTATTTTGCACTTAGACTTGGAAATTTGGGGATCGCAGTGCGCGAGCTGACAGGTGACATGCAATTAACAAAAACTGAAATACAACAGACACAAATGATAGTGACGACGCCAGAAAAGTGGGATGTGGTTACGCGCAAAGGAACAGGAGATGTTGCGTTGACAAGGATAGTTAGATTGCTTATCATTGATGAAGTGCATCTCCTTCATGGCGATCGTGGTCCTGTTGTAGAAGCTCTTGTGGCCCGTACTCTTCGACAAGTGAGTAAATGTAAATATAATTTATTGAATCAAAATTTTGTCATTGTTAAAATGACAATATTTTTTAGGTGGAATCTTCTCAAAGTATGATTAGAATAGTCGGTCTTTCCGCAACACTGCCAAATTATGTTGACGTAGCCCGATTTCTCAGAGTAAATCCGTACAAAGGACTGTTTTACTTTGACCATCGTTTCCGACCGGTACCTCTGAGTCAGACTTTTATAGGTGTCAAAGCTGTCAAGCCAATGCAGCAGATGAACGATATGGATTTGGTTTGCTATAATCAAGTAGTTGATATGGTTCGCAAAGGGCACCAGGTGAATTTATTGAATTTATCGTTTATTATACAGAGCAATGAATAGAATAGTGGACTGAATTTTTGTAATTTTATAGGTCATGGTGTTTGTCCATGCTCGAAACGCTACGATAAGAACGGCAAACGTACTCAAGGAAATGTCTATACAAAACGGTACTCACAAATTGTTTCTTTCCGAGGAGGGTTCAAAGTTGGCTCAGAAGGCATTCAATAGATCACCCAACAGATATTTGAGCGAATTGTTTGAGCACGGCTTATCCGTACACCATGCTGGCATGTTACGTACTGATAGGTAGGCTTTATTACACATATAAATTTTGATTTGTACGTTTAGAGGATTACAAAGTTGTTGATTTTCAGAAATCTTGTTGAAAAGTATTTTTCCGAAGGGATGATCAAGGTGCTCGTTTGCACATCGACACTTGCTTGGGGTGTAAACTTGCCAGCTCATGCAGTAATTATACGGGTAAGTCTTTATTTTCCAGAAATTAAATAGTATTTGTGTGTCTTTAATAATTGAATTTTTCTTACGCAGGGTACTGAGATTTACGATTCAAAACACGGCTCTTTCATCGATTTAGGAATACTCGATGTTTTACAAATTTTTGGCCGGGCGGGTAGACCTCAGTTTGATACCTCGGGGCATGCGGTCATCATTACGTCACACGACAAGTTGTCTCATTATTTATCGCTTTTAACGAATCAGTTCCCTATTGAGAGTAGTTTTATCAGGTATCTGGCCGACAATTTAAATGCAGAGGTATTTATATGAAATTTCTTTGCGAAGTTTGTTGATTATATTATGGGACTAATTTTTAATCATTTTATTGGAAACAGATCGTATTAGGTACAATATCGAATGTGGAAGAAGCCGTGGAATGGTTGAGTTACACATATCTTTTCGTTCGAATGAGGCTCAATCATCTAGCGTACGGTATTGAGTATCAGACGATCGTTGAAGATCCTAATTTGGAGAAAAAGAGAAAAGAATTTATACACTCTTCGGCTATGGCACTCGATAAAGCGATGATGATACGGTACAATACGAGTACCGGAGATTTGAATGCTACTGGTTCGTTATTCATTATATTATGTTGATTGATGATTGATTAACAGCGTACACGTTTTTAACAATTGCTTTTTCAAACACAGACCTTGGCAGAACGGCTAGCCATTTCTACTTGAAGTACGACACTATCGAGATTTTCAACGAGCTCATGAAGCCAATAATGACTGAAGCTGATATTTTGGGAATGATTTCTCGTTCGCAAGAGTTTGAACAGCTTAAAGTTAGAGATGATGAAATGGATGAACTAGAAAACTTGCAATCGGATTATTGTGAAGTTATTCCGCAGGGTGGAAAGGAAAACATCCACGGAAAAGTCAATATATTGATACAGACATACCTGTCAAGGGGGAGAGTTCAGTCCTTCTCTTTGTTATCTGATCAAGCATACATTACACAGGTAAGCGATCCAAAAAAAAATAAATTGGACGTTTTCAAATTATCATTGAGTATGTTTATTCTTCGTTTTGTAGAATGCAGTGCGTATATGCAGAGCGTTATTCGAAATGATGCTGCGCAAAAATAATGCCATCATGGCTGGTCGGGTACTGAGTATGGCTAAGATGTTGGAACTGCAACAATGGGATCACATGAGTGCCTTGCGCCAATTTTATTGTTTACCCTTTGAAGTCGTGTCCAAAATAGAAGAACGTGAATTGACGGTTGAACGGCTAAGAGAAATGAGCGTGATGGAAATCGGTCAGTGAACTAGTCAATTTTGAAGCGAATGATTAAAAATTGGAGTATATTTAATCAGTTTTGTAACCTCTAGGTAACATGCTTCGCAATCAGAAGGCTGCAGCTCTTGTGAAGAAGTGTACCGAGGAGTTTCCTTCCCTTGATTTTGAAGCTACTTTGCAACCCATCACTCGAACCGTTCTAAGAATCCGCTTGCAAATAATTCCGGAATTCAAATGGAACGATAGGATCCACGGCAAAAACTCTGAAGCTTTTTGGCTATGGATTGAAGATCCAGACAGCAATTACATCTACCATTACGAGTATCTTCAACTTACTAAAAAACAAGTAGTTACGATGTCAGGACAAGAACTAGTAATGACAATTCCTCTAAGCGAACCTCTTCCAAATCAGTACTTCGTAAAAGCTACTAGCGACCGCTGGCTCGGTTGCGAATTCTTACAGCCATTGAAACTGTCAGGCTTGATATTACCAGAATCTCATCCACCTCATACGGGTAAGATTTAAAGTAACAAGTGATAATGCTGAATAATCAAATTAATCTTGTTCATGCATTAATGAATTATCATTCTGCTTCAGATCTTTTAGAACTACAACCATTACCAGTCAGTGCTTTGAAAGCACCGGAATTCGAAAAATTGTATAAGTTCACTCACTTTAATCCTATTCAGACACAGATATTCCATTGCCTGTACCATACAGACCATAACGTCCTCCTGGGGGCACCGACGGGTTCGGGTAAAACGATTGCTGCCGAAATAGCCATGATGAGGGTCTTCCGAAGCGAACCAGACCGAAAAGTACATTAATTCAATTAATTTTGTTTAACTAGTTTACAAGATTATAAATGCGTAATTTGCTGATTTAGGTAGTATACATAGCTCCATTGAAAGCCCTGGTAAGAGAACGAATGAAGGATTGGACAAAGAGGTTGGGAGGTCAACTCGGAAAGAACGTTGTAGAATTAACAGGAGACGTAACACCCGATGTCAAAGTAATCTCTACCTCTGATGTGATAGTGACGACGCCTGAGAAATGGGATGGTATCAGTAGAAGCTGGCAAACGAGGAACTACGTTCAAAAAGTAGCCTTGATTATTATTGACGAGATTCATCTGCTTGGTGAGGATCGTGGTCCCGTGCTAGAGGTCATCGTTTCGAGAACTAATTTCATCGCCTCTCACACCTCCAAGAGCCTGAGGATCATTGGTTTATCTACAGCTTTAGCTAATGCAGTCGATCTAGGTCATTGGCTCGGAATCAAGAGGGTAATAATATATTCAGCTTTTCATTAATTTAAAATCATATTACGTTATCATCATCATGAATCAATAAAAAATATTATACAGATGGGCCTGTACAACTTCCGTCCATCGGTGCGACCAGTCCCACTAGAAGTACACATAGCTGGCTTCCCAGGCAAACACTACTGTCCACGTATGGCAACGATGAACAAGCCTACTTTTGCAGCGATTCGTCAGCATGCTCCTGTTAGTCCATCCCTCGTTTTCGTTTCGTCGCGCCGACAGACGCGACTCACAGCTCTCGACCTCATCGCTTATCTTGCAGCCGAGGACAACCCAAAACAGTGGTTACATATGCCTGAGGAAGAGATGGACAATATACTTGACAACATCAAAGATGTTAATCTCAAGCTCACTCTTGCATTTGGCATTGGACTACATCATGCCGGTCTTGAGGAAAAGGATCGTCAAACCGTAGAGGAGCTCTTTGTTAATAATAAGATTCAGGTTTCAATTTTTTCTTAGTACATCTACTAATTTAATTTACTCTCGTTATGATTAAATTATTAAGAAAAAAATTGTATTAGGTTCTCGTCACTACGGCAACTTTGGCCTGGGGTGTCAACTTCCCGGCCCATTTAGTCGTGATCAAAGGCACCGAGTATTACGACGGTAAAACCAAACGTTATGTGGATATGCCCATCACTGATGTATTGCAGATGATGGGCAGAGCTGGACGGCCTCAGTTCGACGATTCGGGAGTTGCAGTAGTTCTCGTTCACGACATCAAGAAAAACTTTTACAAACAGTTCTTGTACGAGCCTTTCCCTGTCGAGTCGAGCTTGCTTCAAGTTCTACCCGATCACATTAACGCTGAAATCGTTGCCGGCACCATCAAGAGCAAACAAGAGTTTCTCGATTACCTTACTTGGACGTACTTCTTCCGCAGATTGCTAAAAAATCCTAGATACTATAATTTGGATAGTATGGAGCCCGAACTTGTAAACTCCTACTTATCAAAGTTGGTTGACGAAACCCTCGGAGTTCTCATCGAGTCGCAATGTATATTCAACGATGAGGTCAGTGTGCTAATGTTAATGGCTTTTACTTGTGTTTCTTTCTCAACGTAATTGTTGTAACGAAAATTTATAGGAAGAGCAATGCATAGGTCCACTACCATTAGGAAGGATCGCCTCTTATTATTATTTATCGCACCAGACCATTGCCATGTTCAATGAGAGCCTACAGGATGACCTTTCGTTGGAAAAATGTTTGCGAGTTATGTGCAATGCTCACGAGTATGACGAACTCCCTGTTAGGCATAATGAAGATTTGCTTAATGAGTAAGTCTTATTCTATAATAAGTGTATAAAGTACCGGTCTACGGATCATCTAACAATAATAATTTTTTACGCTTCAGAGAATTAGCAAAAATGTGTAGGTATCCCGTTGAACGTCTGTCTTACGATTCGTCAAACACAAAAGCTTTCCTGCTTTTACAAGCGCATTTTTCAAGATTGCCATTACCTTGTGCTGATTACTATACCGATTTAAAATCTGTACTCGATCAGTCCATACGAATATTACAGGTAAAAATATATTATTTTTTACACTCGAATACAACAAGAGAATGATTTTAACCAAGTCGAAAAAACAAATATCCTAGGCTATGATAGATGTGGTAGCAGAACGAGGTTTCTTATCTTCGACTCTTCGAGTGATGCAGCTTCTTCAAATGGTTCTTCAAGCTAGATGGATTGACGAGCCCGCACTTTTGACATTGCCGTACATCGAGAAAGAACATTTACATTTATTTTCTGAATTTCCCAAGTGCCTTCCATGGTTTTGCACAACCGTTGCTAATAATTATGGTCGATTGTCTAACGTTTTACTTCAAGAGTTTATCGATGATCACGTTAGCAAGGTAAGCAAAGTTTGTTGTTGAATCAAAATTTTGTGTAAAAGGTATCCATTTTATTCGTTGTTAAAAAATACTTTTAGATACATCAAGTAGCCAAAGATATGCCAGTTATATGCATCGATTTATGCATACAAGGCGACGCAGAGTTTAACGAAGAAGATAAAAAAATTGAAATTTCCTCCAAAACACCGCAACAATATCTTCATTTGAATGGGGATCAAGAATACACATTGGTAGTGGGCACGAAGCGAAAAAATTACTCGCAAACACTGAAAGCCCACTGTCCGCGATTTCATCGTGGAAAAGACGAAGGCTGGTTCTTGGTCCTCGGCGATCTCGAGCATCGCGAGTTATGGGCTTTGAAACGGGTGTCGGGAATCAATGGGCCGCGAAAGACTCATTACCTGCAATTCACCACACCAGCAACTTCGGGTGAGTAGCTTTCACCTTTTTGTCGATTTTTCCACTCCATAAAAGTCTTACTCTTGAATTATTAATAGTGTGCTCTTAAACTTAACTTGAAGATACCGCAAACTAAATTTTAAGTTAGAATGCGTGATTTGATGGAAATCTTTACCAAGTGTTGATCTTCTTGTTTACAGGCCATGTAAAACTGCAACTCTATATCATATCAGATTGTTACTTGGGATTGGACCAACAATACGCCGTTCCAATAAATGTGATACTATAAGTTTAGTAAGTTTTCCAAGATTTTAAATATACTTACTTGTTAAATAAGGGAGATCAAGTATTATTACTACACGCTGTAAAAATATACGTAGGCATTGAAGTTTATGAAAAAAGTAAAACTTTTTAAGAACGATTAACGTTTTATATTTATTTGTTTTACAATGTTTTTTCTTTCCCATCCTGTAAAGGATGTAGCGCAACAATAGAAAAAGGTTGATTTCGCGAATATAAAGTGAATGTTATATGTACTTTCAAATGATTTAAAGTTGCGCCAACTGCTGTATCATTACGATTTTTACCCAAAGAAAGTCATTTTACTTAACTAATTTTTTGTTTACTGCAATAAAATTAAATAGAAACTTATACATTTGACATTTGCTAACTAAAATTTTCTATTTTATTTTTACTTATTCGTAGGAACCACATATTAACAGAAGACTCTGTTTTGCGTTTATATCCGCCGTAAAATTGAATACATAAAGTTAATAATGCTGTCTTCAATTATCAGCTTTTTTGTAAGAAGTATACGTATGTACAAAAAATACTGTTGTCGTAAATCATTTGAGTGATTTATTCATATTCTTATTTTGCTTTATAAATCACAATTAACGGCTCTCATGCGGTCTTCAGTCAGTCAACGATTTATAGAAAATGAAATACATTACACATGTCGTTTTTGTGTTTCCTACGTCTTTTATCGCATAAAAAAGCCTTAATTACATTATAGCCAACGGCAAGCACGTAATACAATTGAAGCGCGACAATCAACACTTGCACAAAAAAATCATTTATGAAAATTTCACAAAGTTTTTCCAGCTATATATTATTTAACCACATGATAATAAGTCTTTCTTTTTTTTTGAAAAGTTGATTTTGTAATTATTACAGTAATGGTACAATTAGAGTACTCTCAACAACAGGTTGTTAAAATATTACATTATTTAATATTAAAAATTTTTTTTATTTATTTAGTTTAGTTTGAACACATTTTTAAAGGATTCATAAATACAGTATACAGACATATATTGGTCTTTAGGGAAAAACGTCTAAAAGTATTTAACAATGCTACAGACATCTTTATAGTATTTAGATCATTTAAAAAGTAGATTTTTTCCATTTTCATTGCTTTATTCTTGCCATGTTTCTATTAATTATACTGAATATAATTGGCCTCTATTCAATCAACTTATTTGTTTGCATAAAATACTAAAATTTAATGGCTATCAGCGCGTTGTTCGAAAATAAAAATGATAATATGGCATGCACGTCGCGCTTCAATTTTACATAAATACAGTCTAGTCGATGATGATTCGGTAAACACAATATGCAAATAAAATAAGAGAATTTTCTTTGCTCATTACAACAATCTCTTTTCCAATGTAAGCTTCAATGTTTGGAATTATACATTGAGATTTCGCGGTACAGTCGAAATCTGTTCTGCTCAATAAACCGTTGCAATAGGGTGTAAATAATAAACGCTAGAACTTGTTAACAATCGACCGATTGCGTGCGGCACCAAACAATCTTCCTATGTGTGTAAGCACGTTTTTTTTACTTTGCATTAGAGCGAATTTTTTGCTTCTTGTCTTGCATGTCAACATCGTCAGCACGTTACAAGCTGTTGGAATAAGAAAATCATATAGGTTAGTGCATCAAAACGTTGAACTTTCGACACTTTTGTGCTGTCTCTGTTTTTTCTTTAATACCATGTGTTGTATGTTTGCTATAATTAACATACATTACTCTGAGCGAAGCAAAGATTATTAGTTATTGTTTTGTATGTCATGCTGGCGGTGTGGATGCGCTTTTTGTTTAGTTCTTTTTAGTGCACTTATCGATTCATATCGTGCGCGTGGACACTTGCAAAAAAACACATAGAATAGATTAAATAAATTAACACATCACAATCATGCCAGATTTGTATTTACGAGTTGCTGTGACTTACTTTGTGACTGGGTAAATATTTCATCAGGAAAGATCAGGACAGTAAAAAACAGAAGGGCATGTATATACATATATACAAAAACATTTTAAATACACGTTGTTACATGAAATTGCATATTCTGTTAAGAACGATAATTTCGAAAACTTAAAACAGATTTACCATTTGAAGTGATTTAAAAATTTTAACTATTCTGATGCTGTTCGTTCCTGTCCCGGTCTCATACAAAATAGCTACTTTCAAAACTATAACAAAAATTTTTTGAGAATAATTGACGTTTCTTTAAATGTCCATGCAATGTGACTCATATATTTATACTATTGGGCGATGATTATTCATATATGAAATTCTCATGTACCGAAAAAAAATTAAATTTTTTCATACATTCGTTCAATTAAAATAAAAGTTAACCTTTTACAATCCGAAAAACACTCCGAATTTGAAATTTTAACATATGTATGTACTGTGCAAACAAGCAGTGTACATTTTTTATTCTTCTAAATGTCATAAAAGTGCAAATGATCTTTTAGTCTACAACAATTAAGCTTATTCAACGATAGCATACATTATCACAGTGTACCATCACAAGGCAGTACTTTGAATTGTGTGAAGCGCTTTGTTAAGAGGCGTTATAGAATATAAGTTAAAAAGCTGTAAAAGCTCTAAATATTTGAGATCACGTGCTTCTTTGACAGCTTGATGCTCAGAAGAGCCATTCGATTCTAATTCTCGATTCATGCATAATATAACCCTATGGTCGCCGAATCAAATTTTGCATGCTGAATAAATTCGATCCTAAACCAAGCGTATCGTCAAGTTGGACCAGTGTCGAGTGCTACTGCTACGTGTTTCTATGCTAATACAGTTTGAAAGTAGAATTGGCAGGGGTTGGGGGATGCAGCGGGTTACGCATAGGTACTTACTTTTCCGGCAAGATACGGGGAGTGGAAAAGTCTTCGGGCCACGTATACATGTTTGGAAGTGGGCTGTCGTAGTTGCAGTCATACATTTTGCTCATGATGAACGATCGCTTGTCCTTTGGTTCTGGGTATTCACTAGCCAAATTACCTTTGAAACAAGAATAACAGCATGAATATATTTATCGTTCGCTCGGCTGTGGAATTTCATGCCAAGATTCTCAAAATACCGTGTTTGTAGGCATAGTCCGCAATTTTGCAGGCAATGTCAATGGAGCACTCTTGAATAGTACTCAAGGGCGGGTAAACACTGCCCATCTCCAAGTCCGCATCCGACACGTTGTTCGCGACCTCCTGGGCCGAGAGCAGGAACATCTCCTCGGTGATGTGATGGCAGCCCGTCGCGATTACGCCCAGAGCGATGCCAGGGAAGATATAGGCGTTGTTGCCTTGTCCCGGTTTGAAGATTTTTCCGTTATATTTGACTTCTCCGAACGGCGAGCCAGACGAGAATATACACCTTCCCTGTGTTGATTCAAACAAACGGTGCCTGAGTATGCGTAAGCCGTAAAAATGATACTTCTTTTTTTAGAAACAAAGCGCACTGTTGCGTAACTCGCTGAATATTATAGCAAGCTTTACCTATACGCGATTAGGCCGATGACCATCGTTATAATTATACTTATATAAAAGGTGGAACATGACGTACCTGCGTGTGCTCGTACGCAGCCTGGGCTGTGCACTCGGCTTTGCTTGTTGGATTGCTCAGTGCAAAGATCAAAGGCCTCTCATTATTTTTAGCCATCTCTTGCAAAACCTCGGGGGTAAACGTGTTGGCCGCTGCCGAAGCGCCTGCATAAACAGAGCCAATTTAATAATTCCCGCTTGGGCTCTCCCTGCGCACTCTAATAGCGGCATCGTTTAATCATTTGCGACATTAGATTATAAGCGAAAATCGCATTGCGCCATTGTGATTGCTTAATGCTCGAATAGCACCGATTCATTGGCAGCGCGCTTAAGTGATGAACGCGTTATATTCGGCCGCCGGCGTCCACTTTTGTACTATACATACTGACTATAGACGAGCGAGAAAACATTTTTTCTTTCTTTTCAAATTTAAAAATGTTTACTCGCAGTTATTTGAAACGTCGAACAGATAAAGCGAGACGTTGAGGCGGAAGCGCAGAGGAGAGTAGAAGACGCAAATGTCTTACCTATGAGAATCGATGGCTTGACTTTCCTAACGACCTCGATAAGGCTCTTCATGGGCGGGTGATCCTTGGCGTAGTAAATCTTGTGCCCGTCCAAGTCACCCTCGGTTCGGGTGGTGGTCAGCAGACCATTGATGTCCAGCATCCAAATGTTATTGCGTGCCTCCTCCTTCGAGCATCCGTCGGCTTCCAGCGCCTTGACGCACAGATCCGCTATTCCGATAGCGGCCTGCACATTGATCAAAGCGGCATTTTAAGCTTATAGCTCTCTATATATACCGAGTGAAAAGATCGTCGTTTTCGAATGAACATTTCCAAATGGTGAAACAAACATTCGGCCTATAATTGGAGTATCATTTTGTTTGTGTTCGCAAGCGATAATCTTTTTGCATTTAGCGCGTGTATACTATATACAACCAAAGTTGCCACAACCCACCTCTCCAGCACCGAGGAAGACGAACTTGTTCTCGCGCATGGGCTTGTTGGTGAGCCTCTGACTGGCGAGAATCCCGGCAACAGCGACGGCAGCGGTGCCCTGGATGTCGTCGTTGAACGTGCAGTACTTGTTCCTGTACTTGTCCAAAAACCTGAAGGCGTTGTGATTGCCGAAGTCCTCGAACTGGATGAGCACGTTCTGGCCGTACTTCCTGACGCAGGCGCACATGAACTCGTCGAGCAGCTCGTCGTACTCGGGGCCGAAGGTCCTGGGCTTGCTCAGGCCGATGTAGTGCGGATCGTTGCGCAGCTGCTCGTTGTTGGTGCCGACGTCGATGGTGATGGGCAGGCACTGATGCGGCTTGATTCCCGCCAACGCCGTGTACAGGGCCAGCTTTCCCACGGGAATGCCCATGCCGCAGGCGCCCAGGTCGCCGAGACCCAGGATCCGCTCGCCGTCCGTCACGCAGATCGCCCGCACCGCCTGCTCCGGCCTAATGACGAGAAAACGCCGCAGTAGTAAACAGAGCTGTGACGCGCAGTGTGCAGCCTCAGAGTATATCGGTTATCATACCAATTATTGAGGATCTCGTAGATGTGACCCTTGTCGTAGATGGTGATGAAGAGGCCGCGCGGCCTGCGGTATATAACACCGAACTTTTGGCAGGCGAGACCGACGGTCGGCGTGTACACGATGGGCATCATCTGCTCGATGTTCTCCTTCAGCAGCCGGAAGAAGAGCCGCTCGTTTCGCTCCTGAAAAGTTAATTCGGCGTTATATATATACATATATACGTGTATGTATATATTATATGCACCTGCAGCTCGACGAGGTAGAGGTAGCGGTTCAGATCCTCCGTGTACTTCATTACGGAAGCTTTGCAGAGAGCCAGTTGCTCCTCTTGGGTTTTAAATCTCGGCGGCTGGAGCCCGTGGATTCCCAGTGCTATTCTCTCCTCCAATGTGAAGGCTAATCCCTTTAAAATTTTCAATCGCGCTTCATTATTACTCATATATTTTTATTATTTCCGCGGTTTTTTTTCGAAAGGCTCGTTTATCATAACCATAAACGCGTAAGAATAATCAGCTAATTACATCTCGAAAGTTCAACGACATCTTGACAAATCCAAGCATTACAATCACGCGCTAATTAAATGATCGATCGATCGACAGTACTACAATAGCGACGGATCGATACATCCTCGAGTGTGAAACACTCGATACGCGCGCGTGTATAATATCTAATCCAGCGGAGGCCGACCGTAATACGGAGAGATAAAACATCGCGCGTCAGTCCGGATAATCGATAGGAGGTATACAATGAGCGCCGACCGTACACACATACACACACACCGATGCGCATCATCAGTGTAAATCGTGTAAATCTCTCCCGCAATCGGATCGAGATTGTTCGAATAGTTGCGGACCGTATAGAGTCGCTTATCTGCCGCGATTATCTCTTCCCAAGTCCGGTAAACAATTTATGGGAGAAGAAAATTCGCCAAAGGTACGCGTCAAAGCTGTATTACAATCTAGATATAGAACCTTGTTTAGCCGGGGGTCTCGCAGATGGCCGATGCCCTTGACCATGTTGATGGGTATGACGTCACCCTGGACCTCGTGGATGTCCCTGCGCTGCTGGACATCCATGCTGGAGCTGACGGCCGGCAGCGCCCGCGCCCTCGCGCCGCAGCCATTCCTCCCACACGACCTGTCAACAAACAACGTATATAATGCAATGTCCGCGCGTCGAGTTTGCCGATGCTCTTATCATCTTAATATAATCTGTTCTATGCATCGAGCTTCTGTGCCAGTCTTGTGTGTACAGTTCTCGAATGTACGCGAGCGAGGAGCCGAGCTAACAACGCGCAGCGTGTCTGGGGGATACTCCTCCAATTTTCTTCAATTGGACTCGAACAATAGCAGTCGAGTGGAAACTAAGTTTCCGAGAGAGCGGGCGAACGTCTTGAATATAGATAAATATTATAGTCTACTGCAGTGAAGTTTTAAGTGAGTTGCCGCGATGATGTATTCTCTGACTGGTTGTTGTCACTCGAGTGTGTGATAATCAAGCCTGACTTATATTTTTAATACTTCGTGCCAGAGTCATCGGGACGAATCATCATCGGATAAATTATCCGATGCGTAACGCGATACGTATACGTTTCCAATAGACTACACTGTTTCAATTTAATCGCGGGGAGCATGCTGATTCCGAAATGGTATACATAAGCTATGCATAAATTCACGCGCATTAATCGCAACCGCTCGCCCGTCGTATCGATTTAATTGGCCTGGCATTATAAACCGTATCTGTATACATCTAATTTATCGTTTGACAAAGTAGTCGGCTTGTCGTGTCATCAAACAATATTCGTGGATACGAACACGCGCGCGCGTTTAGCAAATTTGCGCAAAGAAGATTAATGATCGTGAAGATTTTTTACCGTTTTCTGCAAAGCTAATCTAGCCAGAAGCGGATAACGACTCTATAAGTAGAGTCTGGGCATATACAATATGTATATAGCGTGCACACAAGGCTTAAATCGCTCATCACGCGAGCAGCTCGAAGACTAGTCGTAGCCACTTTGTTAAACTCGTTTTCAAGACCGGTTCGCTTTTCCGCATAAATACGAGTAATCGCATCCTCTGAAAAGTGCACACTCGCTTACGTAACCCCCATCATGCCTTATTATACTTGACGACCTTCGAGACCTCCCAAACTATATTCTCAAACCGAGAGAGACCAAAAAAGCTCTATGTAGTATAAATCTCGGGTAATAATAGTGGATATATCAGGTGTCTAAAAAAGAGCCGTAATCGCAGCCAAAAATCGCACCCAGAGCGGGCTAGAAAAATAGAGAGTCGCGTATACGGAAACGTACTTGTCCTCGAAGCTGCTAATACGAGGCGGTATAAAAAGAATATGCCAGCCGGTATAATTTCCGCGCCGGCGACGAAGCGTGAAAGAAAGTCGCAAAAAAGCAACAACGAAAAATATAGTACAGGCAGCTGTGCAGCGCGAAAAAACGCTAACGCGTGTATATACGAATCGAAAAACGATCAAGAGAGCCCGCCCCGCGCGCATATTGATGGTTTTTTAAATTTACCGCGTATAGCCGCCCCCGCACGTGCGCGGCGCGCTAAAGAGCGTAAACAGATTAAAGCGCGCGCATACCTACACGCGAGAGAGACATTATTCGATATGTGTATATCGACGAGGAGGTGGGCGCACGCGTTACAAGGGCTGTTTATGACTGAAATTATTTAAAGTGGATGCGGTAATAATAATGTGTATATAGAAGGAAACGCGCGTGTGCAGCGGCGGCGGCTGCTTTATTGTTGTTGTTGCTCGCGCCCGTGGGGGCACAAAGTGATTGGAAATTACGCGCGCGGCTGGCATTCTCTCTCGCGTGTGTGTCTGCGGGCTGTGATGTAATTTGTGTGTGTTTATATATATATATATATATATATTTATTTATATATATATTTATATAGGTATAGCGGCGCTAGGTGGTTTGTTTACCTTTATTGTGTTATATTTTCGATGCATTTTTTTTAAAATGATATTTTGTTAACGTTTCTGATCAGTCGACGGTATAATTTGAGTTGCAGTTTCAATATTGTTTTAACTACGTAGGCTCGTTTAAAAAAAAAAAGTGGAAAAATAAACAAAGTACTGGTTTACTCTTCCGCGCGGATTTTTCACGACGAATCGCGCGGCGATAACGCAGATATACGATAGCACGTGATGATAGGGATCAGTAGTAAAACGTCGCTTATCTCTATCTCTACGCACGAAGGATTTTCTACATAACTTTGTCTCCGCACGAGTTTTATTGAAACAGTATAATATCTTCGCTTGCTAACTCGAAGGATCAACAGTACCATAAAAGTCAATGAAAAAAACCTCCCGAAAAACTCGGACTAAACGGCACCGGCGCGTGACGCTAAGCGAACAGCTGTTCCATTCACGCCAGATCAAACCGGTAATATACACTATACAAACACATTCCCGCGAGTATACACACACGCGCACATATATCGCGTTTAATCCACGCCGATTATCTCACCGCGTTTCACGTATCTCTCGCGCATTCTCACGGCTCTGCGCGCACGTGTGCGCCGATGCATCAGCCGCGCGTTCGCGAGTCGGGGAAAAATATACAGCGGAAAATACGCCGTCTCTCGCCGCGCCCCGAAATAAAACGGGACCGACTATCGCTGAAAATACACCGCTGCTGCTCCCGATAATAAATGCTCGCGCTCAGCTCTGCATCATAGTTATAGACACATAGAGGTGCGTGAACTTGGAAGGCGTAGGTATATAAAAGCCGCTCTGATTTCCGAGTGCCGTACCTACATGCTACTCGTTTGCCAGCAGCATCGATGCGACGGACAATCGTGCTAACGAGCGCCGTGCGTATGATGATAATAATAACGGAAAACGGGCGACGGAGAGTGCCTTTGAATGGGGATTCTGATTATTCAAGCCGAGGATAGAGAGAGAGAGAGAGAGAGAGAGAGTGAGAGCTGGCTGGTTTTGCGCGAATTATGCCTCTTTTTATCCCGCGCGATCAGCTCGCGAGAAAAAACGCATCTTTATTATCGGTCTATTCCGAGAACGACGAGAGCGTTATAAAATGGAAAAATTTTTTTTCGACCAAACCGACGACCTCTCGCGCAATATTCGTGTTCGGAGGATTAAATATAGTCCCGAAAATTCCGAATTCGCCCGGAGGCGAACTATGCTCGCGCATGAGCCGGGCACGTGTTCGCACCGCGTATATCGATTATGTTTCCTCTATCTCAGCATCAGGTGTACGCGCGATCGTGTGTTTGTCTTAGCGACGCTTGTTTGATTTTTTTCGGCGCTATGCGTAGAACTAGCCCGTATGTGCAAAGATGTTCGACGCGCGTAGGAAGTTCAATAGAGATTTTTTCGTGCCGATATCGCCCACGCGAGAGATAACGCGATGCCGCTTGAGTTTACCGGCGTCTGTGTGGACGCGATAACGTTACTACCTGGATCTCCTATAGCTGTGCATACTATAGGATTCGGCGACTGCAAAAACGTTATTAATTTACGATGCTATATGATTTTTCACCGCCGAGTTCGACGATCGCTCCGAAATCCATTTTTCCGAGTTATATAAAGTTTGCAGTAATGCACGTTTGCTCTCTGCAGAGCAACGAATTATATTTTTATTTTCGCGAGCTCGTCGTGCAGTCTAAATTTAAGTGTGTATACGTAGAGAGAACAGTTTTACGTAAAACGCGTGTTTTCGTATTTTAAAAGCCGCCGTTCGCGACTGACTTGTCGGGTAAAAATAAATAAGTACACAAGCAAAGACGCTACTCGGAATTCGACGGCTGCATCGTTCTTCGGAAATTTACGTCGCTCCACAGGTCCAGACCACATTGGCAATTTCGATTATTGCATACGGATCTCGACTCTGTGCAGTAGCTACTCTTGTGAAGAGAAGAATCGCGAACTCGCGAAGCCCTATACGATGCATAGAGACGGAGCACGCGCAGGTACAGACTCGAAAAGGTAGGTTAAACGAGAGTAGTCTGGAACAAGGGTAGCGATCTATAGGTATGCTGTATATACCTACACGAGTACGGAGAGGCATGTGCGTTTCATCGATCGGCGCGCGCATTCCACACAGCTAATAATTCGGGCTACATCTCCCTTTCTATTCGTCCCTTTATTTCCCGTTTATGCATCAGCAGCTAGCACACGCGAGTCATCCATTTTTTCCCGATGCTGCTGGGCAATCCCCAAGCAGTACTGTATAATATACAGCTGTATACAGCAGTAGAGCGATACGGGTTAACCTCTTTTCCAACCTCGGAGGACGACGCGAATCGATAAGCTAACGCATGGACGACGTCGACGACAACGAAGACAAGGATAGAAAAGAGGTAACTGGAGCAGGCGCTAACGAAGGCCAGGGACGTTACGTGTGTTAGAGCGAGCGAGAGAGACGTCTCGCGCAGTCGTTTCGCGCACCTGCTATACAGCTGCTCGCTCTCCGATACTCCGTGTGTTATGGAGGGACGCGCGGCTGTACTACGGAGAGCCGATTATCCTCCCCTGTACGCACGCGCATCCTGCGTGACATCCGCGAGAACCTCGAGGTTGACTCTCGACGCGGAGAACGACGTCGAGGAAAAGAGAGACACACGGCTCACAGCAGGCACGGAGCGAGAGCTGAAGACGGTGTAAATTTAGAAAGCAGCTCGAGCTCGCGCGGCACAAGCTAGCTAGCTGCGGACTCGGGGATCGATATTCCGGCCGTTAGACGAGATGACAGTGGTATGGGTACTCACAGCAGGCTCCTCTGTAGCGAGAACATGTCGAGGATGCGGAGACTAGTCGTCGGTTAGGATTCGATAGCGGGACACAAACCAGCTGATCCCGCGCACGTCTTGCCGTTCGTCGACGCCTGCTGACTAATAGGTGAGCGCGAGCGAGCGAGAGAGCTGCTCTGCTGATGGGAATGTGCGATCGTTCGGCGGTGTGCTGCGCGCGCGCGAAACACGGACATGAGCGCGCGGCGAGGAGAGGAGACTGTGAACGAGTGTGTGCGTGTTGGGTACTACTATATACTGATGCTGTCGCTGCTTCGGCGCCGCTAGCGCGACTGCGCGGCGAGGGGATACACAGCAGACGCCCTCTCCGTGTGGTGATAGAGAGAGAGAGAGAGAGAGAGACCTGCGCGCGCTCTACCTATATAATTCGGTGTTTCTGTATTGTGTGATTTCGTTATTGGCGTTCTCTCTTCGGATGCATGTGTGCGACGAGGATCCTTGCAATGATCGTCCATCAGTGAGAAACATTAAGTGACTCATCGCACCTCCTCACTTTCAATTGCAATTCATCATTCGCCGAATTATTTGAAAATTGTAAAAGAGCGTGATTTTCGATCGCAGCATAAAAGTCGCACTGATTGATGCACAGAGCGGAAGCGAATACGTAACGCTCGCTATTGAGAATCGCGAAAAAGGATGTATAGAATACGAGTGAACGTGAAAGACCGTCGTATTACGAGCTCGCGAATGCAGATTTGAACGACACGCGACATTGGCAATTCGTAAAGGAATACGAGTATTCCTTTCAATAGCGCGACGGCAAAGAAATCGGTATACGTCTCGTCGGGCTTCAAAACGAGAAAATTTACGAGTACTTGAGCGCGTAACACAAAACTGCACATCGCAAACCTGAATTCTCGAAATAGCTCGGCAAAATTAATCCTTATCTCTAAGCTACCACTCATGCCCGCGCAACTGATAAGCTCGAGTTTACGCGCAATGTCAAGGCCACAGCCAAGGCGTGCGTATACTATATACTTAAACACAGTCCTCTGTTTCGGCGCTGAACGTCCGAAAAGCTCGACGATACCTTGCACAATAATAACGCGTCTATACACTCCCAACGGTTTTATTACCCCAACTCGGGACCGTTAAACAAGTTCGCGCCCGTTAAAGCGACGTCCGCACGATACGCAGCGAGATTAAATTTGCATGTGCGCGCTGGCTCTTGTTTTATCATTCGCTGCTCCTTTTTCCCGGCTACGCAAGCATAATGCGGAAGAAAACAAAAGCGCGCGCTCGAGCGCTTCTCGTTTACGAGGCAGAAAATTGTGCTGATGCGCTGTGTGGACTCGATGTTAAAGGAGAGGAGAGAACTGCGTATATTGGTCTGTATACAGCTCGGTGTGGTGAGTATTATCGCGGTGTACGAGTTTCGTTTGGATTTGTTTTTACAATTACTTTTTTATACGCACTCGCCTATTAAATGTTTTCCAAGCTAACGATATGGCCAGGTAAAGCTCATTAAAAAATGTCAATCTTTCCTCGTTCAAGCACTTTGAATCCTACCTTCGCGGCGCGGATTTTTCGTAATTCATGCATGAAAAAAAAAATCGGTTTCAATTCGGCGCTGCGTCCGAAAAAAAACGAGAGAGAGAGAGAGAGAGAGAGAGCGCGCTCACCCTAGGGAAATTTTTTCCAGCCAAAATCAGCAGAAATTCAAGGTAAATATGCGCTTCTATATACACTCGGTCATAGCGGTGCGCAGGTAGCTAAATTAGAGCCCGGGCAAGAGACGCGCGTAAAACTGCTTTTAATATGTAATTCACATTGGTATACTTACGTGCGGCTGCTTAATTTTCACGCTTTGATAATTCATTCGGAAGAGATGGACTGTGTATTTCCCTCGACGCGGTCCGAGCGGCTCAAAAATGTTGAATTCTTCATTTTGCAACTGTATAGTACAGATACTTCGTACTGTAGACTATATGCAACGGCTCCAGCGTGTCGACTCTTTTTTATTTCTTCGTTAAAACCGACAACCAGTGCACGGATATAATATAATTCCTTTACACGCGGAGACCGAATAAAACCGCTTTCCGCTCAGATCAGTCGCGCGCAGCTTTCGAATAAAATGCCTCCGGTTGTATCGGCGATTTTTCCAATTAAAAAAAAAAAAAGAATCTGTACAACACCTCGATCGAACGAGCTCGAGGCTCTGAAAAAGAATGAACTCGCGGTTGCGCGAGAGATTTCGAAAAATTGCTTTATTCACGTGTGTCGTCGGGCGTACGGAGAGAAGAAAAAAGAAGTGGAGCAGTGGATTCAAAGCGGAAAGACTGCACTTGTCAGGTGGCACGGAGGACTCTATCTATATCCTAAGTACGAGGATCGCTGGAGCGAATGCGAGGACGACGTCGACGACGATGATCGGAGCACGAGCTCTGTGAAATTGGAGCTCAAGCGCGCGAGAGACGATGAAAAGCTCGTGATGCGCTCTGTACACCTTACACCCACAGCACTACCTTCTCGCCTTTCATTCCGCTCATTTTTCTCCGCGACAGTTACAGCTATAGCATCACAGGCGCGAGGGAAAATATTAGACATCTCCTCTTCTTCCAGCTCCCGACCTCTATACAGTGCGCGGGATTTCCTATTGTCAATGCTTTTTGCTTTTTTGTTTCGAGGATGATTGAATGTTCCTTTTTCATTCGAGGATGCGAGTGTATGCTCACTCGATGATGAAAGACTTCCACGCTATGAGCGACCCGTTTTGGCAGCTTCGAAATGCAATTGTGAAATATACTTGAATACACGTATTATATTCGAGTATAAAGAAAGTATTTCAAGTGCGCGTGACTGCGTAGCTATACGAGTCGTCGTGGGAGTTCTCCCTCTCGAATAGACGGATAAATATTTTCGAAGGTTCGGAGAAATTTTTCCAAAGTACGAATAGCTTCTTGGAAGCAGGGCAATATGACTTTCAAGTGCTTCTAAAAATGCAATTTCCTGTTTGTAATGGCGAGTTTAAGGATGTGTGCGCGCGCGGCCAGCTCACGCTCGAAGGCTTCCACGGCATCCTATGCGAAGCATATTGAACCTCTCGAGTTGGCGAGGCGGGCACGTATAACTGCGACCGTAAAGTTCCGAGTGGAATCAATTTTGATGATTTAAAATCGCGGTTGCGGAGATCGTTGCTTTCGCTTTAGTGGAGAAACGGCCGACTGCTGTGCTGCACATCTTTCTATTTGATTTTTACTCACTTCCGCGCGCTTTCAATCTGTCGATGTAATGATAAAATATAGAATCCGTATGTAGTACATATAGGTATCGGCTGCGCCTGTCGATGGAAACCTGAAAATTTTATACGTGAAAATTATTGTTCTGAAACGTTTTTATGTGGGAACAAATAAATGACGACACATATTGTGATTTTTTTATCGTTTAATAGTGCACGTAATCGATACATGATGAGAGTTTATGGCAATCGTTCGTGTAATGTGATAGTGACAGATGATCGAAGCATCCGCTTCCTTTATTTCGATTATTTACATTTTTAACAATCATACAGTACAATTTTTTTCCATTCGCCATCGGTGGTGTTTTTTATTTTTTTATTTTCACTCTCTGCCGAGTGGAGAGAGGAAAAAGCTCTGTTTCCTTCATTTTTCGCCTTCCGCTTCGGGCGAAGAGATATTATTTTGTGTATTATATTTATATGTATACGTTCGACAAACCGCGCGCGCGCATTCATATCAACTTTCGGCCTCCGGTTTATTACAGCTACGTATAGTCAAGTATGGTACATATTTATACTTATGACATACATATAATTGTCTGATGCATTCCTTTTTGTTTTGCTTCGTTTATTATTTTCACAATTGCGCATCGATTATAAATCAACGGTGAAACTTAAAAAACTTTCAACATTTTATAAAACCTATATTAAACAATATTCACAACAATCTAACATATACATTCTCCCTTTACTCTCGGCTTAAACTGCTTTTTTATATCTAAGTACACGTTTACACATACCATTTGATACAGCGATTTCATGTGTGTGTGTGTGTATTTCATTTTAAACTATATATGATAGTTCCTTCACTTTGGGTCGTCAAATGAACCATATAACTTAATATGAAATTTGTTATAAACTATATGATAAATCAAAATTCATTATACGCTTTTTGAAAAAAAATTCAAAATTGCACTTGCATAACCATGTTTTCTTACTTTTCTTCACTTTCATCATCATCATCATCATCACCAGGAGTATACACACATATTATATAATAGGAACGAAGGGCGCGCAGTCGTTAGTTTCAGAATTAAAAGAATGTCGAGCAATACAGAAGTGCAAGTCTGGTGTGCAGTTCTTTACAATTTATTTTGTGTATGATTATTCACGTTAAAGTGCTGCCTCTGACGATCAAAATATGTGTAAAAAGAGTGAATGACAGTTCTAGGCTTTTAAAAACTACTGTATAATGTAATATACGTGATGATTTTTCATAATATCGATAAACATCATTTAAAGAAAAGTGTGTAAGGTTTATAAATGTCGAGTATACAGTCATCGAAAATATCATTTTTTTTGGTTTGGTAATATAAATAGTCACGAAACTTCTAAATCTTGGAGTTAACGATTTTGGTTTTAGATATATTACTTGTAATATATTGAATGTTTAATTTTCTTTAAAAAGTAGGAAATCAGTTGGATGATTTGAAGAAAAAAACAATCTGCGATGATCAGATCTCACCACTTTTGGACAGTAGGGGTAAAGGCTCACTCTAAAGTTAAAAACTAGTTTCTTACCTATTCTATTGTAAAAAGTCCTTTGGCCAATTCCTATGCCAAATGGATCATGAAAAGTATTATAGGTAAAAAAGGAATTCATTCAGTATACAAAAATTCCGTGTGCATCCAAACGTGTCACATTTTACTTTCAGTATTAAAATGCCTGACATGTGAGTAACAAAAGTTACGAACTCGACAACGTCTGCATGAAAATTTACTCACATAAATGTAAAATTTATTTCGTACATAGATGCATCATGTTGCGAATAAGCTGACGTGAAAATATAGAGCAACCCTAAGAAAAACGTAGGCCATCTAATATACTCTGAAACTTAATAACAGCAACAATAATACCAACAATCAATAAAAGATCCCAGTAGGGATAAAGAAGAGTAGGCGATGTGAGATATAGTAAATGTAGTGCGAATCTCTCACTGTCCCGACGGCGCAGCGTTCGCTGGCGGCAAAGATTGATTGCTTCTCCTTTCGGCCGAGATTCGTCTTATTAGCTTTTCACAAGACTGTTCGTGCAATGTGGAAGTACATAGTGTATACGTATGTTTGCCGTATTCTGATGAATGGGGGTCGAGGAAAATGTTCGAAAGATTGCTTCTGTTGGATGGATTTTTTAATTGATAAGTGATATTTTATTGAGTGGTGGTGTGAGTATCCGACCGAAACGTCGCGTGGAGTCTCTGCATATTGACAGTTCACGTCGATTTTTATTTGTGGGACTTTCTCGGTGAAAGAGTAATGCTATCGAGTTGTAGTCGATAAGCATTGAATAAACGAGATATCTAACGATGTCGATAGAATCGGTAACAGGATAATTGTCAAATCAACCATTGGTCTATGAAAAATATAAATATATTCTACCACCACTAAAATTGTGTAGATCCTTTCGGTTGGTCTATAGCATTGGAAGATCCATTTAGCTATATACTCGAGATGTTATTCTTGGAGCTTGACTATAATTCACGAAAGAAACAGTATAGATATAAAACGTATAAGAGTCTATTGCAGGCAAAATGATGCGGGCGCTTCGAGTTTTACAATGTTTTTACACATACCTAAGTATAGATTTTTATATCAAACGTTTCAGTTATGAAGTGACTGACTATATTACAAATTGGTTTTCATTGGAAAAAATCAATAGTCAAGTCTGATGCGTTAAAAGTTTACGTTTGAAGATTGGATAAAATAGTGATACAATAGCTATAGCTCGTTAAAAATTTGTAGTTTATCAAAAAGTGAGACTTACTCGTACGAAATCAATTGCTTACGTGTCTAGTGATTGACGAATTCAATATTGTTTGTGTAAATCATATACAAGTTCGCTATATCATCGTGTATTTAAGTATACCTCTTTGGAATGGTCTTTTATTGCGAAACTTATTCACTAAAATGATTACGCGTGGGAGGAATTCGACTAGTGGTGAATGGCATAAAACACTCTTTTATTAAGAAAAATAAGTATTGCCTAACTACGCTCGTGTTTCTCATTCGCTTCCAAGTCGCTCACATCTACGTAAACGGTGACTCTTCATACTTTTGCTAACTACATCCGGCAAACATCGTAACATTCTCATAGACACTTTATTACCATCGATATTTTTTTTGTATATATACTGCTGAACGTGATATACGAAGAGAAGATTCTTCAAACAAAGTTTGAAAAAATATTGAATTCCGCTCGCGGCAAAGGCTCGGAAAAAGGTACTCATGGGTCTTAAAACAAAAAAAAAAAAAAAAAAAAATCCAAAAGAACAACAACAACCACTCTCTCCCTCGCAACTTCTTCGCGCGCGAAACAAGCCGTAAGACGCGCGCGTCTCGCATCGAGCCCATCATCACCCCTCCCATACTCCATCAGCTCTCCGATAGCCTATTTATTTATATATGTATGTATATATGTATATACCCGCGATGCGCTGCAACAGTCCAGCAGAGGGTGGAAGTTCAAATGACTTCTGGCGCGCGCGTGTAGCGGTGTTTTTTGCGGCGCGCCTCGAGTCGTGGAAGTCGTTGCGGAGTCGCGTAACGTGAGCGCAGCCGCAGAGACGGTATAGTCGGGGCTCCTCTCCTCTTCCTGCAGCGATGTCCGAGCTTTTTAGGCCGTTGCGTTGCCGATCAGCCGTGGTGGTAGCAGCAGCAGTACCAGCAGCGTAGCCAGGAGCAGCAGCGAGGTGTCTGAAACAGCGGTGCAACGAGTTGGAAATTAAGCCGAGAGTTCTCTCTCCATCTCACTCGATGTGCTGGTTGCGAGTCGAGTTTGCGCGTTCGGGGGAAATTCGCCGCGGCTAAAGAGGATGTCGGACTGAGCGGAGCTTGTAATGAACTTGTCGCTCTTGTTCGCGAGGGTGTGTGCGTGTGTGTGTGTGTGGTGTGGTTTTTTGTTTTCAACGCGGTCTAATCGGATCGGGCCTTTTACCACTTGTACGAGGCTCGAGTTGGAGAGGATTTTTCCGATATCCGGGCGTACTTATAGACTAATCGAAAGGTTAACGGTGTGTTGCCGAAATTGTTTCCAAGTGCAGCGCGTGTCGGAGGCAGGCTTGATTTCGAGAGGCATATGCGCGCATCACACAGAAGAGGCAAAACTTTGTTCCGGTGCGTTTGAGCGAAACATCACAAGGAGGAGAACTCGAGCTTGCAGCTATCTCCCTGCGCTTATTCTGCCTCTCTCACTCACGAGAGTGTAGTGGTATGGAGCTGCAGCACATACGCGCTCGCGAGGCTCAAGAGAGCTGGCTGGCGTATTAGCTCTTTCAAAGGATACGTCGACGAGCATTTCGCATTCGCCTATATACTAAAAGGCTCCTTGTTCAAACTTGAATCATTCAAGTGCGTTACCCTGATGCACCAGCCTTTGATCGCACAGCCCATTTGCTTTTTAACTATCCCTCTACTCCATTGTTGGTATATCTTTCTTTAAGTTCCCATAACACACTTGGCTCGAAAGTTTATTTTGGCCCGATTCTTTTTAGTCGGTTCACGCAGTACATTCTGAAATCCGACCTTGCGTTTTCAATTTGGCGAGAACGCGAGCAATGCTATACAGCTACATTATGTATACACAGGGCCTGGAGGGAGAACCTACGACTAAAAGCCCGCGCTGCAATGCTAACCGGGAAATTATCCCAAATTGTTACCACACTGCATGGAATGCAAATTCTCGTCGGGATATGCGATATGCATCGTTGTTTATTAAATTTGCAAAAACATCGCGTTTAGCGCATTTCCCGAGGTAATTTTCGCTATTGTTAGGCTGCGTATACTAAATGATGAAATATATATCTTAACGTTTCGCGAGGAATGTGCGGCTCTGGAACGAAACTAAATTACTGCGCTCGGTGCAAATGCATCGCATGTGCATAATACGACGCTGAAATAAAAATAGGAATAGTCGAAGCACACAGTAGCGCGATAACATTTCCATGCGAAACGCCAGCGCGTTATATCGAGAGCGCGGCTGAAATCGAGCGCGAATCAATTTTGCCCCGCAAGCAAGCTCGTAAAAGCGCCGCCGAGAGTCTTCATTACTCGCTTATACGAATTTTTCAAATCTCACTTAATACATATCAGCGATATGCCGAGTATATCCTCCTATATACGCTTTCGCGGTCGTTAAATCGTAAAAATTTCCCCATAAAAGTCCTCGCTTCAGATTGAAGAGGTACTCTCTTACTCGAGGTGGCGCATAAACATCGACTCGAGTATATGGGGGGCGTATAAATGCATAATGCAGCTCTCGCTCGCGATTCTTACGAATCGGCTCGAAAAATGGACCTTGTCGTATAAATGCACTCCTTCCGTCAACTGGAACGAGTGTCCCCGTCTCGTTGGCGGCTTAATTTTTTTGGAGGAGATGTGTGGAAGCGCAACGAGTCGTACGTAATGACGGACGGACGGATTATGGGAGCTTTTTCGCGGTACCCTTTGAATTTGCGAAATTTTTTCATGGAATGGGTAAACATATGCGATACGAGGTATTGTTTTCGAAGTTTAACGCAATTATTTTACACGAGTCGAACGAGCTGGCTTTTCGACGAAAATGGGGATGTGTTATATAAGTATATTCAAGCTGGAACGGCTCGACTACGAGCTACAAATGATACACATGCCCATATCCAGCCCTTGCACAGCTTTATCAGTCGTGCAAAATTACAGAGGCGACACTGTCCCCACACTTACAGCTCTGCACATCCATTGAGCGCGCGCATTCACGCATATACGAATCGAGACGGATAAAGGCAGCGAGAGCGAGCGAGAGAGACGTTTATGACACGTACGTGATTTCCTGTGCTTGTGCGGGTGTAAACAGTCAGTCAGCGCGTGTACCAATAGAGAAGGCTGCTGCTTGTCAGCGCGCACCTGAGCGCGTGTACGGGCTAATTAAGTTGCGCGCGCGCGCGTGGTACCAGCGACAAGAGCTTGCATATATATACTATATATATATGTATATATATAGGATCGGGAGATGCGGCAGCAAAGTGAAAAACGAGCGCCGAGAGAAAGCCGGGCGCGCGGATAATGAGGCGGCGGTTGAGAGAGAAATAGTTATGCGCGCGAGTGCCCTGTGCTTTTGTATAATGAAAGGAATACGCGCGGAATCGTTATATATATATATATTTTCATACTCCGGGCGAGTGTAATATTTTCGCGCTTCTTTTTCCTGCGCGCGCTAATGGCTTCTCTTCGTTACTCTCGCACGCGCGAGGAGATGAATTCTTTTTTTTTTATTTGTTTATGCATTTCGGGTGGATCATTCCTCGCTCGCTGTTCCTCTTACTCCGCACTTCGTAGCGCGAGCTCGCTCCGCCTATTAAACTCGTTATTTCACGCAACGTCGGTGAGTGAGAGCGATGAACCAATTAAGCACGACAAACATTGTTTTTTCTCCTCGTTCTTTTGTTCCTTTTTTTGGCAGCCACAGGATTATTACGCGGCCGAAATAAATCGAACTCGAACGAGCCACAGCCGGAAACAATTCGCCGGTCAATACCGGAAAATCCATTGCGGCGGTACCGTCGTCATACACTGCAGCGCATAAATGAATCGCCGCTATATGTGTGTCGCATACAATCAGCCCTTTGCTTCGCTTTTCTCTTTCACGACGCTGTAGCACGATATTCGGCCGTCTCTTAAAATATACAGGTGAATCTGATATGTGCCTATAAACGATAATAACAATCCCCGCGCGCGATTCGATTGCCTCTCGCGCGACTCTACTGTGCAGTCTGTATATACATTCGAAGTACGAATAATGAACGGCGAACCTTTATGATTTTTCCTCCACTTTGCAATACGCCCGCGCAGCTCTATCGATGAAAGAACGCGTGTACGTGTGTACGTTTATAAGCGTCGGAGTGCGCGCGGATGTCGAGATTTCCATATTGTGCGACAGGAAAACAATATTGGATTTCCTGTGCGCACACGGCGAAGTTTGCTCGAGTCGCGCGGCGGCGATTGTCGCTTGGATCGACCGATGGTTTAATTGTGTTTCGCGATTTCGCGCGGCTGGTTTTCAGGAATTATTAGCGGGCTGCTTTGTGTCACGCGCTGATTGTCTCAAGTTCTTGCAATCGGGCTCGTTGATGTGTTGCGCAGAGGGAAAAAGTTTCGAGCCGCGTGTATTGGTGAATTTTTTTCGTATATGCATGGTTACTTCCAAACTTATAACGTCACGGCATACATCACGAGCGGACTCGCACACAATTAATCGAACATTAACGTTGAATCAATCTTCTCAGCGTATAACTCCTGCGGTTGACAATATAATGTATGTGCGCGAATTCAATCTCCCCCACCCACACACGGACACACGCATCACGCAAAATCATACCCGTGCGCGCGCGCGCGAATATCTCTCGCGATATCCGAAAATTTATAGGATGCGAGACGCGAAGCGCGCAACGGATGGTTAACTGGCAGTCAATTTACACGGGCACGCGAGAGGCGACTTAATCGATGGAAATTAATTTGCTCAGAGAAGCAGTGCGCACGAGAGCCAACCGCTCGTTCGGATACACACGTATAGATTATACAGATACACGTAGAGGCGCGCGCGAAGGGCGGATGAGAGAGAAACGCGGCTCGAAATCATTGCGGTGCGCGGGATTAATTTTCGACGGAGGCGTTGCGCGCGCGAAACATCACTCGATTAATGAAAATTATTACTCGTCGCATTGTACAGCTCGCTCGCTTGCGAGATCCGTATGTGATGTATATATACCGATGGAAAAAGCCTCTCGTATATTGTGCGCGTAAAAGCCTGCGGTTGGTCGACTCGACGCGTGTACGTTTTGACGAAGCGTCATATGTAATTTGCGCGCTGCGTTATACAACTGCGTGCAAGCTCGCAAAAGCTCCATTTTTTATCTCTGCGTAAGCTTTCGGCTCGTGTTCGGTTATTATGTGTGTTGCGAGCTCTTTTGTTTTCGTGCTGTTTTCCCGCCGACGAGGAAAAATTTGTTAAACGCATCGCGCGCTTTGGTTTCTTTTGTGCGCATCAACGTGTACACAGGCCGTCGTTGTTTTCGCGAAATTAATTCGTATACGCGGTAATTGTAGCATAACTATGGATCGGCCTGTTACAGCTTTTAATGCGCTGATTGTTTTCGTATACATTATGCTTTCGAGAGTTTGATAAATATTATGGATGGCTGGTTTAAATTATTAAAGCCTGCGGTTTGAACCTGAAACAAAGCAAACGAGAAGTCTTATTTTGAATCGAGTAACTGCAGCTTCACGACATGGATCGCTACGCAAGGAAGCCACACGAAGCAGCAGAGAACCGAAGTACTCGAAATAATTATTCGGCTTTTTGGTAGTCGTTTCCATCCCAACTCGAAATTTAACGAACCAGACATCTTCGTCCCAAACGCGTTTCGGTATTAACTATAGAGACGCTCTACTTGTTACACACTGCGGTTATGTGCATATCAAAGCACAGAAGGAACATTTCGTACTAAACCAGACTTCGCATACAGATTATGATATCAAAAATAACTCACCTCGAGACTGGGTCGCAGCGCTGAGCGGCGTTTTGACCGTGTAGTTATCCTCCTCGCTGACGAATACGTAGCTGGCGTTAAACCCTGTGGCATCGAGGCGGTCGTTACTCTTAAACGTCACCCTGAAGAAAGACCGATCGGAATCCACGTCGAATTCCGTCAGCTGGCCGCAGTGTCTCGAGTACTTGCGATCCCTTGTCATGTAGTTCGAGAACTCGACGAAGTCACTGGCCGACACCGCGTCGCAACTGCGAAACGAACAAACTCCTTTTACTCGCCGATTTCTCTCGGTGGGCGTATAAAAATAATAGCCGATCGAAGGAGAGAGAAAAAAAACTCGAGCCGATTTAGTCTAGAAAAAATAAACCGTGCAGGATGTTGACTTACGGAAGAACGCCCTCGACGTCGAAGTAGTGAAAATGGAGATGAACGCGCTCCTTGGGTTGTCCGTTGAAGAAATAATGGCACTCGATATCTCGGGGATAGAAGCCCGGGTAATTGGGCGATGTGAAAGTACCGTTCATCGTCTCGTTGCTGTTGAAGACGAAGGCGCACGGGTATAAGCTCGGCTCCTGTCTCCCGGTTGTTATGCCGAAATCTGCGAAAGAATAAGAACGTATATAATCGTAATCAGATATTCGACGACGAAATTCGAGCCTT